>NC_089992.1:22563770-22882382 GCF_036417845.1 Apteryx mantelli
AGCAGTAAAAAAGGCTCTTAAGGCAATAAGAAATTATCATAAAGACTTGTAGTTGCTGTAAATCGTATACATACCTGCATTCCTCAGCAAGTATGTTTTCTTTTCAAAAGAAAAGGTTTCTAAAAGCTTTACAGTTCTGACATTGCCACATCGCAGGAGTTCTCGCATCTCCCGTAATTTCAGCGTTGCTTGGGGAAGCGCAGAACAGACTCATTCTCCACGCCAGACGCATGCAAGCACATTCACTAAACCTAAGCTCAGAAGCATTTTGCCAAACAAAGTAAACCAACAGCTCGAAGGGAAGAAAGGGAAAAAAAAAAACCAACTCACCCACTGTACTCGCTCACACAATTCCCCATTAAAGGAAATTCTTTCAGGGCCTTCTTGAGTCTTTTAATCATGTCTTGAACCTCGGGCGAGCCACCGATTCCGCCGTGTTCGGAGGCGCTACAAGTTGTGCAAGCTGTGAGCGACGCGGCCGGACTCTGCACGCAGCGCTCCCCCTCCTGCACCTTGGTGTTTACCTTAGCGGCCGCCCCGCGGGCCTCGCCTGCGCCCGGCCGGCCGGCGCTAGCCCTGCCTGCTTAACTCTTCCACCGCCTCCGCGGGCGCAAAGCAGCTCGCTGTCTGCTGCATCGCTATTTCGGTATGGCAACTACGGTCCCAGTCACGTTCTGCAGTTGCGGAGGAGCAGGTTCACATTGCAAGGGCACTTTAAAGAACTTGGATGTAACATTAAAAGTAACTGAACGTCTCGAACGTGTGTTCCAAGCACTTTTAGTATCCGAGACTAACGCATTTGAAATGGCAGCAAGGAGACGTCAGGCCGCGAGAGGAAACGCTTCCCTGTCACTTAATAGTAAAGCGGGGGAGATCTGAGAGCTGACACACACGTAATGCAAGGCACCGACTCCACGAGCCAGAGGCCAACCCATAAGCGTCACCGACAACACTGGGGAAAACGTCTTCGTCACTCATTAACCTTCAAGAATCAAATTCACAATTGCTTTTGCTCCACGTGACAGTCTAAACAGTTAAAAATCTACCAGTTCTCTGGAGAAGCAGAGCAGCTGATAAAGAAGCAGTTCTTTGGGATTAGGACTATCAAAGCCTGGTTTTGTATAAATTTGTGTCTTCTTGTTGACTGCAAGTGACACCTAAAGCTATTCCCTTATTTGGGATATTTCCAGATATCTTGCCAGGGTGGATTCCTTGATGCCTTGCACGGGAGCACATATTTAGCCTTCCCCTCGGCGGGGCGCTCTCCGCTGTCCCGGCCTGCCTTCACCAGCTCCATAGGAAACGCGTTCCCTTAGAGAGCTCCGCTCCCCCGGCGCCTACGGCTGAAACTCAACAACTACCCCGTTAACGGAGGGAGCGGCCAGACACACACGGAGATCACGTTTGTTTTCCTGAGAAGCTGAGATTGCGCAAAGCAAAAATGCTTGCCATAAAAATAACTGTCCTTCAGATAACACCCCTCTGAACGCCTATACTTGTGATTCACTCGGGCACAAGTGCAGAACTGCGTGAGAACAGCTTTCTGCTGGGACAAACAGTGCCCCTGCGCCCACCCTCAGCCTGCCTTGGAGGACAGACGCAGGTGATGGGGCCTAACTTGCCTCAGCTCTTCTGGGAACAGTTTGAGATGAGAACTCGGAGCAAGCAGACCCCGCAGTGGGTGAGGACAAGGGGGTCACCGTTGCGGTGTGACCTGTCGGTCCCCTTTGGGAACATGCCTTCCCAAGTAGAGCGATCAAGAGACAGAGATGAATATGAAGGAGTGAAGAATAAGGAATACTTGTAAAAAGTGATTTTGAGAGTGCATTCCTGAATTAGGGTCAGATCTAGTGGTGGAGCTGAGGGAGCACAGGTCACTGTGAGGCAGCAGACCAAACCCCAAAGGGCAGAAATGGAAAAAAAATTGACGTGGCCTTAGACCTAGCTGAGGCTCTGATACCTCTCCGAGTGGACACCTGCAAAGCAATAGGCAACATTTCTACACGTGGTTTGAGATGAGAGAGCCTGGCAAGGAAGAAGACTGTCTTGCACAGAAAGTTTGTGGAGCTTTCAGATGTATTTAGTTTCAAAGAGATCCCTTTGAGACCCCCTGGGGGCCTACAGTTTTAAGCTAACTTTAAAGCCTAACTTCACTGAATAATGCTTGAGGAAAAACGCAGAGAGGTCAATGCCTTGAGGGCGGGCAAAGGCCACCTCGTACAGGAACTTCTGCTCAGAGCCCAGGACAACTTCACTTCTGCAAAGCACTGAGCAGAGGAGGTCAGTGCTCAGGTGTAACTCTGAGTACGTCACGGGTAAAGGACGTTCAGCCTGGTGGCTCATGCACTTCAGGTGCCCATCACTGGCATTAGTCAGAAATAGTCACTTAAGAGGAAGGTGAAAGAAACTTTCACTTTCAATTCACTGCCAACTGACAGTCTGAAATAACTAAGCCATACGGAAAGTTTATTTCTAATTCTTCTTACTTGGAAGTTGACTTATTCCTGAAGCAAGAGAATTTATATTCCTTCTATTTTTTTCTTAACCTTGTATAATACGATGTTTGCACGGATAAAGGGAATACATTGGATAATCCGGTAAAGACATCCTACTAAGCTCTTTAGCGTCAGTGATACTTAGTGGCAGTGAGTTCCACAGATTAACTGCACATTTCATAAAAAAGTTTTCTTTTATCCATTCTAAGTTTTCAGTCTTCCCATTTTACAGACTGTAGTAGAGGCCATAAGAACAACATGACTAGATTTACTATTTCTTACCTGCATTTATGAAATAAGGAATGATAAAATCCCTTCTAATTTGCTCTTTAACAGTTCTCAGTGTCTACAAATCCTCTTCACACAAAAGCTTACCTACGTTTGCATACTGAACATGCAAAATTTCTGTTTTCTGTTAGTATATAGGTGTTCTTGAGAGAAATCTCACAGAAGTTTTTCATAGGTGAAATGGCAAGATAGGTGGCTAATGCTCTTAAGACCAAGAGAAGAGAGCCTTTAAACTGGGAAGAAGGACTTTGTTTTAAATAGAGCCTTACAGCGATTTAAAAATATTTTGCTCTCTTCTCTTGCTTTCTGAAATAGCTATGGGATCTGCAGGATCTGAGTCAACGATAATGAAAAAAAACAGTCGTGCTGATTCTTCCTGCTTGTCTCTGGATACGATCTTTTTCAGTTCTGGTGCTCTAAATCACCTCACTGGAGTTGTCTTTCTCCATTGCCTATATATGGAAATTAGATTCCTGACTCAGATTCTTAAAATCACATTTGGCTTAGTGTAATTTAAAGCAAACAGTGTGAACAGTCTTGAGTGACCTCAAGGCAATCAGAACCGCAAAAAGCATTTGAGGATCACTGATACCACTGAAATCCCTCCCGGGCAGGGAGGAACTGTGCAGGTCTTTGGCCAGTTTTCTAAAAGATTCCCAGCTGTTGCTGACGTATATGTTAATTTTAAGAGTGGCAATCTGGCTGGGAAGTTACTGAAGGTGAACTCTTTGTACAATACAGGAGTCTAGCACTGGGGTAACTTTTGAATGATAACAAGACATTTCTAAACATCTTGATACCTAGGTACTCAGGTGAGAATGGAACCTGTTAAAGTGCTCAGCGTTCGGGGTATTTTCATGACAAACAGCCTTATTCCAAATTTTTTGCTGATGTACTATGTAACTACAATGGAGAAACAGACTTTTTTTTTTTTTTTAAAAGAGACCCCCAAACTTCTAAACCAATCTTTAAAACATATACATAAATAGACAGAATAAGCATTTCATTCCTTTCAGAAGCCCAATACAACACGGGGATAGTGCTCTGCTGTAGCCCTGGGACCAGGGAACTCCTACCTCTCCGTTACTAGCTCAGCTTCCAATCCTTCTGGCAAAGAGTTAACATAATGCCCATTTTAGGAATTAGATTCCTAATCCCAACTTTAGCTATGAAGAAATGGTTTCTTATCTAAACCAGAACGGAATGAATATACAGACCTCACTACTTGAAGGAAGTATTTCAGTAAACAGATACAGTTTTATCTTTTGCTCATCCAAGTCTGGCCCAAGGATCCTATAAAGGAAATTTATGAGTGATTTGTAGCTATGAAAGGGAACAATTTAGTTTAAAATGCAACTGAAATTGAAATGACCGTGCACAGATCAGTTGTACCTTGATTTCACAGGCACTACCATCTAAAAACAACACTGGAGGAGATTCCTAATTCAACTCTGATGTAGTTTAGGAAGGAAGGAAAGGAAGACTCAGAAAGCTGTCCTGTAAATTCCTTTTAGGGAACATGTCTCAATCCGAACAGCTGCTACGGGGCTTCAGCAGTGATCGCTCAGTGAAGGAGAAGAGAAGTCCTTATTCCGTGAAACTTCAGTAGGTGCAGTCTGATCCACTAGATAACAAAGCCCTTGAAGAATATAAAGACTTCATTTTTTTCACTTTTGCGTGGGTTTTGAGGTGTGCCACACCACCCCCAGCAATTACGGTGGCTTCAGCCAGAAATGTTGTCATCTTATCTCTTTAGAGGTCTGTTTTTGGCTTTGGCCTGAGAATAACTTGTGCATCATGAAAAATGAACTACAGGTGCTTTGGGAAACAGATTTTCATTCTGATTACTGATATGACTGATGCAATTGCTGATTTTTAGAAAAAGAAACTATTCCATCTACAAAGTCTTGATAAAAACTTGGTTATTATAAATTCTGGTTTGTCATTTTCTTTTTAAAGAAAAACAAACCAAACTCCTTGGAAAAGGATTACAAAAGTGTGAAATTTTTAACTGTAATAAATTTGATTTTGGTTTTCAGAGATTAAAGTCAGATCCTACTTTAGTATTTGCTAGCTCCTTTTGAACCACCATATATGTATCCTGACACCAAACCAAAAGAAACTATCATACGGATGAAACAACATTAGGTTCTTCTCTGTAATAGACACAGATATTTTCAGCTTCCTGAAGAACCGCGTATTTTGCAAGGGCTTTTATAAAGGATCAATTGACCTTTCTAGGGATAACAAAACCACAAAACAGGGTTGAAGGTATTTAAAGTTATCAATCTCTACCAGCTTTGTAATCCACTGCAAAGTAAGGAAATATTCTATCTTCATTTTATATGCTTTCAAGACCCCCAGGAATCTGACATTTCTTAAGCTTATCTGATTTTTCAGGTCATCAGTTTGGTTTTTCAGTGAGCTTACAGTTGTTGGTGTTCTCCCTTAGAAAAGTGTCATGTTCACTGATTGCTATCTTCATGTCTTCAGTTTTCCTCTAAGGCTTCTGCAAGCTTAACTGAAGATTTTAAACATCCTTTTGATGCGCATATTTTGGCACGAATTAACATTAAACTTTTACTAACACCTGATGAGTTAATACAAGTCTAGCATCATCTGTTATGTCTCCTTCTTGTGCAAAAATGGAAGTTAACAAGCCCGATTCTCACCTACTGAAATATTAAAAAATAAATTCAAAACCCTTAAACAAAATTAACATTATTTTTGGCATCTAAGGCTTCTTTCAGTCTCCCTAACAATATTCAAAACTAAGTTAAAAAAAAAAAAACCCAAACAACTAAAGGCATCAAATTGCATCAATGTATCAAAAAGAATAACTGAAAGATAAGGATATCGACCATCCAGTCTTCTGACTATATATTTCTCAATAACTCAGTGAATGCTCTTAAAAATTTGTAGAAAGAATAGAACAGTATTGTTAGAAAGAAGAAATTCCAGCTCTAACACTTTGAAAATTCCAATTCCAATCTTCACCAGTGAAAATTGAGAGATATGGTTTTAGCCAATATTACCACAACTTGCAGAAAAATGAAAAGTAAAAATACTTTCTGGAATAAGATAGGAGAGAATAACAATTCCTTTCAATAGTAAGGGTAAAAGATATTCCAGTGGTACCACAAAACAATAAAACAGGGTGACAGCACCATCTCTAGGGTAGCCTAAGAACAAATGCTAACTATGAACATGACCATTAGCCAGTTACTGCCCTTCGTCACTGAGATAAGCTGCTATTCCTTCCTGACTGCTTCCCTGCCAGACCAGAGAGCTGATCTGGCTGAAAAATAACGTGGTGGCTCTTCTTCTCTGGGGTTACGTCCCCAGCCTGGCTCCCCAGGGGCGACCACAGAAACGGTCTCGCCAGCACAAGAGGGGGCACAGAGGAGGAGGACCGCCAGGCAGCGAGACGGGACGCGGGAGACCCTCCTGGTGGCAACGTGTGCGGTGCTGCTGCCGGCAAACCGCTAACACAGCCTTGGCTTCTCCAGGTTGCCCTAGAGTTAACAGAAAAATGGGGTTCCTCTAAAGGGACTGCTGAGAGACCAGACTTCTCTGATTCCTTAACTTGCTCTCTAAAGCTGCCTATTTCTCTCCATTTCCTCTAGGGAGAGTCTAGGCTCTTCCCAAGAGCTAGTCCGCCCGGGAATGCTCCCCACCGTCTGCAGCCTCCCACCGGAATACGCCCTGCAGCTACAGGGATCCTGCTCTCGCCATCACGCGTGCCCCACGCTACTGTGCTACCATACAACTTGCCGAGCCGCCAGATGCTGACGGGTTTTACTGACTTCAACAGCTTGTGCAAGTGCTTTGCCTTGCTGAAATTCACACCAGCAATTTGCAGTGGGACTTTTTTGCCCTATTCATTTTCATGTGAATTTTAGTATTATTATTTTTTAAATAAAAGTCGTGAATCTTAGATTACCGTTCATCCAAGTCTGCAGAAACAGACAGTACGCTAAGTTTCTGGAGACCGCCCTTATCTTGTATTTGGGACAATTACTTACTTATAGCAGCCTCAGAAGACATTTTCTAATACATGTACAGCTGTAGTCAGTACTCAGCGAAATGCATACTGCGCCCACAGGTCTGAGTGTAACAAATGTCTCCAACTCCCTTCGGTTATGCGCTGCCACGACAGCCTCACAAACTGAACGGTACATTGAAAAAATGGCATGCTGGAAATAAACACTGTTCCTAGCGTTCAGAGACAACCAAGCATGTGTACCATTGATAAGGGAACAAATAGACCTTTAAATCAAGACCTAAAATGTTAAACTACCATGGATTTAAAGGAGTAAAATTAATATATATTGACCAAATAATTCTAGAAAAATCAAAACAAAAATGATTTCAGCAAATTATGGTTTAAAAAATGAAATTAGTGAACGAAATTGTCAGGCAGAAACAGCAATCAGCTCTACTGAATCCAATACTGTTATGGAACAAAATATTCATCACTGTAAAGGCCTTGTAAAATGGAGAGAGATTATTTTATAAATAATGTACTATTATCACTTTTCTACATAGCTCATTTTAGGAGAGTTGTAGTGATGCTGCATTGTAACATGAAGTTTAATTAGCACACTTTGTATTCACGGGTATGCGAGATAAAGTTAACACACCACATTTTATGAGTCATTGTTCGTTCAATTTCTATTTTTCTATTAAATAGTGGCTTTCTATTTTTGCAGAGGAATTCTTTAGTTTTCCTATAACACAAGAACACTTTCTTAAGCTAGAAATCCAGGATAACGTATCTGATTCAATGTAACCTGGCTATCACAACATATTAAAGAACCTGCAACACAAACTCCAAATATTGGGTATTGTTCCTAGTTAAATTTTGCAGGGGATCTTTGCTGATAACCAAAATAATGCAAAGATTTTTAAAATATGCTTTAAGATATCTAAAATATATTTTTTAAATCTCACATTTAATGTAATAAAACTCCTTAATTTCTTCCCTTTTCTGCATTATATACAGGGCATTTCACAACTGAATGAGGATGAAAAAGATGACAGGAATGAAAAAGATGAGAAGATTACCTGGGGATTTTCTTGGGAATTTGAGATGGTGAAGAATGGCTCTTTATTTTCTGCTCGGAGCTCTCCAGCGAGTTTTCTTGTGTTTCTCCTTTGTCTTTTGCTAGCGCATCTGCAATCGAAGACTCTACTCCAGTCATGTTTTGACGGTCAACCTTTGGTTCAGCTTGTGCTGGTTCACATCTATACATGAAAACAATAGATGGCTTCTCACTGGAGTCTGATTTGGACTCACTGAACCAATGATGACGTTGAACTGGAGGAGGGGGGAGCATATGTATAACAGTTCCATCAAGACCCACCAGCTTTCCTTTCTCTCTTTCTTTCTCTTTGTCTTCCTCATCATCAGCCTTTCTGCGGCGGAAGAAGCTCTTAAAAGATATCCAGCGTTTGGGTTTTGCATCAGCAGCTCGCCGACCTTCTGAATGAAGGATCGACTCGGCCTCCGTCGACCTAGTGGGACTATTTGGTTTGGTCCAATTGCTGAAATGTCTTTGCAACAAGTTACTTGCATGATAGGGTGAAGATGTGGACCGTGGAGGAGGAAATGGTGGTGCTTGCTCCATTTTGGGACTTGTGGCATTTTGCATGCCTCTCACTGGCTTTGGAGAATGGGTGGCAACTGGCTGCGCTACTGTATCTTTCTGCACTTTAGTGGCGGCGTTTTCCATGGTCTTGGGTGACTCTACTTCAGACTGTGATGTAAACAGAGATTTGGGTCGTACCAGGGTGTTTTTAGTAGCGTCTGCATCAGGAGGTAAGGAATACAGTTCTTCTACGCTACAAGATTTGGGTCCAGACTGAGGTGTTTCTGGAGGAGTATGCGGAGGCTGGATGGAAGCCACGATCTGGGAAAGCACCATGCTCGCATTCTCTCTGCTGCCGCTGCCAGCAGAAGCCTCCGGCATTACTTCTATTTTTGCTGCAGGCTCTTGGGTTGTCTTTTGAATTCTTGGTGGGGAGCCGTGGTCAGAACTATGACTTCTTTGTGGTGATATCTGACCTTTACCAAGACAGCTGTTAAACTCTTGGACCTTCTGAGCCACAGAACCCAGCCTGCATTCTGTGCTATTAGTCACCCCCTTTGCTTGAGAAAACTCAGTGTGTTTGTTTCCTGCAGCTTCAGTCATTTTGCTTTCTGTTTCTATTTCTTCATATGTATGGCTTATTACACTAGTAGTTTTATCTTTGATGGATAGCTCTCCGCTGGTCCCTAGAAAACTTTTATAGATAGCCAGATTATCATATGCATTTGGATTAATTACAATGGGAACTTTAATAGCATTTTTGGAACTCTTAGCATAAGTGGGCTCATCATGAATTATAATAGGAAAAGGTGGCATGCCAGCATTATTGTAGCTGTTGAATTTTATCTCAGATAAATTGGGAGATTTAACTGGGATAGTTTTTGAAGAAATGTTTGTAGCTGTAGGTGAAGTAGGAGCTGATTTGTGGCTTGTCTTTCTAGGAGGAACAGAAGGTCCTGAGCTGTTAGCAATTAACTCCACCTTAGGTATCTTCTGTCTTGGACTAGTACTAGAAGTC
This sequence comes from Apteryx mantelli, assembly GCF_036417845.1. Classification (NCBI taxonomy): domain Eukaryota; kingdom Metazoa; phylum Chordata; class Aves; order Apterygiformes; family Apterygidae; genus Apteryx; species Apteryx mantelli. The sequence continues at coordinate 22,573,163 of NC_089992.1, forward strand.
CACACTTCTTGATATCTGATTGCACTGGATTTTTTCAGATTAGCATTTATTCGTCCAGGTGATGCTGCAGAGGATGTAATAGGTGTGCCTGGAGTTCCTGGTGAATTTGAGTTAGATGATGCGTTTTTGGTTTCTGAGGTTTCAGTCTGATTCTCCTTACATTCATTGGTCATGGCAGCTGATACATCCACTATGGTATATGGCTTGCAAACTGGTTGTTCCATATTCACTACCCTGTAAGGTTTGGCTTGCTCTTCCACAGGCACCAGATTTATAGTTACAGCTTGACCAGTAACATCTGAAGAACTTTTATTCTCTTGCTTATCAGTCTGCACAGCAATTTTGCCATCTTTCTCTTCCAGTCGAAGAGCAAGGACTGCCTTGTGGGTTTCTAGACTTTTCGGAACATTTCTAGAAACTTTTGACACATCTTTCACCTGCTGATTATCACAAAGACTTTCATATTCTGGTTCAATCAGTTTGACATCCTGAGGAGTACTGGGAGATAATCCCCCATTACAGAGCTTCTGTGAGGAACTGCTGGTTGTTCCAGAACGAGACTCTTCAGTCAAAGAAGAATCAGGAGATGTAGAATCAGAAGATACCATGCTCTGCATGCTCTCCTGCCCATAAAGAATCACCGTCTCTTCCCCATAACCATTTAAAATTTCATCGTAACTATCATCGTAATCTACTGCACAGATCCGCTGAAGAGACTTGTTTCTAAGGGGCACAGTATTCCATTTTTTGTCAACACAGAACGGAACAGGAGACAGGGTGTTAGCTCTAAAGTTAGCAAAGCGAGGTTGGCCCCTCATACGAATTTCCATTGCTAACAACTCTTCATCACTTTCATCCCAGCTCTCATGCTCTTCTTGCATGCTGCCAAAAAATGCATCATCCTCACTCTCATCTCCACTAGAGAATTCTGGATAACAGAAACGTCCACCTTCATTACTTATTACTTCAGTGCTTCCACTCAGAATAACATGCTTACTGTGTGAATCCTTCATTCCACCCATCATGCAGCTTGGAGGGATCTTTCTTTCCAATGATCTTTTATAGCAATTATTTATTCTTCCCAAGAAGGTTTCTCTTGAGTTCATTTCATTTCCAGTTAGCTGAGGTGTGGTATCCAAACCTGCAATCTCCTTCAACACTTCTGTCAGTCCATTATTATTGTTATTTGGTATCTTACCTACACCATCATTGTTGCCATAAGGCCTATGAACATGGCTATAACCTTCAATTTCATCTTCATTATTATTGTTCAGTGGTTTTTTGTTCAAGACAGCTTTGTTTCGGTTCCACCCTGCGGGCACTGATTTATTCTCACAATGATCCGGTGCACTGATTTCACCGCATACACCCTGCCCATCTACCACCATCATGGTGGGTTTCACAGCTATAGTGGGTTTCTTTGCCACAGGTGGACGGAAGTTTCCTGTATTTCTACCACGATGGCTGTTACTTTGGTTTGCATTGGTTTTCAGATTTCCATGTGAGAGGTTTTTCTTTTCAGAGACTGGGGGTAACTGATGCAAGCTTTTAGGCTTGAAGCAGTTCTTACATTCACCAGGTTTCCAGACGTGCTCAGTGAAAGTGTTGCAAGCAGACATCTTCCCAGAGCTCTGTGCTTGATGCTGTGCTGTTCAATGCATGGTAAGAACTTCATCCATATGTTTCCACTGTTCCCTTAGTAGGGCTCCTGGTTCAAGCAGCCATCATTCTGAAACACAAGAGAGAGAATGAGGATAAGAATGAGGAAAAAGTTAACCATTACACTTGCTTATATTCTGACTGTTCCTACTTTTACTACACTCTTAACAATGACTCAGAATAACTGAGCAGCCTTTTGTTGATGTCTTAGCTCTTTTTACTGAAATTGAAAAAGAGAGAGAGAGAAATGGCAATGACTGAGAATTGAGAATAATTCTCTTACTAGTTCAGGATCATTGACCTGCAATTTTGCCCAATAAATCAAATGCTAGGAAGAGGATTTAAAGCCGAAGATTAGTGTATATTGCCACAGACATAACCATTTAAATATGAGACAGGGAAGCAAGAGTATGTTTTAGTCTCTCAAATACATTATAGATAATTTGTTTTAGCTTCAAATGTGAATGAGCTCAGCTTAAGTGGGAAAATACGTTCAAGCAATTCCAAACTCTTCTGCCATTTTAGTACCTTTTTCTTCAACTTAAATTATTACTGGACAGATACTTTGGTTGAAGAGGCAGGCTGGACTGTTATTCTTTCTATTATTAGATAAATTCTATCTACCTAATTCTATTCTATCTATTATTAGATAAAAAATGCTGGGGTGACCTTTCTAGAAAGTTACTGTTCTTTCATGTGTAGCTATTCCACCTAAACCCCAAGAAACATGTTACCCTCAGATAATTGAAAATCCACTTCAAAGTGAGTCTTACTATTTCCTGAAACGATCAGTCTCAAGTAGAAACCAAACATGTATCTGCTGTACTTTATAGTCCTTGGAATATCCAGGACTTGAGAGTTTCATAAATTAATGCCTGAAGATTTTAAGCCTTCTCAGCCAAATCCACAGGTTTGGTCTCTTTGTCGTTGCTGCATAGTTCAAAAATTATCTGACGGATTTTACCGAGGTGAAAGAATCTCCATGTGTTCAGCACTACATTTGTAAACACGGGCATCGACAACCAATACTTTGATATTCTTTCAGGCTTTGTGTGAAAATATACTTGCTGATCGCATAGATACACTTGAAGTATACTAATAAACCTTTTCAGTCAAAGCAGCAGCTCTCAAAGAGGGTCCGTGGTTAGTAACTCATCCGCGGGACTGCTTTGCTGAATTCACCAAGGGTACAACAGCTTTTCATCAGTGTAGCAAGCAATATAAAGCATTAGGAAAATCTGACACTGGGATAAATTTGCCAGTCTCCTCACGTACTGCCCTGCGTGCTGGCACGGTGCTGTCCTCCGCGGGAGAGCTCTCTAAAACAGCAATCCTCTTCCGACGCCAGGTGGGGCTGAAGTCTAACTCTACTGGAGGATCTTCAGACACAGCCGTGCTACCACAGCTATCAGATTTCATACATCGACTAAACATGTTTCCAGACAAAGCTTTTTGCCAAGAAGTCAGTGCCAAAAGCTTTCTCTGTATGACCTAACAGATATAAGCTCTGCCAGATGGAGATCTACCCAAACTTTCAGCCTTTGTTTTATACACACACACACACTGAGTTAAATGTCATTTTAGTTTTCTGAACTCTGCCAGGATTTGTTGGTTCAACACTTTACAAGTCCATATACTGTAACCAGAAAAATCACATTAAGAAATAATTCTCCTGAAATCATTAAGAGCAAGAATGAGCAGACTAGAATTTGGCAACCCGGTTAGCTCTCTCCTTTCAACTACTGCCCAAATAAAAGGAGTTGCACTAACTGATATCCAATTCTTGGAAAATATATTTCTGCATTACGTAAAATCTCTGAGCAAACAATTTCAACAAAAGGGTTAGTGCACGTGTGTGCGGTTTTTAAGATTTAACTGGCCGGTATCATTTCCCACAAACTGCACAAAATATTCTTGCTCTGGAATCCTGTCACAGACCGACCGTTTTATGGCTTTTTAGGCTAAACGTTTTCTGCTAATAAGGTTGAGGTAAAATGATGAGAAAGCAATCTGTTTCACATATTCCATATGACAAGATTTTTATGTTCTGCTGCTGGCCGTATTTACTCCCATTTGCTCAGAGATGCTGATACTGATCCATTTTCCTCTGGACCGGATCGTGCTGTGCTGAACACCTGAACGCTAACTACAGGCAGCGTAACACAACGAGAAAGCAACACGCCAATCACGGTGCAAAAATCGGGCATAGTCACAGCCCTGTGTGAGCATATATTGCACATCCCAGAAGTACCACTGTAGCAATTTAACTTAAAAATAAAATGTATGCAGATGTGTATAGAAATGCAGACGTGTACAGTTATACACAAACAGAAAACACACAAGACATATATCCATATTTTAAATTGTTTGCACTTCAGCACCTAATGCAAATGGTTTAAACACAACCACATGCTCTAACATGATTTTTGACAGTCTGTGAAACAGAAGAGCTGCTGACTTAACAGTTTGATAAGCTGCAGATGGGTTTCAGTTGGCTCAGGCAGTCGCAGGAGGAGCAGCTCTTGTAACATGCTTTGACACTGTCTGCAGCTCTAACAAAGGGGAAACACGCACCTTCAGACAGGAGGAAATCTGCCTTTTTCTTAACGTAGAAGTAAAAGACTTCTAACATAGTGCTTCTTTCATACTTTGAAATCAGAAGCACTTGGATGCAAGTGTCTATTTCTTCACATTTCTTCATTGCTGCATAATTAAAAGTGATTTTCCCAATATCTTCCTCTCCCTTAAAAAAAATTACATTTATTGTTTCAACTACAGGATCACTATTATGACCCAATAATAAAGTAGAATTGAAGGCTTCTTTCAATATAACAACAATCAAAACCCATATTCTTCATGCATTCAGGATATTGCTTCAATTGCAGTTAACTGCTACAACTTGGTAGGGGGCAGCAGAGACCATTGAAGTTGATGAAAATGCACACAAATAACAAAAAAAATTTCTTTTGGCTCAGATGTCCAGACGCTGCTCATTTTTCGAATAGATCCAGACAGGCACACACCTGATCTCTTAAGCTGCTATGGTGCTCCGGGCTCCATAGCTTCCCTACTTGCAATTACAACCCACTTATCCGCTAAGGAACAGGAATGCACCCGCTGCTGGCCCTGCTTCCTTTGCAATGACTACTGGGAAGACTTACTTGGAGATAGAAAATCTCAGCAAAATCCAGGCAACAATAACCTGAGATGTTAAGTACAGAATAGCATTAGGTTTCTAAAGAAAGCATTAACAGTAAATGCAGCATGTCAATGTTGTGCATTTTATCCCTCGACCTCAAAGCTTTTTCTGCAAGGTGAACAACATTACTTTTCACTATTTATACATGCAAACACTGCAGTGCAATGACACGAAGTAACTAAAATTCACTAAGTGAGTCAGTGACAGGAACAAGTGCAGCCAGACAAGCCCTGCCCCTAACGTGGTGCTGCAGCCGCAGATCGCGATACTTCATTCACTAAACGGTTGAGTCAGTGCAGAGAGTTTATCAGCTTCAAAGGCCAGACCACTCCTGGCTTAAACAGGAATAATGCGGCTCATTTCAGCAGGTACCGCACACAGGAGGGCTCAGCCTGGCCTGTTAAGTTGGTGTCAAACAAACAGAAGTGCAAAAATGCATTTCACTTTCTAGGGCAGCGCAAGACCACCACAGATTCAGAGCTGCAGGGCAGCGATGAAGCAGGGAGCAGCTGAGACATCCTCACGTCAGGAAAACTGAACCTCGCCCAGAAATGCAGAGGTATTTTTGTGGCTCTTATTTATTGACATCTTTTTTGTTGAGAGCACAAAGAAGTAATAAACATGCATTTCAGGCATTTTCCCTTTGTTCTAAGCAATTTCAGGCTGGCAGGTCTCCCTTAGATGCATGCTGGCTGAATTGCAATGAAGGCCTTCTCCAGTAATACTTTATACTAACATAATCCAATTAAAAGGAACTTAATTGGTGTGCAACATTCCCTACAATTTCAACATTTTAAAAATGAATAGTCTCAGTAAGTACCAGATGGTGACATGCACTAATTAATCAGGCCTGCTCAATGAACGAGCATATTAAAATGAATGCACCTATTAGACATGTGTTTTCAATGCTGTATGCTGCAAAAAACTCCTCTTAAATGAATGCCTGTTATATTACCGAGCACTATGCACAAGTGTGCATTCCATCATTTGCAACACTACCACTCTTTTGTCTCTTCTTAGATCACTAGATGCTTCCTACAGTTTTCCTTTTGTTTGTTCTTCTTCAGGGAAAAAGCATTTAGCTTTAGCATTCCATGTCATGAAAATGGGCCCACAATTTTTATGCTGCAGAATAAATTTCATTGATCGACCTTCTTATCAGACAACGGTCCATTAAATTACTGGTGAATAACCCACGAACCTCTCACCATTGACAGGCATGTCCACAGACTGAAAAATCAGCAGTGGGAATGCAAGCTAGGTTTCCTATATGTGAAACCTAGACACCACTAAACCACTATGGCTTTGTGGTTTTGTCTGAACTGCTTCTAGTGATGTGGACAGTCACTCATCTTCATAAACAATAGCCTAAGTGTAGCATAACAAGAATAAAAGAAGTGTAACAAAGCAAGAATCAAATTGGTACCTGATTTCAATATCTGTCAATATCTGATTTCTCTTTCTTTTCTTTTATTATAATCACAGATTCTTTGGAAAACCAAAATGCTCCAACTCCTACGTACTGCTCTACTTGGGTGGCCGCAGGCTCTAAAAACACTCCATCCATCGCAGCCAGTGTCATGGCTTACTGACCCAGGGCCGCTGACACGTGAATACATCTAGCACGGATAACGGGGACTACAAACTGATGAGGCACGGGCCATTTGGGTTATTTTGTCCTTCATGCTGTTTAAAAAAAAATAAAAAATTCTTCTCAAAGTTTAGATCCTTGGTAGGACTTCAAAGAAAAGCAAAGCCCAAGTGAAACTAACTGCAACAGCTGTTACATACACAAAATAAAACACAGAGAAGAGCTTCACAGCCAGAGAAGATATGGTCCCAATTTTAGGGCATGTTGAGATACACATGCTTGTTTACATTCAGTACCCAAAGCACGGTGCTTTGATTAATCTTGCAGCATTTATTAATGAAATGTAGATCAAGCAAAAAATGTACAAGATGCCATATAGTACTGCGGCAGAGGCTGGAAATAAAAAATAAACTATCAGTATTTAAAAATGTGAGAATTGCACTCATAGATCTCACAGCACTTTGCAAAAGTAAATGAGAATTTAATAATTCAGATTTTGTAGAGAGAGTAACACTGACTCAAGATCTTTCTCAAAGTCATAAATCCAGGTGGTGGAAGATAAGAAATAGAAACGAAATCTCCTGGTTTTCAAGCGTGATGCCATATTCAGTGGTTCATGGCACTTAATTTGTAAGCAGAATGCGAGGAAAGAATGGGTAACTAATATTCATCAAATATCTGATCATTGTAACAAGGCTAGAACTGCGAGTATGGCAGAAAGCACAGATGGAAATTTCCATAAATGCTAAGCTTTATAATTTTCGTTAGAAAATAAAAGTTCTATCTCCTTTCAGACAGTTTTTTTGTTTTATTCTAGTTAGAACTTCTGAGTGCCCTGCGAACTGTCTGTGGCAATAAAATGAAAATTCTGCAGAAAATTTAATAGACCTTAAGCGGAAGAAGCAATGACAGACTAAAAAGTTGCCAGCTTACTTTAGAACCACTCTTTGGACATCAGTGTACTCTGATGCTGAAATATGAGGGCTGTGATGGATGGAAAGGAGAACACAATCACTACCAAAATGCTGCAAAAAAACTAGTTGCAAACTTGCTGCAAGACATTTTGAAAAAATCAAGAATACAACCTTACACTATTTCTTTTTTTTAACCTCCCCTGCTGTCTTAACATTATCTCTCAGTTAAAAAGAATTTAAGTTACATTAGTATTTCATAAAACTAAGTGAGTAAAAGAAACTGTCGAATATGTTTTTGCCCTCTAAAACCCATAAGGAAAAATACTATAGAAATAAGAAACAAACTGAAGCAAAAATCTGCCTACAGCTAGACAATCTCTAATCTGCCAGAAGAAAATGGGCATTTCTTTAAAATTTACCTGACCCAAACAGGTAATTCCATGTAGCAGGGAAGAGGCAAGAAGTATCTTCAGATCTGCACAGGTAGTTGCACTGGATCCTTCATCATCACATTTAGAAGACAAAAACCAGTAATAAGAACAAGCTCTCACAGCTGGTTTTGAGGCCCAACAGACCAGCCAAACAATTAATTTGAATATGAACTTCTTCTGACTTCCAATAAGAAGAGAAGATTCTTTAACAGGAGAAAACCATAAAAATATAATTTTCCTTTTGGCAAAATCATCACATAGCATTAATATACCTTAAACATATACTGATCAGTGATCACTCAGACAATGCTGGAGAACATGTTCTTTAGGAAAATTATTTCTTTTCACTTAAACAAAAACAAGTTTTCCTTTTTTTTTTTTTAAAAAAAGAAAAGACCCAATAAGATAAGTCAGACTTATAAATAGTTTGTTTACCTTGCTTCCTAAAAAGGACATGTACAATGTTCTAAGAACCAGCAGCAAATGAAGGGCAAGCCCACTAACTGAAGCCCATTAACTGAATGATAAAAAACCCATCCCTCAAGTTCAGTGCACTTGAGCTTGTCTCAACCCTGTTTACACTTAAGCAAAATGCTGTGAATTAAGCCCTTCACAGAATTTGGAGAATGCACCAGTATGGCTATACCTTGACCAATCTAATTGTCTTTGATTTACGTTTCCTAGGCTCAAGGTTTCAGTACGCTTGAAAACCTGCCCTATGTCTTTTGCCAGTTGTTTAAGCACATGAAAACATCTAGAAGAATAAACTTTACAAGACTGTTAAATCTCCACAGAATTTAAGCGTTCACAACCAACAACAGTGAAACACCTGAAGAACAGTGATACTGTTTCTGCAGTTATAAAACCGGCTAATATTTTGTGATTATCCTTCTGCTGAGCACAGTTTGAAAATGAAAACAGTGAATATTATTACCACAATATTGAATCCATCAGATCTGCAACTTCAGCTTACTTCAAATTCTCCTCTTTGGACTGCTGTCACCTCCACTTCCAAAAATCTTTATCCTTAACCCCTCATATAGCCAAATACACTATTTCAAAAAATATATATCCATCATCTTTGGCTTAATAAAGTAACTTGTGGCTAGCAAAATACAAAATATTATTAGAAAGGATATGAAGGATCTGATAAAAAAATAGGCAAAGACAAACAAAATAAAACGTGGTAGTATCAAAAGCAGATAGTTTATAAGCGAATTAGCAGATTGCAGCCTTAGTGTAAGATAAAGATATTGCAGAGAGGCCAAACGATTACTCTGCATCAGCCTCAACCACCTCCCCAAGATCCTTGAGAGGTGCTAAATAAAGACTTGAGAGAATTAAGTGTAAAACTAAAATACTATCAGCCATTATTAAAAAAAGGTATTAAAAATAACTGATAAATTAAGAGCAACAGCTGATAGGACTGGATTGTGTAAAGCCACAAACTGTAGAGAAACTTGAGAACTAAGTGGCTGAGCTACTCAAAAATATGTGGGGTCTTATCAAAATCAAGTTCAGCAACTAGGGGACATGTGTTTCATTATGACTTCTGTAAAGGAAACTTGCACTTCTTTTTCCTACCAGCTAATGAAATAATGGGCAAAATACATTTTTCTTTCATTTTTTTTTTAAAGTTCTCACAAACGAGCAACAGCAGGACACGCAAATGGTGCAACAAAATATGCAAGGCAGCCAGCAAAATATATGCTTTCATTGTAAGAAAATCAGTGATGTGACTTACTGAATATTGTGTTCAGTTCTACTTGTGACATCTTAGGAAGAAATACAGCATAAAAAAGCACAGAGAAACATTTTAAGGGATGAAAAACTTTCCATATTAATTGAAACTAAAAAGATTAGGATAGCTTAGTTCAGAAATGAGACAAATAAAATATGTTTGCAATACATTAAATGATGAATAACATAAAGGAGATAGACTGAGTGTTCCCATTTAGTCTTCCATGAAACAAGAGCAACAAACCTGAGAGGCAGCTTGTTTAAATCTGTAAAAAGAAAATTATTTCATATAAAAGAGCTTCCTGGCACAAGAGACCAAGAGGTCAGCTGGATTCAGAAATGGATTAGACATTTATGCAGATGATGAGACATCAACAGTTATATTAGGTGGGATAAATTTAAACCTTCCAATTTCTGTGCTTAAACCAAGCATTAACTAACCGAGTTAAGCAGAAAATTTGCTCAGTGGCAGCTTATTCCCTTATTCTCCATTTAGGAGACTTCGACGGTGTAAAGCACACGGCCACCTCTGGAGCCAAGGCACCAGACCGCAGCCATCCTGGTTTCAGTTCAGCACGTTTCCCGTTTCTGAGAGGTATCTGTTCATGAAATCGTGCATCAGTCGTGAGGCTCTTCACGCTCCCAGATCCAGCTCTCCCACTTCCTTTTAGCAGATCCGTTGCGCAGAAGAGCCACCGAGTATCAGGGGGCTTCTTGCAGATCCCTTGCCCGCGTGCTCCCAACCCTACCGACACGCCGCCTCTGCGCAGCAGCTCCCTGGTGTCCAGGATTTCACCTGCAGAAACCTTCCGCTTGCAAGACCCTTCTCAAAATGAATCTTTTTAATAACAACACGATTCTGTTTCCTCTGTTTTATCAGAACCTGCTCTTTCTGTTGCTATACTAAACTAAAAATACTGAAACTACCCAAACGGTTAAGTAACCTTGCTACCCCTTACCTCTCGGCGGCAGGGCCTTTCTCTTCTCTCCCCCCACCTTGTTTTGTCACCCATGGTTATGTCAGGCTTAGATCTCCGCCCTGGAAACGTTTCTGTGTCATTTCCATTTTTAATGAGTACATGCTCATGGATGATGTTGGACAACTGGGACCTCAGGCTGCAAACTACTTGGGGCAAGCGAGGGTATGTTACACTAGCGTGTCTCTTGTCAGGTTCCACACAAATCAACAGTAATGTATATATAAGAAAGTGGTAATGGCAAAGGTAAGGAAGTCATATGAAAATGCTATGGAAGATTAGTACTGTTTAAATGTCTACTACAGGATAGAAAAATTGGAATAAGATGGCAGAGGATTGATATGAAAAGGATTTTTCTCTAAAATTAATGCAAACAATTTAACTTTTGAAAAGTCATGCATTGCTAATTATGGAAAACATAAATAAAAATAAAACACATACTAATATACCTCATTTGCTACGTGGTGCAGCAAGTGGTTGGAAAGGAGGACTAGAATCTTTTAAAAACTCATTTCCCATTACAGAGTAACCAGCTACTCACACTTCTTCCTTGCATTTATGATCAAAGTAAGACATTCCAATGTGAGGGTCTCTGATAACCTTGAGAAACTAGCTACAGCTAATTTCTTGGCCATCAAAGCAAATTCAAGCATCTTATTCTCACTCAGACTGCTCTCCTAATTAGTATGTCACATCCGAATAAACTATTTTACCAGACATAATGAATGCAATAAATTTTAATCTGCAGTCATAAACTATAGTGATGAAATGAGTGATCAGCTATAAGGCAGCAGGTTAAACATTATTGTTTACCAATGTTGAAATTAGAAAAAAAGCCCTGTGCCTTACAACAGATATTCTCGGGTACCTCTTTGTCTATGATCCATCCCCATAAATGGGAAGCCACTGCTGAAGAGAACCCTACAGGGATAAAGCACCGTGAAGTTTGAAATTTTGCTCAGGGTAGGAATTAGTAGATACTGCAGTTGTGTTCTTTTTAGCAAATTCATACTGAATAAAAATAAGGTTTTTATTTATTTATTCTGCTGAGCAAGTGCTGTTTCTGACCGCTTATCTTTTACTTTAGGACTTCTGATCCTCCCTTACATTCCAGGGTAACCCACTCCCAAACAGCACGATTCGATTTGCTGCGGACTCTTTGCACAGTCCCCTGCCCAAAGGTAGGCAAATCGCAAAGCAACGCCAGTCGGAGGTATGAGAAGCGATGCCAGAGCGACATAGCCCTGACAAAACCGTGCTTCCGCTAACGTAGACCTTTCTGCTTGTTTTTACCAGATGGTACCAAAATGTATTTACCATAACAGTCCTAAATACACATTATGAATGATTCATCAAGTATAAAATTCCAGTATGCTTGTAACAGCAGCATGTAAATACAGACCAAAAGCCAAGAAAGGTAACACCTCACTTCATTTAAAACAGTGTTTTGTGAACTACTATGAAGAACACAGTGGTTTTCGTGCTCCCTAGCTAGAACACCTGAGTTCGCAGTATCGTCAGCCCCCGAAAAACCTTCCTGTGCACCAGCCAGCAGTGATCCCGGCACCTTGGGAGCGACTCTGTAAGGTGGCTGCGTCCCTCCGTGATTACAGAAAAGGACTAACAGCACAACACAGGGCATCTAACAGCCAGCTACTATCCTTTTAAGCCACCAAAAAAGACATGGTATAGGGCAGGAACAAATCAGTAATTTATTTTGGTCCAGCAAATCTGATTCCATACTTAAAAATAATCCATGCAGAGAGGAGGTATGCAGTAAAAGCATCATTAAATATAGCCAGGAACAAAATCAGAAAGGAAATTTAATAGAAACTCTGTATTACCTTTTATCTTTACATTTGGAGTGTTTTTTACAGCTAATTTGCTTAATTTCATTCCTGAGAGGAGAAATGGCCTTTGTTTATTTTCAAGGACGTATGTGTAAACCCATGTGAACCACTATAAGCTCCCCTCCAGCATCATAAGCCGAAAGACGGGAGAGAGGGAATTACTCAGTGCATATTCTGAGAATGGCCAACTTCAGGCAGGCAAAACATACCGTAAGGACCAACGTGCTGTGTGGGCGGCAGGAATATCTAGCTGAGTTCAGCTGCTTGAAAACCCGAGGAAGCTACGGCAAAGAGCTCGCGCAGGGTGCCAGGGTGCCGAGCACCCCCGGCCCCGCGGCCCCTTCCCGCTCCGGGCAGGCCCGCAGCCCGGGCTCCCCACCCCGCTGCTCCCGCTGCCTCCGAGCAGAGATGCTGTCAGAGCTCTCAGACACTAATTAAGAGGCTGCTGATCATACTTGAGAATCGCAAGCTTGAAACCTAGCCAGCACTCATTCACCGGGTGAGGACACAGTATGAAACAACAAAATTGAAGCACTGTAAACAAGCTTTATCAAAGACAGTGAAGAGAAAGGGAATTGTCGAGAATTTTTGTTTTCAGAAATTGTACTCAAATTCTTTCTTTAGTTCTTTTTTAAAGATAGAAATGTTTTCCTAAAAGGAGTTGATTGCCAATTATAAATTCGCTGCTCGCACTTGACAGCACCCTAAAGATTCAGAGCTTTTTCTATCCAGAAGAAACACAACATGAATTTCCCATCTTGTTCTGCTAACACGACTCAGTCCTAACCGACAGGGATCAGAAGGTAAAAGCAAAGTCATGCTCATCTGAATTCTTTCCCTTTTTGGACAAGGTTTCATGACTTTCTACGTTATTAACATGCAAGGCGTCTATGAGCCCACCATTATAGAGGAATGATTTCACACAAACCACCTAAGTCCCAGGCAATTACAGTCTCTCACTACCAGCCTGCGTAAAATACGAAAGACTGCTATTATCAGCCCCTCTTGGAGGGTCCTGTTTTGTTCCCGGCATATGCAATCCGGTGCCATTTTGAACTAGGCTGTGAGGATGCAAAGAACTAGTCTCATGAGGACCATGAAAACTGAGAGACAAGTCCTACTTCTTCTTCAAGTAACAGGCATTAGGCGACAAGGCAATAGCAATAGTTTTTCCACTGCTTCCTATTATTTTTCTGCACTGCAACCCCATTGCTGCCGCTGTAAAATAGTAGCTAACGCTCCCCTTATTTCACAGTTTGCAACTGTTCAAGTATACCTGGGAGAAGAATCCAGATATCTAATTTGACAGACTAGACCTTTATTGTATTACAGTTCCCGTCAAATGGAGTATTTCAAGTAGTAATACAGAACAGGCTTTTGTACCTTTCTAGTGGACTAAAAAAATACACAGCAAGTTTGAATCCAGCACTGATTTCACGCTTACAGATCTGTCGCTCGGGTGCAGACTGCGACACAGAGGTCCTGGCCTCAGCCCCTGCAGGCAGCTCTGGAAGCGGTATCGATACCCCATCAAATCAGGAAAATAGCTCAGGAATTGACATCGCACTTTCCAAATACTGTTTCAGAAACACTGCGCACAGAGGCGACACGCATGCCACATCTCCCACAGTATGGACCATGGAGGGGACTACGGGATCTCTCGGCAGCACTTTACCCTACGATTTATATGGAAGAATCTGCACTGCAGATTTAAAGGCTGTGGGCTCAAATTTGGCTTAATAATGCACGGTGGCAGTGGGAATTAATGATACAGTGTAACCACAGGGATCCCAACTGCTAGTGAAATGGTGAATTGCTACTGTAACTGCAACTGCTACGCAACACAATATTGTTTCATTTCTTTTGCCCCCGTAAACAGTTAAGAAGTACTATTGAGTTTCTCCTTTGCTTTTTTAATAGAAAAAGAAAAGAGAAAACTGAGCTCTTAAGCCTTCTCTGTCAAACAAGCTTCTCAGACCTTCAATCACTAGTGACTTTTGTGAACGGCTATTAGCACCCTTGAACCGCTGCTCCCCAGAAGACACCGCGGCATTCCTGCAGCTTCGTGCCGGTGACAACGGCAGCGGGTGAAACCCTTCCCCGTGGGAAGCAGAGGCCCCGTGGGAGGACTCCCCGCGCTGCCCTCCAAAGCCCGGACTTAACCGGGACGCAGGTTCCACAATCACAACTCGCACAAGCTTTTGAAGCTCTTCAATTCTCTCAGTAAAGTCCCCTATTAGGCAGGTCTGGCCTATACTCCTTATTCCCAGTTTACACTTGTACATAATAAATACAGATTATTTGCTCAAGCCCTTTTTCACTGCAACCAGTGGGTTTCTGCTTCTGTATTATTGCTCTCCCAATCTCTGTTAGCTGTAATTTCACAATTTGTTTCACTACTGATAAAAAAATTAGAAATTAAATTAAAATATACTATATTTAGAACTGAATTTAGCCTTTTGTATACTTGTTAATGGAGTATGTCCATTCATAGCTGACTGAAATTTAAAACTATCTAAAAAATTGAATACATAGACAGAAGATTTTGCCCATGTTTGTACAGAATTAAAATCTAGCAGTATAAACTAGGAAAAAGTGAAATAAAATACATTATTTTTTCAGAAAGCAAGCTTCATTCTGGTAGCTGTATCATTTGCAGTTGCTGGAGCAATGGTTGAGTCTATGCACTGTTATCATGCTATGAAGTTTTGAAGTTGTTTCTGGTCTAAAACCAGTTCTGCTCAGTAAGGATTAAAAATTATTCTAATAAGCTTCTTGGTGCCTTTTTGCAGAGATAAATCTCACCTCTAGTTTCTACTTACAAATTCAGCACCAGAGCTCCAGGTTCATGGGTAGATATGAAAGAAGTGCCAGAAGTTGCAAAGACCCGAGACCTGCAGATGTCCCTTTTCCCGCCTGTACGATGGGAAGGGGATCCCGGGTGGCGAGAGCTTCCCGGGGGTTTTCCATATTGCCAGCCCATTGCTACCTGGATTCATTTAGCTGTGAGAACTCTCAAAGTCTCATCAGCATTAAATACACCTAACGTATAAACTGTGATTTGCAAGTACACACCAATTAGCTTCTCAAATGACGCACGCGAGATCCCCACAACCCGAGAAGTTTGATATACTGCGCGCAAGTGAAACGTGCGGTGAAATAGTATTCGGACTAGCGGGATCGAACAACGCAGAGCCGCGGATCGCCAGCGGCGAGAAGGACCCTCCAAGCGGGGGCGCGGAGCAGGCCACGAGGAGGCTGAGCCTGGGGAGACGCGAGAGAAAACCCCCTTCGGCTGCGCCCCTCCTCTCCTCGGCAGCCTGCGACGAGAGCAGCGCTTACCTAGGCAAACGGCCGAGCGCCGGGCTGGGCCGGCGGATGAGCTAGGCCAGAAGCGGCAGCCCGGCGGTGTATTCAAGCCGGACAGGAGCAATTTTTAGCTGACAGATGAAGGGCTGCTCCTCTTCTCCACTCTGTTCTTCCACCTCCCGCACCAGCCCGATCTAGGACGCGCGCAACGATTATAAACCCCCGGGGGTCAGACCGCGCTACCTCTTCCCAGGGGACCACGCGCTCCCGGGCTGGGGAGCAGCAGAGACGTGGGAGCAGACAGGAGGGACCGCAGCGCCCGCAGTGGCGCGCGCAGCCAGCTTCCAACCGCGGGGAGCTTCTCGGGGGGCGAGAGGCTGCAGGGCCCTCCGAAAACCGCAGGACAGACTGCGCGAAACAAGGCGGTCGTGGAAAAACCGCTCTGGACTTGCTGGAGCTTACTTACACTATGCAAATTAGTCAGTAATGGTATTTCTTACCTGGAAAACGGGAACATTTATATCTCATAGGGTTAGTTATAAAGATTATCCGACATTTGAGATGATCTGTATAATCCATCACTTTGGACTAAGACTTTGGAGATAATTTCAGTATTAGAAGTGCTACGAGGAAAAAAGGATACTAGGTTTTGCAAAACCAATGAATTTGTTTTACTTTTAAAGCCATTTTAAAAACAAAACTTTTTGTTCGCAAGTTTGCAATTTTTGCAATAGTACCAGGCATGTCTGCTATTCAACAGAAAAATCAGTTTGACTAATTTGCATAAAAATTCAGGTTAGTTTTTCAGGCTTTCACAGAAATTTACAGATATTTCCTGGCATAACTGGACAATTTATTGCTCCTTACTTCACCTTCTGCTTGACTTGGCTGATTTAAATACCCCTTACTCAAAACATTTTTCACATATTACACTCAGGAAAGTGTTTATTTCTTTAAGCAATCTGTTTTTAGAAGTCTTTTCTTGAAACTGAGTACATAATAGTGCTTCTAAAGCCTTGTGACAGAAATTGCAATATGCTAAGTGCAAGGAAGGCAGCAGAACTCCGTGAGGATGCAAGAATGCAATATGTAAAAAACCCCTAAATGCCAAACTGCAATAATGGAACATTCATCAGCTGCTTGTCACAGGTTTAAATGCCCCTGCATTGCTTGAGACAAGTATGCTGAATAACTGCAGTTCCCAATGAAGTAGATTTGCTCTGCACTGCATAGTTTTCTCACAATGTCTATTAGAACAAAAATTTTTCCTACAGAAAACACTTTTTTTTTAAATCCTGACTTTCATATGGCATTGAAGGGCCAAGAACAGCAAAGAGAAAGATGGAAGGTAATAGCATTTCTTAGAGTACACCTGGGACAAAGAACAGCATCATATACAATTTTTATTTATGTTCACTTTGGCTTCTGCCACAGCAAGATGCCACCTTACCAAATCCCGAAGCGTTCAGCAGACACCGCTTAACGGACCATTTGAGTCGGTTTTAGCTGTGGCTCCGAGCTGCCGTGCCGGCTTCGGGAAGCAGGTGCCACCGCCGCGCTTGCGCCACTGCAGCGATGCTCCCGAGGGCACTAGCCGGCTGCTCCGCTGCTGTCAACCCCGCTGCATTTTGCCAATGCAATTCAGTACCGACGTACCGTACTTCTGTTGCGGCAGCCAGTTCTTCTCCATCCGATATAATTCAACATGATTAACAAAAGCGTGCTTTCACAACGCTAATGAGCGTTGTGTAGTCGGCAGATAGACTGTGGGCCTGTCTCTCTGATGTCCTATGTTAAATTTGTTCTCCAGGCAGAAAAGACTGGTACATTAACCATGTCTTATTTTCACATTCTTCTTTTCAGAGCAGCCCAGATGAATGGTTATGCACAGAGATAGTCTGAAACACTGAGCAGATGATTTCTATTAAATCTCAAGTAAGACAAATTAGAGAGGATCTTCAATCACTGCCTTGGGATGCGTGGGCGATGTATTACATTTTACAAGTAACAGCAGTCTGAAATCCAGTTTTCGCTCTTCAGCTAAGGCACTCTTGATTACACACTAAAACCTGAAGAATAAAGAACTGGAAAGGAAAATAGCAGAAGGGAGACTTCACAGAGATAATGAGATGGCTGCTGGCTGGAATTAGGTAGCATCACCGTTAATGTCTGCAGTGTTGTGCTAAGGAATGAAAAAAGAGGAGGAAAAGAGAGATTCCCTGTATTGCCCAATGCAATCCATTTTAGAAGTGGACCAGTTTTGTAGTAACTAGTTGTAGGTAAGACATGAAGTTCTAGCAAGCTAACTCGTTCAGCGAGGGTTTATTTTCCAGGGTATGATGGAAGAACTAGTTTGAGGCTACGTAAAAATAATCAAATAAATTCTGCCTCAGGTCTCTGTGAACCCTTAATATGTCATGATCAATAGACAAATCAAAATCCCAAAAGGTTCCTGGGATCTCACTGCTTGGTATGCCCTTTCATTTCCTGGCACGCACTTTATTTTTACAGTCTAAAAATAATATTTAAAAAGAGAAGTTAGGAGGAACTGCCAAACTGATTTAGAAACTCATCTGACTTTTTTTTAAAGTTCAGTTTTCCAAGACAGTACCCTTTGAAGAATGTGTTTCAAAAACCCTTGTAATTATTGTGAATAAGATTGACATTTTTTAGGCTGTTTGGATGGATTTGATACGTTATCCCACTAGAATTTGGACACATTTCCTTTGTTTTCTTGTAGATGAAGGCATTGGATTATTACACCAAGTTTTAGCATTACTACTACTATTAAGCACACTCATAACAGAACCTAGGTGAGTACCTGTTTTTCTTAAACTGGTAACTAAGTTGTGAATCTTATGTTTTCAAAGGTTGTGCATCAGGTGGCTCAAATATCAGTGGCTTAACAGCTTGGCAAACTGAGCTAAAGCACAACAGAAAATGATTATTTTCATTTAGCACAATTGTTGTAGTATTAAGGGATAACTGTAATAGAGCAAGTATAGAAGTTTAATTGAAAGGTAAACTGCTTACTGTTTTTGTCTCTTTCGGTTCACCTTTTCAAATCATGGAAGTGATTCTAAAAATTACTGTACCCCAAAAATTTGGGAAGAGATTACCACTCCCTTAACCACTACCTAAAATAAAGAATAATTAAGAATAGTAGTAGTTTAGGAACTGAAAGTCACTTAATTAGTGCCTTCTTTACAAACCATATATATAATACATGTGGCTTTTTATACTGTAGTAGTTGAGAAGGATCTATTGCATGTATTTTTTATATATAATACACACACACGTATATAAAATGGAAGAAATTACAGTTATGAAACACTTTGGTATGTTTCTGAGATCCTGAAATTAATACAGAAAATGTATACATCACAGGCAGAAAGCTAAAATAAGTGTGACCAGATGAAAGAGGACTCAAGACCGAGAAGACATGATATACTAAAAATCTATGCTAGCAATGAATCCATGGAAAATTATTTTAGACAACCAGCTTATTCCAATGAAAGATATAAATCCACTAGCTGCTTGAAACATGTTGTTATAGAAGCGGTCTATTAGAACATAGCTAGCAACAATACACTCAAATCCAGCTGCACACATCTGGATACCTACTGTAGTTGCCTCCACGCGAGATTACATGGCTTTGTCTACAGGAACGGGTTTAGGGACGGTTACCGCTGCTGCCGGAGCAGTGGGTCTGCCGTATGGATGTTAAAATCAGACCGGCTCCCAGCTGCTGCACTATTTTACCACGACGCCACTGGAACTGTTGCAAGAAGGGCGGCTGTCCGCAGCCCCGGCTCTCTGCTCTAGCCATCCTGGTGCTCGGGGTGACTGTAGAAGGTTCTTTTTCTATAGTATTTACTGAAATGCATGCATTCATGTAGACCTACACATCATTTACAAAGTGCCATTAAATAATTTCCAACACAAAATTAAATTCAGCTCAAACACTGTAAATCTTCAATAAATAGAGCAATGTGAGAGCACATGCCCTAAGTTTATTCTTATTTTTTTTAAGTGGAGGAGAGGCAAGGTCATAATATCGTGAGCAAGGAGCTTCTAAACCCAGTTCTAAAAGTCTCTTCAGCTTTGATAACGGGCAAACTGTATTCTCTTCTGTCCCCTTCTATTATCCTACTTCTACAATCTTTCTTCTTTCTCATCCACCTTAGATGCTCAAATGCTAAATCTGATCCAAATTCTTAATGGATGTCAAGTGAATAAACACTGCTATTAACAGATGCTAGTTTCCATTTGCTTTTTAGAAATGGATGCATTACACTTTCTGCATTTTATACACAATTAGGCATTCACAGGATGCAGTGTTCCCGAGTGATAATGCACAGTCAAAGTGAAGACTAAAACATATTTTTGTATTAATAAGAGGGTCCAAGTGGTTTGCACAGTGTGCTCTAGGGCTATTCAGTTGCTCAACACAGTGTTAGTATTTCAAGCAGAAGGCATTTAACACTATTTCTTGCAGGGTCAAGGTATAAATGCAGGGTATCAGGTATTTATGCAATGCAGCTAGAAGATTCCTATCTAGTAATTTTCTGTGACTTAAATGTAAATGTTGCATGAAAAATGTATTCTTATTAAGTGTTAAACATAAGTGTTGTAACAGAAAAGTAGGGAACACAGCACTGATCTCTATTTTGTCATCTCCAACAACTGCTGCCCGACCGCCCCAAGGAGCCCACAGCTCCTATCAATCTGTGATCAAATTAATAAAGAGCAAGTGCAACTTCAAAGAAATTATGGGTACTTTATTATGTGCATTCACTAAGAGACAGCCATGAAGCACTGCCTTGTTAAATGCTATAAAAGTTCTTATAAATATTCATGCACAGCATTTGTACTCTAAGCATTTGATCAGTTCTTTACAAAAAAGGGAATGGGGGGGGGAGAGGAGAGAGGAAGAAATTACAGTTTCCTCAATTCCACAGTTCAAGGCAACTGCAGAGAGGAATTTGAGCACGAGGGCTCTGCAAATTCATTAGCGCCAGAAACTCACAAACAGGAGAACATTTTTCAGATAGCCTTTTTTTTAATTACATTTGAAGTTCAAAATAGTTTGCAAGTACTAAACTAATGATCTTTAAATTTGAATTTCTATGCCATCAATTTTTTTAAAAATAAAAAACTCCAAGAGAGTGATCTGTTGCTTCTGAGAACATTTGTACGAAGACAGACTTAGTTGTTTGTACCTCTCTGCATCTCTCAAACCCCCTTGTCAAAAATGAAGCGAACGTCACGATAACAGAAATAAACCCGACCGCTCTTGCACTGGCGAGGCATTGTGCAACGCCGAAACTCAATCCATCAGTGCACAGCTGCTGCGGGCTAAAATAGCAAGCCTTTAAATCCTGCCGTCGCCCCTTGGAAGCATTACATTTCTAGCCCTATCCGATGGCATGCAGTCTCTTGATTGCTGTTGATTAAGCCTCCGTAACTTAAAGTCTGTCACTACCATTGGGAACTAATATAGATTACTGTAATACATGCTAATGATAGGAAAGCTTGTTCACAAAAGAGAAAAGATACTGCAAAACAGCTTTAACTAAAATGATAAACCTAACACAGAAGCTAAAAGATGTAGAGCAGTAACAGCTGAACTCCTCAGAAACCACGTAAGGAACAGCGAGACAGCAGTGCGGGAACAGCTCAGCCTCCGCGCCAGACCGAGAAGACTGACTCTTCCCCTCTGACATTCAGTTCTGAAAACCAGGGGCTGCACTTTTTGTACAAGTGCATACTGCTACACCGTAGCTTTGCGTATTGATTGTATTTTTCAGATGTTCCACTCTGGACCTGCCTCCCTGTTCGAGATGCCAGCTACAGGAAAGTCTACGGAGATGCTTAACTTAGACCTACTCCTTCACACGCGCCTCGGTTGACAGGCGGACCTCACGCCGGCTGAACAAGGTGGTAGAGCAACATTATTGTAACAGGAAAAAAAGGCTTCCTGCTGTGGTACTTCCAGGTCCCTTTGATATCAGCCCAGTCCGACTGCTCGCAGATGTACCGGATTCTGCTCTCAGGTGCAGAGACAAACCTCAGAGGAGTTATTTCAGACAAAAACCAGTTTAGAAATGCAAAGCAAAACCAGAAGCACATTGATGCCTTTTACTTCCCCCAGGAAAACTGCCTTTTGCAAATGTTTTTTTGTCATTTTCATTATATCCTGTTTGATTTGCTTTACCATTTTGACTGGAACAACAATAGCTAGCACATAATAGAAGAACATTTTTCCACGGGTTGGTTTTAATTACATTAAATCTCAAGTGAGATAGGACATTTAAATAAGAAACAACAACTGCAATAAAGTCTCAGATAATAACATGCCAGGCTTTTTCAGGTGACTGTTAAAATGAACCATTAAACGTTACAGAAGGCTCCAACCAGGTTTCGACACGAAAGCCATTTCTGCTGTGGTCTGCCACTGCAGAAAGAGGTTTAGCAGTTATTGCAGGTCGGCATTCAACTCTGAACAACTACAGAAGGCTATCCCTCGCGCCAAAAGCGACTTGCATCTTTGTAACACAAACTGCAAGATGCGTGCTTTAAGGTCCGAAGGCAGCGAGGCCGCTGGAAAAGCACGGCCCTTGTAGGATTCGTTACCTCCTGCACCACAACACAAACTAGGGGTGAAGTTTTGAAGAACTCCTGGGTTTTGTTGCAAGTTGTACCTGCAACACCTTGCCATGATAACTGAGTTCTCTTTTAACGTGTTTGGAAAACATATCATCTTTAGATTGCTGAAAAAACACAGAAATTGAAAGATACTAAATGAAGGCTGCAGATATGTGGTCTATAAAGCCTGTTATGGTCCCACAGATTTTGTGTTTGATGTTACAAACCACCACTTGGTTGCGCATCCAGTATTGGTGCCTATGGGACCCTGCAGCAAGTTCTCCTACAGGGAACTAAAATGGAAGAAACAGGATTTATGGCGGGGAGGGAAGGAATTAAATTACATTTTCTCTCCCCTCCAACCCCCAGAGGAGCTTACCACCTCCTGTGGTCATGTGCTAGACTAGGCCAAAGGGAAGAAGAAGTGTTTGCCTTTGGGAATGAGGGAGAAGAGGATACTTGATCAACCCTCTTATCACAGCTAGTTACTAGATTGACCTAGTTGTCACATCAAACGACCCAGAACTGATTCTGCAGTGTGATTTACTAGTGAAAACTATGCAAAGCTGTACGGCTAGAGCTGAAACCGTTGTGGCTATATAAGATGTATGCACAGATTTGGATATCAGTTACGTATCTGTTCAGCTGCTTTTCCAAAGTCATCATAGTATAGTTTCAAAGAAATTATCTAAATACTCTGAGGATTAAGAAACTTATTTTCAGTCAATAAACAGAATCTGAGATTATAAATTCTTTGCTTAGAGAATATAAACTTTCATAGCAGCAGTTCAGTAAACAAGACATTCTTGTCTAAATAGCAAAACCTATATTAATGCTCTGCTAAGAATGTAATTAAGTACACAGAAGAAAATTGAAAAAGTTAATTTCAGTGCACAAAATAAAATTTATCTTGTGTTTATGTTCTGCACTTCAGACTTGCAACTCTAAAAATGCACTTATGCACAAATTACCATGTTTGCCTAGTGAATAGTGCGATGGCACTGAAGAACGATTGTTCACATGCAGAAGGTTGAGCAAGTAATAACAGTTATGTGACCATATTGCAAAAACATTTTCTAAATGCAGCTCACATTTGCACAGCCACTGCTGGAGCTGCATGTCTGAACAGACCCGAATCTGAGAGGGGAATACACACAGGTATGAAGGTAATCAGTAAAAGGAAGGTGTGACTATTACTACCTATGAAAATATTTAATTTGCATTTAATAAACAAAGGAGGAGGAATTTAACTTGCACATCTTCCTCTGTCAGTTATTTTTTTTGTTTAGCAATAATAAGTTAACCTCCTTTAGGCCCTTTTGCTTATAAGACCTTTGTAAACTAAAATAATCTGAAGATGCTCACTTCACGTACTGCCACCACTTCTCTTGTAGTGGCTACAGAACAGCCCGGAGTCACCTCCGCTTCCTAAACTGACAGCAAATTAACCTGTGGATGGGGGATGACGAGCAGTTTTCTGCTAGGTTGCCAAACTGAACGGGCTCCCACAGAGGAGCTATCAGCATCAGATCTTCAACGCTAGAGGGGACAACACTGCACGGCTTGGAGCGGCAGCGGGGCGGCTGCTGTAGTTATAGTGCCCTCTGCACCCCGAGAAACAGCGGTCAGCAGCGATCTCAGCAGATGAGCAACGGCAGTTTTATGTGGACATCACGGTAAGACCGATATTGTTCTGAAGCTCTTGGGGTCAAATTGACCTACTCTAGTTGCATAAAAATCTTCAATTCTGCTTAAGTATCTCTTCAAAAGAATACTTCAGTGATTTAAAACGGCTGGAGCAGTCTGCCACAACCTCTGCTGCAAGGCCACATTAGCACTGCTCTTAGGTCCAAGAGATTTCCCCAGTGCCAAATGTTTTCCTTGAGAACTGTGAGTAGTTTGGGTAAATCACAGAAAACATGATGTTTTATTCTGTTCTAAAGGTACAGACTGGTGCACTTCACCTGGGGCTATGGACTGGTGTTACCTATTTACACATGCTCTTAAAATAATCCTGTTAATTGCCTTATTTCTTTTACAGTTTGGGGCATGTATCTCCCACATCAGATACCACAGAAATACCAACGTATAAGCTAACACACAAATTAAGCAAAAGGCTCTTTCTTCCCCAAAGATAACAGATTTGATTGCAAGAGAGTAATAATTTGAAAACTTGCTAGTCTTTATTGAGAGTGGAAATAAAGGCTGCAAAGAGCGGAGGCTGCACAGAGCCCAGGTCGGGGTAACCCGCGTCCTGAACACCGACAGCAAGCTGAGCTGTGCTGCTGAAGCGAGGGCATCTGTGAAGCAAATGCACTGCGGCGCTAGCAATCCAGCAGCAAGGAGACAAAAAAGGCAGAGTTACTTCAGCAAACTGGATACGATATATTGCACTTCTGGTGTTGTATCCCATAGCTACTGAACTACTGAATCGTCATTGACTGTTATATGTCACTTGTACTCTTGATTTGCCATCCAAGTGTCTTCCCGCACAGGCTGGTGGTCTCTCATTAAGACCAAGATTTACAGAGCACAGATTTCAGATTTTATAGAACCCACTGTGCTTCCTAAAGATCCACCTTTGCTTCTCATGAATTGAAGTAATATTTTTTGGCTGAGACTCCTGTTTTTGAGACTTATGATGCATATTTCCCAGGGAGAGCTCTAGGGATGTTAATAAGTTACCCATACAGTCTCTCTTTCATCATTTGCCCCCTTTAATTCTTTGTGATAGGAGTGTTTTTCTGTTTCAGGAAATGAGGACAAGAGAAAGCTGTGGATCCCATGAATATAAAAATTGTCTTGAAGGCATGGAACAATCCAGCCCTAATTACAGCCAGCTGGAGTCTGCTCTCCTTGCAGTGATACTTTGATAATTAACCAAATACTGACTAACACCAGCCCCAAGTACGCCACTACCATCCAGATATTCAAGGTTAATTTTTGTATCCATCACTGAAATCATGCCTAATGGATATTTTCGGTTAAAGACTTTAAAATGAATCAGTGACACACATACGTATGATTAGGCAAGGATTATTTTTTATTCTATGGGTTTGGTGCTACTTTCTTTAGCTGTAGCTGCAGAAAAAAAAATCTTCTGCATTAATAAGGCTAAACTAATAAATTCATGATTAATTTCATGTCTCTAATATCTGTGAATTCATCCAGTCTAACTGCTCAAATTTATATACAATGAAGTCACAATAATGATTTGATAGAATACAAACCAAAATATTCAAGTAGGTATTGTTGTAGTAATACATGCTTATTTCTCACAGTATGCCAGCTTTAAATTAATGTTTTTGTGTTTCTTCCTAAGGAAGCTTTATGTACAGGTTGAAACCAAATAGTACTATGCCGAAAGTCAAAAACATTGATTTAACTGTCACTCTATATACTGAAACTATTATAAAAATAAGATGGCAGAGAGAGCGCTTAAGAAATTTGAAATGCTTGGAAGGCAAAAAGTGGTAGCACAGCCCTTCTGCTTGCGGTCAAACACCTTTTTGAACTTAGGCATTGGAATTGTATTTGCAGCAAAACACTGAAAACTGAAAGAGGAAGACGGTACTAACAAGATAGAGTGGCCTTCCCCAGTTCTATTTTCAGCTGTCCTCTCCCCAGAAACATGAATTTTTAGAAAGATTCATTCCCTCTGACTACCGTTTCTCCTTGCATAGTGAATTAGTGCTGTACTGATCGAGGGGAAGCATTCTGTCAGTGCTTTTTATTGAGTGGTAGCTCCTGAAACCTTTATTTCTAATCTCTAACTCAAGAAATCTATTGTGAAAAATTGAAGTATTTTAACCTGTAAAAATGATGGTAAAAACTTGGGACAGCAGTACACAGTAGAAGCAGCTGGTAAAACAACAGTGCAGTGGGAAGCATATAACTAATCAATAATTGCTAGATCTCGGGTAGGACTATAAAGAAGAATAACGTCATGCATCTCAGCTGCATATTTGTCATGTTTTAAAACAGTCTGGGTGAGGAAGTAAGAATTTGAAGAATTTAGAATAGGTATTCTTATTTTTTAAATTTATTCTCACACCTTATCTAGCATTGAAAAACAAACAATTTCAATTATG
Organism: Apteryx mantelli; assembly: GCF_036417845.1. Lineage (NCBI taxonomy): Eukaryota > Metazoa > Chordata > Aves > Apterygiformes > Apterygidae > Apteryx > Apteryx mantelli. Next base: position 22,599,572 of record NC_089992.1, read on the forward strand.
TTTACACACAGCCTAACATAGTCCTTCAGCAGGAAAAGTATGAATTTTGTTAAATATTTTCTGAATGCCATGATAACTCATACCACAAAGCATCAACCACAGCAGTTCAAGTTAAACTATAACCCACAGTTTCTCTCTGAAGAACATACAGAATTTTTACTACCAGAAATGGAAAGCTATTGATTAAAAATGAAAGCTGTGCAAAACATAGATTAACTCTCAGATCAGAAATGATATACAACACGCTGCTGAAAGAGAAAGCAAGCCAGGTATTTCTGGAATGATTTTCAACTAGATTAAACCCCTACCTATTTGTTTAAGAAGCATTTCTGCTTAAAATACGCATGTGCAAATGTTCTTATTTAAGATAGCGATGATTAGGCTGTTATGCATCATTGGCTGTAATTGTTCCTGAAAGCATTTTCAGAGCGCGAGACAGAAAGAGTTAAGGAAATTCGCCTTCCAAAGGAAGAGCTGCACCGTGCAGCAATCACTAAGGAAACCCTTCGAGGCGCAGAAGCCTCCAGGGTTTCTATTATTGTGTCCTAAAAGGCAGGAGAACAGAAGCCGATTCTACCTTCACAGCAAGGCAGCAGTTTTCTAGACAGGCACGGCTCACCGCACGGGGCCGCGGCGGCGGAGCAGAGCAGACGAGCGGGGCTTACGCGCCGTCCGACGCGGGGCCAAGTTCCGCCTCGCAGGGTGGCGAGGGTGGAGCGCGCCCCGGCAAAATCTGAACCTCGCTCCGGCTCGACCACCTGCACTGGGCAAAACGCTAAGCGCTTCCAGAGCTTCAAATACATCCCCGCGTAACCGCATTAGGGAAACGGCTGCACCGTAAAAAGTGAAGACAACCTGTCTGCACATAGCCGTGCAGCATTTCTACCCGATTTCTGTTTCTCAGGTATATTTTTAGATGTGGTTGCTTTCTGTTCGCTCATTCCCTCGTTCTGCTCCTCAGATTAGCAAGCGAGTACCGCCAGGAGTATATTTACATAACTGCCGTTTCGTACTTGGGAAAATGCAGAGTTAGCAGAACTTCTCTGATTTACAGATTGTGTCAAAACCCAGCACCAATACTATAGGCTCTAACTCCAAGTATCTGGTCAGCACACACACACACACACACACACACCCCAAAAAAGAAAAAAAAATTATGGCAACTGTATATACAATCTTTCCCCAATCTAATAAGAAAATTTTTATTTATACAAAAGGATTCTTGCTTGCAGTAGATGCAAAGGTGAAGCATACCTTTTTCAACCCGAGAAGTCAGTCATTCTCTTAATTAGCAGAATCTGAAATACTTGTTGAACTTGTTCTTTGGAACAGGAAAGCATTTCTTGCCACTACCACATCATATAATAGGAAGCCGGAGAAGAGTGGAAGGACTTAGCATGAAAAACACAGTCTAATAGTCACCAGGCAAACAGTTAATGAATGAAATGACAAAATAAAATATACTAGTTTCATATGATGGAAATTAAGGGAGGTGAATTTGTTAAGAATACAGAGCAAATGAAAATTGAAGACCTCCCTTTAAGCAAGACCTCTTATCTCCCAGTCACTGAAAATTCACTGCTCCCAGAACAGGCAATCCACTGTCCCATCGCAAAAAAAGCCACAAGATCTGATATTGAGCAGCCCAGTAACAGTGATGTAGAATACAGGAGCCTGTTCAAAAGGAAGAGCAGTCCTCGTCTGGAACTTCACAAAGCTCATGAGACGATTTTTCCATTTTGCCTCTCCTGCTTATTTTGAAGTTGCCAGGGACAGTCATCACCACTGTGAATTTAACACACACAAGCATCACTATCCTTTTATCAGATGAACTGACAAGGGCGGTATTGATAACATACCTGTGATCGGACACATTTCATAAATGAAAATGGAGACTGTAAAGCAAGCTAGTGAAAAATTAACTTTGCCTGTTGGAAAGAAATTGCTTTTAGGAGTTTTTAATAAATATTTCTATTTTATTGTAGCTTAATCTGTCAATGTTTCCATTTTGAATCACCATCTTCAGTCATTTAAACCTCAACTGAAAGGGCCTAGCTGGACCTGAAAAACTAGCAAGCTAGGTCTAAGGGAAAGAACAGTCTTTTTGCAAAAACACAACCCCAAACCCAAATCCATCCTGAATTTAACATCCACTTCTGAGATTGAGCTAAAAATCTTTGTTTTGTTTACACGTAATTGATGTTAAAATGTTAACCTATCTTTTCTTGGTATAGCAATAGGTAATTCTCTGATTCTTAATACACTAAGAATGAACGCAGCTCACCTATTTTGGGCAAGAAACACACAGAACACAGTTTGTCTTCCACACAGTCCAAAATGTATTTTCTTGTAATTATTTCTCTGAATTACACCAGGGGATACTCAATATTATTATGAGTGTCTGTGCAGTGAACGCTTTTTCAAACAACAGTACAAAATAATTAACTGTACAGTTGAAGTTTAGTAAGTTCTTCAGGAATGCATAAAGGAAATACACTATACAAATGTAAAATCATTAAAGGAATATTTTTATGATTATCATCTTAAAAATACATTTAAAGCCAGTAGCTCCTCCTCCTCTTACACAGGTACTTAACTATATCTATAGCATAAAGCAATCGTATCAGACTCTGCTTCGGTGCCAGTATTTTATGTTCCGTCCTTGCTCTATGTGCCAAGTCAAAGAGAGGAAACAAAGGCCGGGCTTGTTCCCGGGGAAAAAGCAGTTCTGTAGCAATCAGGGGGCTGCTTCCTTTCACATACGCGTACGGCAGCATCCTATACGAAAACTTAACCTACGCAAACATGCGCCTAGTATAATATCTTCTCCATGGAAAGCACCCCCGGACAAAAATGCATGTGCATACTGCATGTGGGAAAGGAGGTTGCTAACGCTTTCAGAAAATTTCCCTCCAATGGCGAATAACTGCGCAGCTGGAGAAGGGAGCAGCCTGCCGAGCGCAGGGGTGCTGGGCCGCTCGCTGCCTTCCTTTGTTTTGCCAAGGTGGCGATTTCCTCCGCACAGATTCTTTCCCTTTATTCTGCTCTTCCTTCCTGATGATAAATCTACTTTATATTATCCTAACCAATTCAACATTAATTTTAGAAATTTTATCGCTCATTTAGATTTCACTCAGTGAGTCAAGTGGAAAAAATGTGTTCTCAGGCTGAGCGCGCTCCCTCCCAGGCGAGGTCCCGAGCCAAGAGCACCCTCCCATGCAACATCCTCCAGCTGTTCTCAGCCAGAGGAAGGATCGCTTCACGTGGCAGCCTCGCTTGCTTCCACCTCGGCCAGCGTCTCCGCCGGCAAGGAGACCTGCCCCAACGGCAACCCCGGCCTCTTCCCAGGCCTCCTCCCACGCAGCTCATCCAGCGCTTCCTCAAACTGAACGAACCTCTTGATGTTCAGCTGCCTCGGATCTCCCTGTGCCAGAGGCGCCTATCCCACAGCATCGTTGTTCCTGCTCCAGCACCGTCAATATTCACTTTCATCAGCTAAATAATGATAATCTGAACACAGAAACAAGTATGGGAAACTATTTCCTCAGCTGAAGCCTTTAGCCCTAATACAATTACAGCTAGTGCTGCGTTGACAAATGCTGGATGCATAAAGAAAAGGTGGCTTTTCTGCCAGGCAACAACGTACACGGTGACAAACAGAAGATCTCCTTTCAATTTGCTATGAGTTTTACTCTGAAATGATGGCAGTTGTAAGCTACTTACATCTTCACCTAACTTGCTGAATAAGACATGCCAAGATGGTACGTTTTCCTTGGTGAGTGAGAGCTTGTGATTAGTATTGCTTTTTAACTTGTCCTGCCCATATCTGTGGGCTTTCAAGTGTCTTCTAGAAATCTGAAAGCACACTGAAGTGCCCCAGTTTCACAGCTACGGCAAAATAAAGGCACAGAAACTGAAACTGTCTCTTCCTCTTGTTCTCATTAGACATGTCAATAAATCAGAGGTCTGGAAATACATGCGCAGTCAAAGAGAATGGACCACAGAAGAGAGGAACAGAGAAAGAACATTAAAAAGAGCATAGGAAACAGACTCGAAAGAAAGACATTTTGCTTAGAATTCCTTTCTGAGCTGCATTTGTCACCACTGCAGACGAATGAAATCTGTGAGCCCTCCCTTCTCCTCCAGCACAATATGAGAAATAAATAAAAAATACAACCACCTCTAAGCCAAAGAACCTTTAAAGGTGGGAAACCACTGCCCAAACAAGGCATCAGCCAAATAAGGAGCCTTAATGTGGATTTCAAATAGGAACTGTTATGCTAATGCTGAACCTTTTCTAAAACTTTAACCCTCATAGAAACCATGAAAGAATTATCCTTGAGCAGCACTAACAGTTATTCGCTGAAGTGTTAATGCAGTCTATATCATAATGTGTGGACTAAACACCTTATAGTTTTCTCCCCTGCCCAGTCCAAATACTCGTAAGGTTCAGAAATGCCGTCCTCGTTTGTCTACTGAAACCACAGTAAGAATATTACTAGACCTGCCCTCCTTCCCTTCTCCTCCTCCTTCCCTCCTTCTCCCCCTCTCTCTCAAATACAGCAGAGGAGTGTAAGAAGGAACCTTTACAAAATCTTGAAAATTCACATTCTTAAAACTTTTGAAATTCTGGCAACATATAGGTATAGATATTCATATGTATACCCCCACACACATACAGATTCCTTCTTCGTTGATTCATGCCAAATGAAAGCCACATGGAGATATGTCATTTTTGATATACTCAGCTGTATGATTGGTTTCCATTAGCATAACCAAACTAATGGAAATTCCATTCTACACAAGGCTCAGTGCAGCTTTGAGAACTGCATATATATACAAGTCCATTACTCTCATCTCTCCAAAGACAGCAAAACATTTTCTTGAAGTACTAAAGGTGAGGTAATTTTTTTTTTATATATATGTAAGCCTTTTATTTTCAGTCATTGGTTAAACTCCACCCATTTTTACAAAGGCACAGTCACTACAGCTTGAGAGCTGTTCGATGACTATCAATAAAAGATGCATTAACAAGGTAGCCCAGGGTGAAACACACTAGAGATGTGGACAGTTAGTTCTCACGCTGTGCTCGTGTCCTTGAGAGATTTTGTCAGCATACTGTGGCATTCAGTGTGCTGCAGGTTCTTACTTCAGTCATGTATTTACATTTTACATTATCATGAGTAAGCAGCTAATATAATCATGGACAGCTAATGGTCAGTCAGCAACAGAAAAGTCAGATATCACAAGCTTTTAAGAACAGAAAGTATTTTTTGCGTATTGAAATGTCTAAAACAATTTCATCATAACTAAAAGCATGGAGAAGCTAGGGTCTTTCTACTCCACCTTTGAAGTATCCCATTTTTGTACTTCTGAGTAGCACATTGTCATGATGAAGACATTGTACAGGTCTCCAGTATAACCTAGATGTATTTTGGATGTTTCACACTCAACCATGAATCAGTGAGAAAGGGAAGAGAATAGGAAGAGCAAGTAAGAGCAGCAAAGAAGAGAAGAATAAAATGGGGAAAGGGAAGAGTTTTTTTAGAGGAAATGGTTTGTTGATTTTTAGCACAAAAACAGTCTTCATAGAGCACTAGAGAAATGTGACTCTTGTTATGTTTCAGAAGTTGCACAAGTTATTTGCCATGTAACTAAAAACAGATATAGAGATGCTTCTACATCTTATTCCGAATTGTAGTTTTGCTAGGCATTTGGTAGAAAGACATTCACTAACACAGCAGTAACAAAATTGAACCTCATTTTTCAACCATGAAGAGATAGGAAGAACCCTCAGGAAGAAATTTCTCTAAACTACAACGTAAACCATCAGATATTAAAAGTCTAAAATTCCAGCTGCTTGCTAATAAATGAAACTCACAGAATTACAGATTCATCCAATGTTTAGCTCTTGTAAAATTACTCTATTTAAATTCTGGTAGTATAAGAACAAAATCCTCTATAATCCATACAAGTTATCTAAGGAAGCTGTACTAGGGAAATAAAAAGATATCAAAAAAATTAGTTACCACTTAAGTTTGAGGCATTTCATCTATTCATCTGGGTTGGCTTTGCAAAACCTTTTGCAGCAGCTGGCACTAAGCCCCTTTGAAACTTCCAAGAACTTCCGATTTCTCCAGATGGACTTGCTTCACCGCCTTCTCTTCATGGCTACAGATCAGGACAGCAACATTTTCTGCAAAAGAAAGATGATGATGTCATTTCAAACAAATTTCAAATATGGTTTATTGTTCATTTTCCTTCTGTAATGCCCCCTGGATCTCTTAAATGCTGCAAAAGTCACCTAGAGACCTCTGCCAAATCCTATTTGGAATCTACTACTCTTTGTGAGGTAGAAAATCTGAACAGATTTCAGATAGATTTATACAAGTACAACACAGAGATTTTCGGCACAACTACTGCTTTACAGTTTTCTACAAGTCCTCAGCATGCCCCTCTACCGTCTATTTAAATGTGCGTAAGCATTTCTTTTACCAGAAAACCGAGATCATTATTTTATTTAACTTTTCAATCCTAAAAACTACAAACATGAACATAGCTGGAACGCTTGGTCTTGAAATATATATATTTACTAAAATTAGCTTTTTGCTTTGTAACTAGAGTTTTAAAGTTGTCAAACATGATGTCCAAGGCCATTCTCTCAAAAAAAAGAATCGTGTCGGGGAAGAAGGTGGGGAGTGCTTTTAGCTAAGTACCATGCCACAATCCATGAGTGTTACTAAGATGACAACTGTTCAATACAGTATTTAGCTGAGAAGGAGATAAGGAGACGCCATCTTCACCCTCTACTGTTTTCAAGCCTTTCTTAAATTTTCTAACAGTTGATAGCACTTTTTAATTTGGAATATCCACATCTGAATTCTGGGATTCGGACTGCACAGGTGGCATATTAGACTCTTTTCTCCACTTTAGCAAACAGTTTTCTTTTCTGAACCCCAGAAAAGGAGACTGCAGTAGTATGCTTAATATTATCTGCTATACAGCCACAGCGTAACCCAGTACTACAAGTCTTAGCTTTGCAACAAAACCAGGGGTCAGAGCAGAGCGCACATGCTGAATAAAGGACTGCAAAATCTAGCTGGTATAATTGAGGTCTTTGCTTAATAGGTGACCTTAAAACTTTTCTTAATTCTAACTACAACTTCCTAAACAGAATACAAAGAATGAACTAAGAGAAAAATGAAGAAAACTAACTAGATATATTACATGTTTTAAGAGAACAAAAGCATGTGGTTTTATGTTAACTATGTTGGCATATAAGCACTTTATGGTGGCTAGACCCTCATTCCAATAAAGGTAACTTGAATAAATAACCTTTTCCTTAATCCAGGATAACTGAACTCTTACAGACATTTATAGGTTTTCTCATCTCCTAATACAGAAGCAGCATTTGTCAGTTTTCAGACAGTGTCCAGACTCTGCCTCCAAAATTCCTGGAGGTCTTTCAACCAGTTACTTGATGAAACATTACTGTCTAGTGTTTTGTTTGGTTTTTCCTCCTTTTGTTTGGCATTCTGCTACTGCGACTTCAAGTATGAACATATTTGTGGATGACAAAATTGGAGGAAAGAAAGTTAACACAAATGTCTGAAGAAATTTTATTAAAGTCCTAGGTAACAGGGAACAAAGCGTTTTACTGCTTCTATGTCAGAAAGAAATTACAGTCTGACGAGCATACACAGACTGAAGAGCAGCAGGTCAGGACTGACGACCACGACAAGTAGAACTATCAACACATGAGCAGCGTAAATAAAATGCACTGAAAATGGTCATTATAAAAACATTTGGGGGACATATTTGAAAGGACGATACCGAGATAGCTTTGCAGATGAGCATCCACAGATCAGATGAATAAGAGCCATCATGAAAGAAAACACATTATTTGTTCGAAAACAACATACAGATGGGAAGGGTGATTGGGGAATGGTACTGAACTTTGCCGATTTAGGCAGTGTGCTCTGATTACACCTTAAAGCAGCCGGCGAGGGGAGGGGGCTGGATTTCTCCTGCTCTGAGCTTAGTCGTGAGATAGCCATGGCTCCTTCAGCCTGCAGGATGCCTTCTCAGAGCTGTTGGCACCTCTGGGTATAACATCGCTGTAGCCCTATCTGTCTCTAACCTAAAATAGTTGGAATAAAGATAGAAATCATACTTAAAGTACGGGGATACTAAAATTCAGTACAGGTTAGCAAATAGTGTGCATAACATCCCCAAGGTTCCCACGAATCTCGGGCTGCAACCTACCTGCTCACATCTTTACTACTAACTTTACTGGAACTAGCTAGACTAAAACAACTGTGGTTACGTTTCTAAACGTGTTACAACCAAATGTAGATGAGCTAGAATATTATAATAAAATACCAACATTTATATCCATTTTCTAATTCCAGTTGTATATAGTCATTTTTACTTATGTCTAAAATTCTGTAAGCTTTGCACAGCAGTTAGCAACCACTATACGGAAGAGATTTGCTTGCCACGTGCCCTTGCTGGCAGAAATGCCTCTCAAAACTCCGGCACAGCTGGAGATGGCACAGATTCGCTACCACAGCTTCATACAAATCAGGTCTTCCTGTTACTTGTGGAGGACATTTAGGCAGTTTTTAAAGCTTCCATTATGTTTTCTGGGTGCCACGGAAGATATTCAAATCTCCAGCATAAGAAAAAAAAGAAAAGACTCAAACCCTGACCACTCTATATTTACTTATTTTTCAGTGATCAATACTATAGGATTAATTTACAACATTTGAACATAAAAGATAAAAATGACATGAAATGCTTCCTTTTAGGTGCTGCTCCATATGTAGCAGCCAATAACATGGGCAGAGCAAATGAAGGCAAAACCCTTTCTTCATTTTTTCCGTGGCCTTCCCCCGAGGCCGTAGGAACGGGGTATGAAAAGCGCTGCCGCGTGACTCCGTCGCGCACGCACCGTCCTCGCGAAGCGCCGAGCGAGGAACGCCGAACAAAGGAGTCGCCAGCCGCTCCGGCGAACCCTCCCCGGCTCCCCGGCAGCCGCCCGCCTCCAGCGACGGCCTCGTGAGCCGAGGGCACCTCCTTGCAAGATTAGCAACAGGAATCCTGCATTTCAGAAACCACCACACAGGTTACGATTGCTGACTGCGTAAGGGGGCAAAACTGAGGCAATGCGCAAGGAAACCAAAGCCACGATTTGGGAGATATTTCTCCCGTTAATGTTGACTGCAACTGGACTCTTAATGCGCTGTGAAAGACTGAAGATGTTCTAGCTTTGCGTACACTGTCCTATTTTTATCCTAAGAACTACTCTTCGCTTTCAGATGGCTAGCAGGTTTGCCAAACTAATAAGATTTTTGGCAGCGTTCACACTATTTATATACCAGCGTGTTGGTATCTTGGATACAAAACCTTTCAGAAATACATAATCACAAGGTCCAGCAATGCCAGTTTAAAGATCTTGCCAGAATAGTTATGCAGGCAATCAGGTGTTCCCTCCGTGAAAGAAGTGAACCAGAAAGTCCTGTGAAGAACGGCATCCTCTAACCATTATAATAATAATAATAGACTTACTACAGCGCCTGAACAGAAGGAAGGCTCTGAAAGCCTGTCTAGGAGCTCTATTTACAGCTTGATACAAGCGCGAAGGTACCCTGGCACCTCCGACCAGCTCTAGCTACGAGAGCAATCGCGGCTGCCACCCCGCGAGGGCTCGCTGTGATACCATCCCCGTTAGGCTGTCATTTCTGCATGAGACTGTAAAAAGGGAAACCCGTATTTTCAATCTGACTGCAGCAGGCAAAGCCTAGCACAGCGTCACAGAGTCGGTAAGAGCAGCCACCGCAGCCTTTCGTCAAAACACGGGATTTCCTTCCAACAAAACTCGCAGGCCTCCCGCAAACGGTAGGTGGGTGACAGCTTTGCCAAAAAGGCTCGAATCACACGGGGCAGAAAATACTAAGCTGAGGACAAGGATTTCTATAGCTGCCTACGCTTGTATATAGGTAGCTCAGGTGCCAGTTGAGCTCGGACAGCTGTAATACTCAAAAATCCCCCGAAAGGCTTTCTCCCTGCCCCTGCAAGAGGTAGTGACCTAAAAAAAGGGACAAAACATAGCAAAAGTATTAAAAGTAATAAACCAGGGGAACAACGTGAACAGAAGAATTGAAAAAGTATCACAAACACTTATTATTCATTGTGCACATAATAAACAGCAGAAAATAACTTGCTTCTTACGCTCAAAAATGATGGCATTTTTAAGTGGCGTTACTGAACTATCGCTCAGGTAATAAGGGAAAGTGAAGCATTCTATTTTCAGGCTAATAATTTTTCACTTCAAAATTATCTCCTGGGGTAAAGAAATGCTGCAGACTGACTGAGTACCTCCAGTCTTAACAGAGACAGAGGAAGGGGACGAAGGTCTAACTCAGGACATGGAATGTATCTTCCTTTCTGGGTATATTTTGTTTTTAATATAAACTCATAGATGTACAGGAGAAGAAACTCAGAAGAAGGGAGTTTAAAAGTCTAATTAAAAAAAAATTTTTTAATATGAAATATAGAATGATTATACTGTTTAAAATAGAACTGATTCATGGAGAGAAAGGAAGTACTTAATGGCTTGTTCATGCTTAAGGACTCTTACAACAAGTATCTGTTACTCATGCATCTGAAGGATTTGCACTGACTTCTGAGCCACCAATTTGAAAATGCTTTTGACACTACGACATCAAGAAACATCCCAGAGGGCTTTGAGTTGAAAGTCTGCACACTCTCTGAACACTCTAGTCCTTTCAAGGATGGAAGAAAAGATTAACATGGGGAGGGGAGGAAAAAATCAAGTTACATTGGATCTGGAAAAGAGGTGGGGGGGGAGAAGGTTTTCTGCACAGAAAAAGAAACAGCTATCTTTCTTGCAGTCTGTTCATCCCAGCACAAGTGAAAAAACATGCAAACTCTGAATATGCATCTAACTACTGTCTTGTGATCGCATCCAGCTGACCTTCTCAATGACACAGAAAATATAACATCCAAAAGCTGGAGTAGCCACTCCAAAAAGTTGGAAACAGTTCCGCATAATCAAATGGACTTTCTAAAACACAAAACCTGATTGCACATGGAAGTGACACAACCTTGGTTATGTTCATCTGCAACTCACTTTACCAAACAAACCGAAAACCTGAGATCAGACTATTAAACAGGGCACGTCTCATTGTCCGAATTCATACACTTAAACCACACACAAAATCCACCCACCCAGCCCCAAACCACTCCGACCCACCAAAACCCCCCCAAACACTTCACGTCATGAAAAAATAGTTAGAAGAGACCACGAGGGATTATCCAGGCCCTCACCTCCCAAGGGCTAAGTTGCATCTTTCTTACTGCAATTTACATTCATTAGTTTTTCACCTCATGTTATGGACCTAATATTATTAGATAAGGTGAGAAAGTTAGCAGAAAAGAGACACAACATACTACTAGCCATCCATCCTTACTAATGAACCTTCCAGTACAAATTCTTCCTATAGCTCAAAGAAACACATCTTTTGTTAAAGCTTGGAAGATGGCTTCAAACTCAGCCAAAAGGGTCTTAATAAACCAGCAAGCAGCCGAACAGCCTTGCGAGGGAGGTTGTGGGGCAGAAGGCAGGAACAGGAGCAGCATGTGACAGCAAAATAATACAAGTCTACTGTATCTTTTACTGTTCTTTGCTGCAACAGCAAAACTTCCCACGCACACATTTTCTGCAAATCTGCACTTTAAGTGGTATTTCACATTTACAAAAGTCTTCTGAATAGCTGAACGTGGCCTTGCAGAGGACCCTTGGCAAAGCAGTGTATCCCGCAGGTAGCAATATGGACATGGGGGTAGAGGAAGGTGGAAAAAATCAGTAGTACTATAGCAACAGGGAAAATGGAAAGCAACAATGGGAAAAACAAAAAACAAGCAAACCACCAACCCCAAACTCTCAAATGGCTTTTACGCAACTTCTCTTGCACAAACTAAACCCAAAACTTGTCCTGGGATTAGGATTTGAATTTCAATTCACTCCCCCCACCCACCGCCACACACTTGTGCTCTTTGCCTGGTTTTAATCGAACCATCTGTGGCGAGATCCTCCCTTTTCGGTCTCTCTGTCTGTTAATCTGGCAGCTGCACTTTATCATCTATTGAAAAATCTTTGTTTCAAAGTTGTTGAGACAGAAGGTCTTTTACAGGCTAAAAATTATCTCTAGAATCAACAAAGAAACCACATCATATGCTGTATTTTATGGATTAAATGGGAAGAATGTGAATCGGAGAATACATATTTTTAATGGAAAGATAAGTGAAGGTTTTAGGAATCAAGAAAGTTTTTACCAATACAATTTTTCTGACATAAAAAACAGTTTACTGAAGTAAAGGTGTCACTGCAGAATAGTTTGAAGATCATCAGTGGCATAGATCGACAGGAGCAGAAGAAATGCAGAGCAGCAGCTCACTGCAGCCTCTCTGCAGGCAGAAGATGAGCAAGGGCAATACTAGGAGCAGGAGCTGCTCATGCATTTAAATCTAGTAGCAGAGTTTCACTGGTTATCTTTATAAAGGTACAATTACAAGTTTTTGAATACAAAAGTAATGGAATTTAAGCTTTCTTCGTCTTTTATTAAAAGTACCTCAGATCTAATTATTGCTCCACTAATCTAGCCCAAATCCTGAATATAAATACATATATATATATACACACACACATGCACACAGAACTGCATCTCTCTAGACCTTTTAAAAGTTTGCTAGTATAGGAGTATCATTTGTACACATACCACTCATGCCAGGCAAGATCCATTCATCACCAAGAAAAACCGCACAACTTACTTTGCAATCCTCTCCTTACTTTTCTTAGCCTGTGCATTTCACTTCTCAAGCTTAAATCTTTCCATATAACCATCATAAACCATATGTGTTTGTTTATATGTACATATGCACTGCCACCATGCGTTTTATCAGGAAGGGATAACTTCTGCCTTTAGCATATGGTAGGGCACATCATCACTGAGGAAAAATGGTAAAAACCCTTGTGGTTTTAATTGTTCTGAGATTTTTCTCCTCCAATCTGTTTCTGGAGAAGCAATTGTTGACTTACAGAAGAATAGCACAACCTTACTTTTTGGGGAATTAACACAAAAAAAAGTTTTCTTCCGGGTTTTTCCCAGTACATCTCAAAACATTTTAAAAATGAAGAAAATGCATTTAAAAATGAACAAAAAAAAGAGTTTTAATTATCTGAGGAACGCTACTTTTACTTTTTGATTTATAACGCTACGATCATTTCCTTCCTTTCCCCGCTGCAAATAAACGCTCTCACTACGTGGTTGCTACCTAAAAAGGGAACAAATACAGACAGTATCAAACTGCAATCAGAAAATACTTGTATGTGTTTGTGTGCAAATTTGAAGAATCCCAGAGAAATGTTTTCTTCTTGCCTGGGTTTTTTAATTCCCCCAGTTACCTTAATACTGGAAATAAGTTTCTCCATGTGCACAAAATTGAAATGCCTTTAACTCTGTAAAACATATTTGGGATGTGTGCCTTGTAGTCATGTCTCATCATCCTTCTGATGATGTTTCATACAGCTCAAGACCTGTGTTTCACCCGACCAAATTCTTAATTCCTCATTTAAAAAAGGAGGCCATTAAAAGGGTCTCAAGCACTCAGATTTTGACCAGGCTTCCTCGGTTCCATATACTACTAGGATTTGCTCTTTTCTCCTCCCCCCTTTCAGTCATAATTGAACTTTTTTGTTTTCAATAAATTTAAGCAGCATTTCAAAATTGTCATGAACAATTATAAATTGGTGTATCTTCTGTCCTGAATTTTACCATAAAACAGTAGACCAGCTGAAGATATTTTACTTGTAGAGGCTCAGCAAGAGATGCAAACAAGCCTAATCCATTCTGAATTAACAGATCATGCAAGACAGTCTTTAAAGGTGCTTTCAGAAGCATTAGAAACAGCATAGTCATAGTCTATAATTTTATTTATAAATTTGGATTTGCATATAAAATTTATAAAGTAGACCTGAAAAGGTTTACATTAAGAGAAAATCCATATACATTTTCATATTTGGAAAAAAAAAAAGAAAAAAGATCTGCTCTAGAAAAATATCTTGGAGAATCTCAGGAGAATTAATGAAACGATAATCATGTATGTACAACCAATTAAGGGGAGAAAGATTTGTATTAAAATATTTAACAGTACTTCTGTTAGCATCTATTTCATTTCGCTAACTTATTGACCATCTTGATAAAGTGAGATCTTCTGTGGAAGTAAAAACTGAACAAAACCAAGCTTTGAGAAAACCAACTTTAAATTTCTCAAATATGAAAGACGAAAAATAAAAGAAAACATTTTGATGAAAACCCAGTTAAAAACAAAACATCTTTTCAGATTACCTTTGATCTTCACAGAATGTATACATTTATAAAAGTTGGGAACAAAACCCCTCAAACACATACATTTTTAAACCCTATGCACGCCTCTTTCAGAGTTCACCTGTTCTTCACTGCCCAAGCACATAACCTGAAGCCCGTAAAAGGTAGTTACTGGCCATGTTTTTGCAAACGAGGGCAGAGTCAGCACGTAAAGGTATTTGAAAACAGGGCAGCTATCAGAAACTGAAATCCTGCACAACTGTCAGAACCACCACCAGAAATGTTTGACTCATTTCTGGTGAACTGAATTTCAGTGAAGCCTGTTTTTATCAGAAAAAGCACGTAAGGAACAAAAGACGATGCATGTGTTTAGGGAGCAAAGGGAGCAAACAAAAGGCTGCCGGGGACGGTAAATGCGCCGTTATCCAACGCTGCGAGCGCGAGCTTCTCGCCCTCGAACACGCTGCCGATTCCCGCGTTTCGGCGCAGCCAAGGAAGACGCGCAATCGCAGTGTTTCCCCACCTGCCTCCGGGGCCGCGTCTCGGACGAGCCTCGGCCCTCGACGCACGCCCTCGCGGGGCGGCTGCCCGCCGGGTGCGGATGCACGCTCCCCAGGCCGTGACGGAGGCTGTCATAACGTCCCTCCGAACGGCTGCAGCACGGCAAGCCGGCGGCCCTGAGCGCACGCGCCCTGCAAATCTGCTGTCAGAGAACCTTGCCGACGAATTTCCTGAGAGAAAAGGAAGAGCTGAAGTTTTAAGCTTGCAAAAGAGGTCAACGCAAGGTACAAAACCAAATGGCCAGTCCCCAATATCAGCGTACTGGAAAGGACTTTGGTACGGTCACTGGTGGAGCGCAACCTGAGCACCGGAACGAGCACCGGAACGAGCAGACCATGGGGCGCGTCGCCTTGCATCGCCTCCCGCTTCTGCGTGCTGCTTCTGCGAGGCAGCGGGGCTCCGCAGCGCTCCGCAGCCCGCTCCGCTCGCCGGGAACGGCCCGCAGCGGTGCCGCGCGCGGCCTCGCGGCTCTTTCCTTACGTGGCTTGATTTCCGCTTTTGCTGAGATTACGAATCCATCTCGATTGATCCCGTTCATCTCCTGAACCAAACCATGGACAACGAAATATTTCACCAGCGTTTAGGACATGAAGTAACGTGCCAGGAAGCTGGTATAGGCTTTGACTGACCCTTAACACATAAGTTATCAGCGAGTTCATCAGTTAATTACAACATCCCTACAAAAATTGTGGTGGACGGCAATCCAAAATACAATAACTCACGTGGTGGGAAAAATCCAAACAGCAACAAAAAGAAAGAAGGTGTCAGACTGGTATTGGATTGCAAATAGTAAATGATTTGTTGCAAAATCTGACAGCAAGAAAACAAGGAGCAATTCTGAGTTGCGTATGTTCAGGAATGACCTCGATGGCTCTGCCAGAAGGGAATCTCGAATTTCAAGTTCACGTCTCATCATCTCATTAGCAGAAACTTGAGAGATACTTAAGGGTGACTATACCAAGGAAAAATTCTTAATGGCATTCATTTGCTTTTACTAAATAAATGTCGGTATAGTAATTGCCGTCACAGCGAATGCAGAACATCCCAGCTAGAGCGAACAGTGCTACCTTCGTTCTGAAGAAGCGACCCTCCCTGCCCCGACAGAAGTAAATGGAAAGCTGCAGAGTTGGGGTGCTGAAGTCCCTGCGGGGCATCACGAAGGGCCCTCCCATACCTCGCTTTCCCTTTCATTAAAGTAGAAAGCAGACTAAAATACTTTTAACAGAAATCAGGCAGATTACAGAGAGTTTCCTGGCACAAGCGAGCTGCGGCTCTCCCCGCTGCACAAATTCGACATGCTGCCTTTTCCCTGGCTTGTCAAACACACCGTTTCCTGATTCACTTGTGCCAAAACTGCCCTTCTCGGTGCAGGCTGCCGCAGCACTATTTAGTCCAGAAACCTGACTCAGCTTTAACACAAAACGCCGCTGGGGCTGAGCGAGAGGCGCAGGGGCTGCCCGCCGAGCGGCACCGGCAGCGCGGGCCAGCCATGCCGAGCACCAAGCTCTTCCCACAGCTACGTCCGGATGACGAAAATTTATTTCAACAGGAAAAGCTACAGAGAAATGCTTTAGCTGAATTTTCTAGTCACTACGCTCAGGCCTGCAATCTCTACTTAAATGTTAAGGCATGTGCACGGGCCATTAGTGGGGATTAGCTTTTCCTTTGGATAGTTCCATCGGCTTTGACATTTCCTAATGCTGCTGCTGTAGGTCTGGTGAGCGCAGGAATTCACACTGATCTTTAGGAAAATCATTTTCAAAAGACCATGCTAAAGCATCTGGCATGTATTGCTGTCATTTGTCAAAGTTTTACTTAAGAGCAGGATGTCAAAAATTGGTTTTGGTATCAAGATAAATGAGACAGCTCAAATGAAGGGGTACTTCCAAGAAAATAAACGGTACTTAAACTCTACAAGTTTGTGACAACAGCCATCTGCATGGTTTGACTTCTTGGTGAAGTACCATTTGACCTTGCCATGAGACAGGCAATAATACATAAAAAATCTGAAGCAAGAAGCTACTACAGAAAGTGAGCTGAATTGAGCAGAAAAGCCAAATGCAAAGAAATACAACAAATACTCCTAGCTCTGAATTAGTCAGACAAGATGTCAAAAATCTAACATCAGTTCAGTTAAAAAATGATCACAGCTGAGTAACCAGGGCCACCAACAGTAAAATCAAAACTTGGAGTTGGGTCACAATTTGCGGTGCTCTTTGATTATAAAAATCAATGTGAAAAGAATTGGACATAACGAATAGTATGCGCCCTGAGACAAAACACCGCACGGAAGGAGAGTGATGCCCTGCAGCAAGGCCCCGGGGTACTAGGAAGGGGTCCTGCTATTTCTCACTGTTCGGTGTTTCTCTCTCCTCAGGTATTTTCTTTAGGCACTTTTTCTGATTTTGACCGCAATTTAAAAATACTGATGGAAAAAACCTACAGCTGCAATAAGGAACTGCAAGAAGCACTTAACACTGCTGAAATACTGTATTTAAAAAAAGAATGAAGTCCTTACTAAAAGCAACCAGTACTACTTGCCAACATTTCTGTTCTAGACATTCAGCTGACAAGAAATTCAGGACATGTTGAATGGCTCAAGTGTTTTTCCAAAGTCACCTGAAATGCTCCTCCCTATGACCCACACTATCCTTTCTTCCCATTTCTCCAGCTTGTGCAATGGAGCATTTCATTGTTTAAACCAACCATTTCATGCAACCAACAAATTCACCGCAGCATATGATCTGAGCACAAGGGGAAATTTTAGATTGTAATCTGAAGCATCTCATCTTTCAAAACACCAATGAAGAAAAAGAAAATAATTTCTTAAAACTCTCTCTTTAACTGCAGACAGGTGGGGCACTAAGTGCTTTTGGCAGCTACACAGATTGAGCTGTACATAGCAGCTGCAAGCTGGAAACAATTTGTGCCGTGCAGTAAGGAAGCAGGCAAGGACAGCAGACGGCCCAGGGAGCGTCACTCCACTCCTGGCTTGTCATTACGCTAACAATACAGGTCAGCTGCAGCATCACGTCGTGCTCCTAAATAGCACAGAGCATCTTCTGAAAAAAAAAAAAAATCTATATATAATCTCTATATAGATAGATAGATACATCAAGGATTTTATTTAAGACCATTTTATAAGCAAAGGAAGTCCCTGAAAATGACAAACACCTTTAACATGGCAACATATCCACAAGCATCTTCATAGGTGAAAATAAAAATGGGGAAGGGGTAAGGGATGAAGTATAAGCAGATCCTCTTTCTGCAAAATAGTTTGCAGGTCAGTTAAAAGATGGTGATGGTACTAATACAGGACACAGTAAAACTTGAGCTGTCCCATGAAGGATGGCAGAAGGGTGGGAGATACATTTCTGAGGTGTTTTTTGAAACTGCATAGCGCCAGCAAAGGTAGCAGATAATTTCAGATGCAGAAGCAGGGAGCATGCTGAAGCTTAGAATCAAACTTAAAGCAAGAGTTGTTATGCACTTGTGTTGATATAGTAACTCAAATGAAAAGGAAGAACCAGAGCAGCTACAGTTCTAAAATCTCTTGCCAGAGAAAAATGCTTATTTGAAACCTTAAGCTAAAGAAAAATGTAATGAAGTTAAAACAGAGTAATAAAATATTATCAAAATAGCAATGAGAAAGGAGCCACTGAATAACATGCATAGTTGAAAACCCACGCCTGAGAAATGGTTCATTTGGGAATACAGAGAAAAGAGGCAATAGGTGAAAGCAGTAAGGGAGGAATCCTGGACGCAAAACAAGAACTGCTGCAGGACAGGAGCAACTTGACAGGCTGGTGCAGACCACAAGGTCGAATGGCGAAGGCCTAATTAGCTAAAGAAATTGTCAGGGATGAAATGACCACAGTGAATGTTATGCTTCAATGAAACAGCCAAGAGACAGAGAAATTATTAAACAGCATTTTTAGAAAATGATTTTATTATATGTTAGTATAGATTAAAACCCCAAATTGAAAATGTGGAAGTAACAAGCTACTTTCTCAAACATTTACTCCTAAATGCAAGTTTAGGGACAGAGGAGTAGATTACCCTGAAAAAGTAATAGTGATCCATCTGTGCAGGGTAAATTAACATCTTGTAAGTATTAATCAATTGTAATAGACTTAATATAAGAAGGAATGATGCGATTCAGCTGATGAGATGGGAAATAACACAGGTACCAACTGTAGATTAAGCAAAGTTCCCAAATATCAAAGATGTTGAAAAGAAGATCAGAAGGATCACAAATACCACAAGAAAAAGCCCAGAGGGGACAAAATGGCTAAAAACATGACAGCAACCTAGTAGGTCACACCAAAGGTCCAGCTAGCCCAGACATCTGCTGGTGGCAGTGGCCCAGAGTATAAAGGCATATAATATACAGCACCGCTTTCTCCAAACCCTCTCCCAGTCTCCAGCAATTTGCAACTTAGAGATTTCCAGAATCAGAAATGGTGCCTTTGCATTTGATGGTCTAGGATGGTTTTTTCCTCCACAGATTTGTCCGATTACCTTTTGAGCCCACAGGAGATTCAGCCCCCGTAACATGCCACGGACGGACTCTGCACCGCGTAGCTCCGTGCTGCCTGAAGTGCCTCCTTGTGCTAGCTGCCAGGTTCTTGTCACAGAGAAAAAGGCAGATAAGAAACTTGTTCCTTCGTATTACATCTATTTACTTTTTCCTATGCATTATGATTTTCAATTTCTCTTACACCCCTCCCTCAACCTATTTTCCAGGCTGAAGTGTCCCAATATATGTACTATTCTCCGAGTGGATGCTGTTTCATACCTTCAGCTATCCATGCTGCATTTCTCTTCTGCAGTCTTTTCAAGTTAGACTGCATATGACATTCAGATGTTTCTGAGAAGAACGTGAAAGAATTTTAGAGGGAGTGAGAACAGAGAGACATGTTTAAAGGTGGAGAAAAATTTTAGGGGAAATACCTATAGAAAATAGATTAAGGTTCTCTGTGATACCATACATTCTTTGCAAGCAACAGACCTGTCCAAGCAAGTATTCTTAAAAAAAGTTTCAAAATAGAAAGAAACATTTTTGAGATTTGTAGTAGAAATTAAATGATTTTTCTATGTCTTCATATTGCTTGACAGACTCCAAATCATTGTGTGCCTGCTCTGTTTCCCCCTCAAATGAACACTTAACCACATTTTATAATCCTCTACTCCATCTATAGAGACAACCACGCTAGAGGCAGTATGCTAACGAGATACCTTGTATTAAACCTGCATTTATATTCAGTGAGGAAAGAAAAGAGATACTGACAATAAAACAAAACACTGATAAATGGGCAGCAGGTGGTGGTAAAGAAGGACGAAGAACCATTATTATTGATCTTATACTTTTAAACTTGTAAGTATAATATTTTGTGGGTTTTTTTCCCCTCCCAATATTGAAAACCAATCAGGATCTTTATTATTCCAAAAAGTATAAACTGTTCACAAGACATTTGAGAATGCACTGTGATCTGGCACACCAGTGAGTCCCAGAAAAACGTCTCCCTCAGAGCCGGGAGGCCTCAGCTCCCTACCGCCTGCACTGCAATGCTGCAGAGCTAGCTACTATGTGCAAGCTGCTTTTCCCAGCTCACTGCTACCCGATCACACGCTGCTGGTACGGCCTGTTGCAACTGCTCTCAAGGAGGATTTAATGAATCCCAGCTGAGGGCGGGTGAGGTCGCTGCACGTACAATCCCCTTTGGGCTAAACATCTTGTATTAACAAAATGCTTCAGAATACACCTACACCAGGTTCTGCATGCACACTCGGAACTGCCCTCTTTTGTGCAAACTTCTACACGAGGTCGAGTGTGAATGTAAGAGGTTTGGGATTTCTAGAGACTGCTATTCCTCACTGGCTTCTAACAAACGTGGGCTCTCCAGAGAGAAAGACACACACACACAAAATGTATTCCCTGTTACAGCATCGCTGCGCTGTAGAAGCCCACACAGAGATTTTGGACAGGGTGTACGTCTTCAGATCAAAAAGATGATCGTAAATGCCACACGTTACATTAAAAATGTTGATCTGCATTATTTAATAATAATGTCCTAGAGGTATAATTTATTAGAATATTATGATTTTAGTAGCTTGCCCAGCAGCTACCTTATGAGCTCCTGCATTCATTTACTTGCACTGCTGCCCATCCTTGATTATTCAACCTAAAGCTCTCCAAGCAATCTCAAGTCTATTTTTTTTGGTGTGTGTTAAGCTGCAGCAAATGTATTTCAGATTTTCCCAAGAGTAAGATAGAAACACATTTATTTTCCAGTAGTACAAAATCACAACTGAATTTTCCTGCTTTCCTGCTTAAAAATTCAATATATAATTGAATTTTGGTGGCTATGAAAATTTTACTGTTAAGATAAAATCCCTGCAATTTGGCAGAGCTGTGAGGGTTTGAAAATCTGCATTTTTGCATTTCAGTAGAATATAAGAAAAGTTGACAAAATCCATTATCTACCAAGTATGTCTTAGGTGACTTGGAGCTGGACGAGGGGTATTTGTCCTATAAGAAAGCAGGGAAAGACTGGAGAAAATACTAGATTTTTCCACATGTGACTGTACTTGAAAATATACATATAAATGGGACAAAACACAACAATTTTAAAGCTTGTTATTTTTAAACTTTTCGAAAGTATGACTTCATACATGTAATACTGCTCTAAACAGCTACAGTACGTTCGAGGTCAGTGGAAATAAACTGTGCGTAACACGCTGTTGCGCTGCAGAGCTTGCAGTGGGGAATTCTTCCCATCTCGCTGCTGCCCACTCTGCTAAACGTATCACAGTTGGAGCTGCTACTCTGCCACAATTTTCCCATTGTAATCTGCTTTCTATTATTCTCTCAAACCCCATCGGCAGGTCATTTTTCTAACAAATGAGCTGGTTAAAATTCTTTCCCCTTTTTCTCTTTCAAACCTAGGGGAATTTCAAATAATCCAGCACTAACTGACAGGAATTTATACCATTTCTTTAAAATACCAACATTTTTGTATTGTTGCAGCTTAAAAGCTCTATTGGTTTCATGCAGACTCCCTTTTCTTTTTCAGATATATACATTTGCTGAGTGCTGAGAAGTTTGGCTTAAAGAATAATTTCCATCCTCATTTTCTTTTAAGCTCTACCTTGTTTCCACCTAGAATTTGGAGCATTATACAGCAATTTATATAGACAGGAAAGTGCATACCATTATGAAAATAACTACATTAGAATTATTTCTAAATATTTTTCCTTGTTTACTGATGGTAAACATAAACCCTGTCTCCCTCCATAGTTTAACAAATTTGGATGTTATTTTCCGTATGCAAGAGATGCGCACTGATTACTCCTCTGTCTTTGAGATCTACAAGATTTCACTCTAAATAAAAAACATCACACTTGTCAGCATTTTCCTTCATGCCCGAGGGCTAAAAGATAACTTGACCTGGATAGGACTGTTTCCTAAACCTTTTTTTTTTTTTTTTTTTTTGATCTAAGAGGCCGCTTAGTTTTATGCTGACTGCTGCATATACTCAAACTCTGCATTTTAAAGAGCTGTTTAATGTATTTTTGCTGACTACAGTTTGAGAACTTCTGTTGTAGGAAAGCAACAGAATAAAAACAACGGAAGATTTGTTAGCTCCAACAGGGCTTGCAGGTAATTGGGCTTTATACAGCTTGGATCTCTGCCTTGGAGAAGAAAGGCAGAAGACAGAAGTCCTGACAGCTGCTGCTATCACAACAAGCTCCCAGAAAACCCGTCTCCTCTGGAGCACAGTGACACAGCTACCTAACCCAAAGCGTCACGGCTCTGTATTTGTCTTCATTGCCATTCACAGGTACCGATTTAGGAGCGTCAGAAGCTAAGCTTTAATCTGTTTCATGCTTCGCAGTACAAATCAATTGCAAAAGGGATGAGGAGCAGGCATTAGGGTTTTCCCTCCATAAGCAACAAGTCCTTAAGCTAGTCGCTCGTAAGCGAGAGGGAAGCATTCGTTCTCTTCCTGTTCTGAGCTCTGCACCGGCTCACAGCTACGCTTCAGCTTGTCTATGCACGATCTACTTCTCAGGTCAACACCGACGGGGGATTACAAAGCAGGGGCGAACAGACGAAGAGGAGCGATAGTCTGATCCTTTGAAATTGCGGCTTTTGGGCAAAGATCCGACCACTAATAACCTGTCTGTAAGCAAAGAAAGGCAGATGCATGGAGACCCCTCCTGTAGTCAGAGAATAGTGAAAGATGCAAAAACGATGGAGAAGGATTTTTTTAATGGAGATTTTAAACCTGGACAGTTGCTTGGTCTGGTTCACCCCGAGGCCAGACCAGCAGCTGCTGCACAGCAGTTTGGGCTCTGGCCACTCAGGCCACCAGCGCCCTGGAAGAAGTGTGCCTGTGCGTGGGACAGCGCCAGCTGCCTGCTGCGAGGACCCGTCCATCTGTCCGTCCTCCCTCCTCCTCTTTGCGCTAAGGAAGCTGGCTGCGTGGTGAATTTAACTGTCTGACACCCACACTGGAGGCAAAAGAAATGCTCTCTGATAACCCCTCACTGGGCAACTTCTGCTAAATCTTTTATTCAGCAAAAATTCAAATTGAGCTCCATTTTTGGTTTCACTGGATATCTGGATTTCAAAGACTGCATTTCTCTGACAGAATAATACACACCTTAGCCTGCCTTCTGGCTTGAGAAGCTGATTGCAGCCCTAACTGGAGCCCTCCTTAGCATAACATACTCTCTAACAACCCTTTCTAATTCTGTACTACCACTTATTATAAAAAAACTTATTAAATAATTCCAATGACTTTATGACTCCCCACAGCCTTAGCTTTGTTTCAGGGCTACAGCTGACATAATGCAGAAGACAGCCTTTGCAACAAAAAGCCTATAGTTAGGTACCTTCCATGCACACAGAGAGTATTAATGGCACAAGCAACGCTCCTTACCTGTGTTACCTGTATTATTAAGAGAGAAGTTGCACAAGACTGTTACAGATAAAAGACTAAGGATTCACTGCGTTCCCTGCCCTTGCTGCCAGCTATGCTGCTCTCCTTCCCCTTCTGGGCTCATCAACCCACTAACACAGCAAAAATCTATCCACCTTCGCTAGGCTCCTTTTCTGCCAGGCTTGCAAGTTCAATCAGCTGACGAAGGTCTGAGGTGCCAGCACCCACGCGGCTGGGCAGGAGGGATGGCAGGGAGCCTGGGAGCTTCCTCGGCAGCAGCAAACCACTGCATCGGATTAAGCCTTTGCACGTACCGTCACTTCGAGAATACTTTTTCTGTTGCTGTATCTAAGTTAAGCCTACCATGATTATTTGCCAGTCATATACCATTAAGAGCATGCAAAGAATTGTACAGTTGCAAGGTTGTCTCTAGCATTATAGAGAAAAATAAACATAACTGGAAAAAAAAACCCCACCCTGATAATGAATGCTTGAATGGTAAGGAATCCTCTTCTTCATTTACCATAGGACACAGAGCTGAGTCAATGGATCAATGTGCTAGAAAGCTCAAAAATATTAACATTAAAAACCTGTTAGTACGGTTTACTTTGCCAACCGCATGTACGTAGGCTGCACAAAGTTCAGCCAGTGATGGACACACCTAGATTTCGGGTATCAGGTTGTACAGTGTTCCTCAAAAAAGATGCAACCTGCAAATCGACTGTCTTGGAGGAACGGCATCGGGAGATTTTGTTTCAGTGAAGTAAACTTCAGCAATCAAGTGGCTTGGCTAAGCTTAATCAGCATACCTGGTATGGGCACGCTTATTTGCTCAAGACTACTTCTCTGTTTTAATTTAACTTAGTAAAGAACTGACCGAGGCTAAAGGATTTCAAAAAACACAGGAATATGCACTAATAAATGGTGATCATTTTTAATTAAATCCATTCATGTACTTTTTTTGTTAAGTTTCTTAACTCTTATTTTCAGGCAAAACTTTAGGGCTGTGGTTCCCCTATTACCTTTTCAGCAGGAGCACAAACTTCAGCAGCTCCCACCTTTCTCCCCCAGCTGTTTGCTCCTCTGCCAGCCTAATCACCCAGGACAAGCTTTGCTTTATGCTGGCAGTTGGAGATTTCTGGCAGAGTTTTCCTTCTCCCGTTGAATCACTTGCCCAATTTGGCTTGCCGCATGGCTGCACAAGCACACGTGCTGGCACAGCGCGGGGGGCAACAAGGGACCGGGAAAGAAAGGGAGCGGGGACTTACCCAGCTGCCGTGCCACCACCCAGGTAACCACAGCTTTCACTGGCTTTCCGTCTTCCGCACCAGATAAGCTAAAGAAGCATTAAGAGATGGAAAGAACTGATGTGAAACTAAAAAACAAAGGAGGCGGCAGGCAGGACTCAGGAATGGTGTGAAAGTGTTTAACTGACCCAACAGGGAGGCGACTGCTTGCGCGTGCCCCTCACTCACACCGCAACGATTCTAGGCTCTGAAACAACTAATTAAGCGTACATATTATTGTGTCAGTACTCTTTGACACCAAAATCTCCAGAACAGTGCCATGTCAAGTTGCCCAAAATTAATGATTTAATGCTGACAACAGAGAGGCATTTCTAGATTTTTTTTTCTTTTAACTCCAAGGGAGAGTTCAGCTACATTATCCTGCTCAACTAGACAAAGAGAAAATCTCTTCTGTGAAAACTGTCATTGCTGAACCTCTGCAGAAATATCAGCTTAGTTAAATATAATAGTTTAAGAAAATGTCTTCATTTAGAATTAGAAGTGTTTTGGGGGGCAGAGGTGGAATTCACTATCCCGTTTCCGAAAGCGATCCGCCGTGGCGTTTCTGGGGGACGCCAGGGGCCTGCCCGAGGAGCTACAGCAGCGCTACGCAGCACGCTGGCAGTTGTCAAAACAAGCAACCGCCTTGTCACCCGGCCCTGCCACACACCCGACACGAGGGTGTCGGGTTCCCGGAATGAAAGGCTTTCCCAAGCTGAGATGCCTGCTGCAGCGCCCCAGGCAGGGCGCCGGGCACGGCGAAGCGCCGCGGAGCCAGGCTGGAAGCCAGCCCTGCCCAGTCCTCGAAAGCTGGCTCCGAAGGTCGAGCTGGCTCCGAAGGCTAAAATTTCCAGGGATCCCTGCTTCTGAGCAAACCCCTGGGGCTAACTGCCAGGGAGCTTTCCATGCCGATGGACAACAAACGCGAGTTCTCGGAGGCTTCGGGAAGGATCCAGCAGGGAATCTAGGCAGGTTCTATAGTTTCTTTTATAGTTTCATCTGAATGTCAAAATTAAAAATCAGTCTCCTGAGACATTTTGACATCATCAAAATCTTATGTAAGCTTACCAGAAAAATTCCAACTTCTGCACTTCTCAGTGATAAATATGACTGACAAGAAAAGCCAGAGGAAGGCATACCAAACTGTGCCGCAGCTATTAGATACTTGCTGCCACTTGGCACTCTCTGAGCAGTATACATTTTACTACAGTCCGCTCAGTAAATGCATAGGTGGTCAAGACAAGGAATAGCAGCCTCCTCCCCTCCCCACCCCCTAAACCCCTCAAAGATTTATCTCCAGCTACAGTAAGCGCGGTGCAGCAGCACCCGAGAAAGCTTGTGTTTCAGCCTGGAACCAACAGGATGGGATACGTGTCTATATTTAGCTAGCGAGCAGCTTGTTTTTCTAGATCCTGACTTTATTGTAATTGCAGCCCTGTCAGAGTTATGACTGATGCCAGTTACCACTGTTTTCTTTGATTACTGAACTCGGTTAAGCCTTCCGTAAGGTCAGTGGCCTCTGGACAGACTGTTTAGCACCTCGCTGCTCCGAGCGGCCAGGCGTGCCGGCCGCTGCAGCCGGCTGCTCCGAGGCCTTCGCCGCAGACCCAGCCAGCGCCGCAGCCGCGAGGACTGTTCCACTTTTTCATATGGCATTTAATGCAAATGCCTTTGTGTTGTATCCTTCTGCCTTTCCTTTACTTGTCATTACACTGTGACTTTCCAGACTAATACATGATTTTTTTGTTTTGTGAGGTGCCTAACATGTCATGTTATGAGAAGCGAACAACAACAAATAAAAATCAACATTTAATATGAACATCAACATTTAATCTAGCACAACTTCTAAGCTTTGTTGTCAGAAAAAGCGGTCAGAAACTACAGAGTCTTATACTAACACGAGGTTTTGATGATTAAACTGGTTCTTTTATTCCAACAAACTGAAACAACAATGGAAACAGTAGCTGACTATCTGCTGGAAATGACATTTATTCTTTCAACTAATCCACAGGATTTCAGCAAATAATCAGACTGAAGCAGCAGTTACAAGCGTACAGTGGTGGAAGGTCCCGTGCTTATGACTCATGCCACAATTTTTTTCTCTCCTATTGTTTTGCAAATTCTCTGCTTATAATCTAAAATACATTTCAACTAGAAACTTTCAGTCCCAGTGGAAACTTGAAGATAATATATTCCAAATGAGTGATGTTTTAAGGGTGCGTCTCCACAACATCTTAAATTAATCTAGATGTGGGCTGCTATGGCCCTACCCGTCTCCCTCCTTCCGAGCTTCTGCCCTTTCCCATGGACAGACAGACAGACGCTCGCATGATCCCATGGTCTGAGCCAAAAACCATGCAAGGGCCACTGCAGGGAGCCAGAGGGAGTGGGTGTATGGGGAAAGGATACACGACACGACAAGACTGCGGCAGTTCAGATTTACATAGGCTTGAATGGAGGGATACCTTCAGAAGTCATTAGTCATCCTCTGAGCCATGTCGCCTTTGGAAATTGGTATCCTGAGGTTTGGGTTTTATTTTTAAGGTACTGATTTATTTTCACGAAATACGTTTTAAATCTGTATTTAAGCAAAGAAGTTATCCTACATATATTAGTGATATATTCCCTTAATGGCATTCATAATAATGTAACTTTGTCTCAATAGGTCTTAAGAGCCAATTCAAACTTCCAGGATTATGAGTTCATTCAAAATAACGTCTGCTTTCTCCACCTTATGGCTTTGCTGGCAATAAAGCTTTTGCAGATGGGATCTGGTTGATAATATCTGAGATGCTACACAAGTCATACTGAAGTCTAGGACTCTCTTCTGCTTCTTAGCTTTAGCTTTGCTTAACAACCTATTTTTGTATGGTAAAACAGTGGTAGAAATTAGGATATAATGAAGAAGATCCACAAAAGTGGTGCAATCTTATTTAGTGCGAGTCCTCTTTGGATTATAACAGTTATAATAAAAATCTCTTGGATGTGTAAGAATGGTCTGAGAGGACCAAGAAAAGACTCAACCTACTTCCCATTGATAATCTTTCATGCCATGTACCCCAGGGCATGCAAGAGTCCATTAAAAAAATCCATCTTCAGATATTAATGCACAAAATGGCAAATCCTTAAACATCATCTTTCCATGTAAAGCATTTCTATCAGCCTACTATCCTTTTTCAGAGGGGGAAATTTTCACTGTGTCATCAACAACAATACTTTCAGCTATCAGGTTACCTACTAATGAGTAGCTTTTAGTGTCCAATGCCTATTCAGAGAAAGTCAGGTCTGGATGATGAGTATAGTCTTTAATAATTTACAAGACTCATTAGTCTTATCCCAAAAGATAAGCAAGCAAAATTTGATATTTACCGAGATTTCCAAAAGAAAATCAAGTTACAGCTTTCCAGAAGCCATTAGGATTTGTCAGTCAATAAACATTGTCAAAATGTTCTTCTGTGGAATGACATCAGCAGAAGGGTTATCCATCTTAAAAAGCCCCTTATAATTAGGGACAAAACATCAGAAACCTTAAGAAACTCCCACTATTGAAAATTAAAAATAAAGGTTTGATAATTATTTGATATGGCAGATGCTAAAGACCTTTACAATTTGTTATATTAAATGGACAATGTGTAGGTCTATTCTGGGTTTGCATAGTATAATATATAAGTAGTCTACACACCTAAATACACACCCAGAGATGGAATTCACATTCAACATCAAATACGCACTTTGACAGTACAATATAGAGAACCAGGAGCAAGAAAAAGGTAGTGTACAGAATCGTATTGGGACTAAGTACATGACTGAAAAACAGGTTGCCTCAAGTTCTGTTCTTGGCCTATTTTCACTAGGTATTAATTTCAAAGGGTAATGCAGCAATTGATAAGCATATTCAGAAGATGAAAATTACTATACAATGGCTAGATATAATTGTTACATTATTTTCACAAAGATTATGGCTAGAACTGTGGTGCTTACCTAAAAAATCAACAGAAGTAATCCAAACGCAATTTTCTTACAGTTTTCTTGTCATCTCCTGCTATGAAACATGCACTTTACTACTCTAGAACTGCTTCTCGCTCTGTGCAAACAACTACCAGTAACAAGGGCTTAACTACAGAGAAAAGTTATCCAGTTAGATCTCTCTACTCATATCCTATCCCATACTTATTTGTAGAACAATGATATTTTCCTTTGTTTTGAAGTCTTCCCAAATGAGATAATCTAAACGCAAAAGGAGCAGGCTGGAACACCCGGGAGAAGGCGGGAGCTCCGGTATCCTTCCACTGGCTTCCTTAGGCAGGACCAGGAGCTGGGGAACTTTAGCTGCTCCACCTCATTTCTTGTTTCATTTAGATTAATCATATGCTCCAAATTTCCATGGATCTTGGACAGTGTTTTTTTTTCCAGGCCTTGTATATATAAACTATTGTACTTTCCCTTCCTTATCTACAAAACTGGTCAAGTCCTTTTATATGCCAAATCAATGGGAAGAATTAATCTATGATGTAGGGTAAGAATGCTTAAAAAAATAGACGTATTTTGAATTTTGTAACTCTTGCCTATTACAGTCCTACAAAGAGGAGATCATACAACACCATTTTACTGTAGATCTTTCTGAAACAGCAATAATTAAGGAACATGCAATTTCCTTAATTCCAGTTTCCTTTCTATGAAATACCCCTTTAGACAAATCAGTTTACATTGCAAGCGGTGTACCCTAGAACTATGCAGCCTATACAATCAATGATATTTCAAAGATAAACGTATGACTCTTATTCTGTCCTAAATTTCTATATTGCCACACTAATGTTCACTTCCAACATAACGCTTATTAACAGCATGTCATAACACAAAGAGTATTTAACTGATCAGGCTATTTGATAACACTTCAGGGCTACAAGGGGGAAAAATGTGGTCATTTAAAAATTATAAAATAGAAGAAACATGAAATATACTTAAAACCAGGAAGAGATCATTATGAAACCTTTAAAATATTCAGTACTTTCTATTCCTGTAGCAGATCAAAAGAATAGTGTGTATTTAAAAAAAAGTTTCCAAAGTCATTATTCAGTTTCTAAAACCAACTTTTTAAAAACTTCCAATAGAAATTTTTTCAGCTCAGTGGTAGGATTAGAACACGGGGACACAGTCAACTGTTTCTCTTTTATGAGAAAGCACACCAACAGGAGTAAGGAAGAGGATCTTGCATAGTCTTAGAGGGAAGCAGTTTTCCAGAAAGGTGCGGAGTTAAAGCAGGGTAATCTGATTACATGTACAGACTACTGATCTGCACCTTTCAAAAGTTTTCAAAATCCCAGAAGAAAAAGATACCATCTGGAATTGCTACTTAGCTGTATAAAGCACCTACCTGAATACTTTAACATCTATGAAAAGTAGTACAACCAAGAAATAGCACTTCCACAATACATTTGTTACTCCTTGTACATGTAGCAGAAAATCAAATGCATTAGGGTTGAAATATATTGCAACATATATATATACATATATATACACACACACACACATATATATGTATGCATAGCTATCTTAATCCATATATAGAGTGCATCAAAAATGCAATAAAATTATCCCAGGAAATTGAAAATGTAATGGAAGCATCTTTACATTATACAAATAGTATATGGTAGCCTCCTGCAACCACGTAGTTTTCATTATCCATCTCCAGCAGGTTTTGCTGAGGTCTTGCACTGTATCTTGTTTTAAAACAGGACATAAAAACTAATGAATAGGTAGCATCTTCGCAAATCTTATTTTGTAACTAGAGTATATCTAGTTAAACCTAATTAAACTTAGGCCAACTAAATCCAGGCAACTGAAATAAAAGGTCAAGGATTTTGCTAGGCCTCCTTGTCTGGGTCTATGCAATCAAATACTGATACTCCCCCAGATTTTTAAAGAATGTTGTTTACTGCACTCTTATAAAACTTCAGCGCATCTACAGGAAAACTTGGAACTTAAACTTGTTTTAAGGGATGCTAACAGTTGTCTTTCCCAAATGATCTTTTAATGTTCTCATGTCAGTTGCTTCTGCAAACCATTAAAGTGTTGTTACTGCATTGCATGTTTTTTTCCAAAGATGACATCAAATGACCTGCTCCGTGAAAAACACTTGCAAAGCTAGTCCATAGCTGTTTTGAGCTGTAACTTCACAGAACTCTAAGCAACAAAAGCCGCATTTTCCCTTCAGTGCCTGTACCCAACTTCTCCCTGTGCCTTCTCATTCTCAGTGTGAACATGAGGCCAGCGAAAGGGGCCGAGAACCTGACCCAGGCTACCAGAGCGCGGTCGCCCATGGAGTCTCCAACACCTGCCACCGGAACAAGCTTGTTAAAAGCTAGCTCAGGTTTCCTGACACATCCTCCTTTCGTACGGCTTGAACACCCGACCATACTG
Source organism: Apteryx mantelli (assembly GCF_036417845.1). Lineage (NCBI taxonomy): Eukaryota > Metazoa > Chordata > Aves > Apterygiformes > Apterygidae > Apteryx > Apteryx mantelli. The sequence continues at coordinate 22,631,198 of NC_089992.1, forward strand.
AAGGAAATATTTGGATACCCAGCACTGAGGAAGAGTACAGCTTTCTTACAAGGAAGCTAAATCTTCCCAAGATAGAAGTGTTAAATGATTTCTAGGTTGTTATCTATAGTGGAGTAAAAAATGAAGCATAAATACTTATCTTTCCTCTAAAGGCAAACAGACTTAGTTCCTAGATTTTCTGAACTGCAGAATCATGGAATAGTTGAGGTTGGAAGGCACCTCGGGAGATCGTCTGGTCCAACCCCCCTGCTCAAGCAGGGTCAGCTAGGACGGCTTGCCCAGGACTGTGCCCAGTTGGGGTCTGAGTATCTCCAAGGATGGAGATGCCACAACCTCTCTGGACAACCTGTTCCAGCGTTCAACCACCTTCACATTAAAAAAGTGTTTTCTTATGTTCAGAAGAAATTTCCTGTGTTTCAATTTATGCCCAATTCTCAATGCAGTTTTGGTTAGGATTGCTTGTAATTTATTTTGATAGTAATATAGCCCAGTTGGCAGTGGTCTAGATTTTTTTTTTGACAGTCAACAGATATTTCATGAAGAATACCAGATATTTGCACTGAATTAAGGAGGGAAGAGCAGAAGACCAGTTCAATATGGAATTTTGTTTGTTTAGATCCTTTTCAAATTGGCAGCATATTTCTTCTGGCCATTAATTATCATAAGCAAAAAATTAAAGTACCACTGGTTGCTATTAGAGAAGCTTTACTGGAAATTGCTGCTGCTGGATAAGGATTTGCATGCAAATAGTTTCACGAAAGAAGATTTTCTCACATGTAACTCCTGGCAGAAACATTCACATACAGCTGAAGCTGGGGCATAGCAGCCTTTCTCTCAGCAACTGCACTGAGATATATATCCGTTATGAAGCACCACATCCATACGACTGCATACACAAAACAAGAACATTTATATGTATAAACAGGGTGTTCTGAAACACAGTTTTAGCATGTATAAACTTGAGCCTAGAGGCAGGGGATACTAGTCTCTAACCAATCTTTTAATGACTGGGTATGCCTCTATAATTAATAGAGTGGATGAGAACAGTTAAGAAAAGCAGCTTTAAAGAAAAGGTGATCTGATGAGGATAATTAATATTTCCATGCATGATCTGGGACTCACTGAAGATTAAATATTAGCAGCATATGGCTATGGAAAGAAAAAAATCTGTCCTGTTAAAGAACACAGTTTTTCCTGTGCTCTTCCTTTCTAAAAGCCTCCTGGCTTTTATAAGGTTGCATCAAAATCATTATGTATAAAAACTTAACTGCTACAAAATGAAATATTGTATATATAATTTCTGTCAGTCCAACACAATTGAATGCCAAACGAATCCAAAGATGCACTGAATGCCTCAGCCTGTTAGTATCATGCCCTGACCTAGACAATTCTGGCTCATTAAACATTACTCCCATCTTAAAAAAAAACCACACAACCAACACAGCAAAAATCCCAGTTACTAACCTCCATCCCTTGTTGTCTTTTAACTACTTGTTTATATTTATCTAAAGTATCACTTCCTAAATGCCCCCATCCCCCATACAACTGAATGATTGGGAGTCTGCAGGTTGACTTTCTCACGGGAAGTGGAGGCAAGTCTCCTGGTAGCATTCCCTATCTTAGCTGAGATATTCATTCACCCTGTTACACCCCAAATCGATGGACGAACATATAAAATTAGGCTTCAGAGGGGGTGAAGTGTCTACTTTAGGAAAAACAAGTATTGCCAGACTAACAAACCTTAGTTTTGAACACTAGATAATCTTTAAGGCTACTTTTAATTAAAAGGAGTACACTAAAAATAGTAACTAGTGGAATTTATATGAGTATTCCACTCACACCATACTTCAGTTTCAACATATGAACCTTTTTTCCACAGAAAAGTGCTTTTCTAATATCCAGATGTAATAGAATTTTTGAAAGACCATTCTGTCTCCAAAGAGAACATTATGATTAGCTTTCCATTCTAAACAAAAATTCCCATCTTCTCTAACAGCTCCAGCTTCTCCAAAATAACCAAACCATCAGGAGCTTTCTAGTGTACTTATCTGCCAGAAGAAACACACACACTTCTAAAGGAGGAACAGGGGAAAAATGAGAAGAAGTATTTAATGGCAGTGAAGTTTGAATGGGTGAAATATATTCTTGCTTTTCTTGGAATGTCATTTCTCAAAGGCTTAGCCTAGAAATGCTCTTTTTTAATTAGGCTAGTGTGACAAGCTGCCTTTACTCATTCAGTTTTTCCACAGGTTGGTGACTTTAAAGGTGTCCTACCTGCATTTTAGCAGCTTAGGATTGATCTATGTTAACACTTCAAAGATTCACATTTGAGCATGTAAAAATTACATCATATGCAGGGAATCCTGAATTTTTTAGATCAATATTCCCAAACATTTTTTAACCCTAAAAAAAAAAAAAAAAAAGAAAACCTCAGCAATTTGGTTTTGCACATACCATTATAGAAGTTTTGATTTAAAATCTTAAAGACAACATGGTCCTGCCAGGTACCTACAGTTACTCCTTAGTCAGACACAGTAATGGGTCACATATGCCAGCTATTCTGTGCTATGTGATCAACAAATATATATACACACCATACATACTTGCATTAAATCCAGTGCCCCAGAGTATCTCACATTTCGCCTTCCTGGCTCACGTTTTGCTCAAAAGCGATTTGTCCAGTTACTAACTTTATTTTCCCATGTAGCACTCTCCTCATCTCGGAGGCTAAAAGTTTTAGAACAACTTTCCTATTCATACTGAGTCAGAACATTTTAGCTACAGACCACTCACAAAATGCCCAATTTTAGAGTTAAGGTATTTCAAAGGCTGCTAACAAGCTGCTGTGTAAGCTAAATGTCAGGGTTTCAGCTGTCCCCTAGAAACTGCCACGTTAAGAACTGCCAGAAAGCTGCTCTTGCAGCTGAACTGCAGTGGAAAATAGGGCGCAGTATGCGCATTTATTGTCCGTGCAAGTTATACCACAGCGAAATGAGCTTACAACACTTGTGCAGAACACAGAAAATAAGACATCTCTTAATTGAAGGGTTCCATCCTTCCTTGTAGATGGGTGAGAAGAAAGATTATGTGCACAAATTACTTTTTCAGATGGCTTTCAGGCTAATATTTTTAAATGCTAACATTTCAGTAGATGCTTCCTTCATTAAGTTACTGACACCAATCTTTATTTTCATTTCCAAAACTGTGGAGGTTTTTTAGTTTGTTTTTAAATGGGGAAAGGTAAGTACTCCCTGTGGAACTTAATTACTTTATTGCTACAGGTTAGCTTTTTCTACTTTTACGCCTTTATAACTCATTCCTCCATTTGAAAAGATTTTCTTCACATGAGGAAAAACAAACATAGCATTAAAGTTCTAACTCTATACTTCTCCCAGTAGTAAGAGAAAATGATACTTATGATAAAGCATCTTTCTTTTTGGAATTATGTACAGAATTTTCTGCTATAATATATGGCACAAAGATCTTATAAAACTTGACATTTTCTAGTTTTTCTGATGTTCAGTTACTGTGTACAGTAATAAAAGTCATTACATATATACTATCTTTTTGAAAAAATCCAATTTTAAGTTCTCCATTTTAAACAGAACTGATAACGGTACGGTCCTGCAAATGCCAGAGTCTTTCCATCTGCAGACACAGAGAGGCTTTACACCTTTAGTTCTTTCTCTCTTGAAGAAAGCACTGAAATCAAATAGGAAATGCTCCAAGGCACAATAGTGCAGATGTTCCTGAGGGATGGGTACAGTTACATTGCTTAATCAATCAAAATTTTGTTAATAATGTAGCTGAGTGATGCTATAAAAATGATCTGATACTATTTGTGTATTCATTTTAATGACTCCCTGGAAAGAAATGCCAGGAACCAAAGGTACCCAGGTCTTCTGAATAAGCAGGAACATTTCTGCACTAAGATTAGGAACATCTTCAATTTATACACACCAGAACTTTCCTTAGTGATCCTGAATCCCTGTTCTGCTCCAAAGGGAGAAGGAAAAAAAAAAAAGGGGGGGGGGTAAAGTTTTACAGAAGATTGCTTAACTGAACATGAAAAATCAGTGCCTGAGCTAACAAATCCTCCAACCCCAGCTTCCCCTTCCAAGCCTTAGTACATTAATCTCTTTTCCTTTCAGCTGCTCCACTTCTTGCATAACAATGTCATTTCCTGAATTCAAATCTCTACAACCAAACCTTAAGGCTGAATAATACTATATTAAGGTCTATGAATATTCCCTCATCTAAGTTACTTAAGCAGAGTATCCTTTTAAAATGGGGATACGCTGGTGCAATTCAGCATAATTTTCTTAGCACTTTCAGAGCAAGAATCAGAAGCAGGGAGGCAATCAGCAACCTAATGATCTCACTGGAACATGAAACTACTACTACCTCCAGAGCAGATTTTTAAACAAACTACCAATATTTTTTACAAATTCTCATCACTATGTACAGTAGGCATCTATTTCTCTGGGGATGTGTATTTGGGCAAGCTCCTAAAGAAATCCTGGGCAGGTATTCTAAAGGAAAGAAAACATGCTGTTAGTGTCCTCTGCCTTTCTGTACAGTACAAAAAGGCATCGCTTTCCTGAGTGTTCAAAATATGAATTCTTAAACCCTAACATAAGCGATTATTTCAGCCAAACACAAAAATAAGTATTTGATCTATGAAAGATATTAAGTTTTGATTTGCATGCTAGGTAGTTCCTTTCTCTACCCGTATTCCTAAGCAAAATGCATGCTTGAAGCTAAAAATAAATGTGTAATTACTATGTTCAAGCTCCTACTTTTGCCTATGTCTTTGCTAAGTCACGATCTGGAGTTTCCGTGTGTTAGATATTACCTAAATTGTGTGATCTGTGCAAATTGCAGGATGAGGAGGATGGCAGTTGATGGCCAAGACAACTGCAGACAAACAAGGGCCAGAGGAGAACTCCTGGCGCAAAGAGCATCAGAAGCAAGAGGTGGGGGGAAGCCTTCGTTCAAGGGCACCTGCTACGCTGTGGTCTCCTCAGAGACATTTTAGGCCAGTTTGTCTTCACGGCATTTGGAAGCTCTGAAGCCAAATAACGAGAGAATCATAGGGATGCAACTCCTCCCTGTAACAGAGGCAACAAAAATAGGAAGACTTTGTTTCACACAAGCACGGTTTACTTAAGCTACCTACTAAACTCTCTAGCTAAACAAAAGCAGTTTGAGTTATTTTAAAGAAAAAAGCATTTATTCTCCATAAGCAAGGTTGGAAAATGTTTTGGTTTTATTATGTCCTGCATATAGTATCTGTATCAACGTAGACCCTGATGTTGAAAAAAAAAGAAGATGGAACAGAAAGTATTGCACTGACTGTATCAAAAAAGATGACATTTTAAATAGAGTTCCTAAAAATACCCATTTAGGGCTGTATAAATTACTTTAAATTATATTTTGGAGTATTTGAAATATGAAGAATTCCTTGTCATGCATAAAATAGCCAATTAACATGAATGTACTGCTCTATTATGCTTTTCAAAATATGCAGGGATCTTGTCTTCAATATTTAACATGATCATTTCCATGTCCTTATGTCTATTACAGTATTTGAGTGTATTACAATATTTTATTGGACAAATAAAAGTACCACCTTTGGAGCAATTGTAAATAAAGCAAATTTCTTACACAGAAAATGGCTATAAAAAGGAAATCTAACTTATTTGATACATGAAACCACAGTTTACATCACTTTATTAGTAAAATCACATTACTTCCTTTCTGGCTTTACTTTAAAAATCTGTAGTTATGTAAAAAGGAATCATGCCAGATGAAGAGTGAAAGGATGAATGACTAGTGTCCACCAGTGATAACAAGCTACTTGGAAGTAGTTTTTAACGTATCTCTCCCCTTCCCCGCCTTTCCCCCCCCCCCCCAAAAAAAAGATACCAATAGTTTGGTTTCCAGTTGGATGAAACCCACAACTGCTAAGCTTTTTGAACAAAAGTGTGCAAGACTAGTAATTGTATACTGTACAACCATTTTTTTTTATGGGTTTAGGGGATAGAAATCAATGGAAATTAATTAATCCACCATTATTGCAACAGAGTAACATCCTGCTCAGCATCTCCTCCGGCAATCCTGCTCTCCACCTCTGCTCTCTCCCCTACTGCTCTGTGGCAATGTTTTTTCTATTGGCATAGTTCAATCACATATACCTAACATAAAGCTTGAGCCCATCCATTCCCCCCTCTCCTCCCCCTGCAAAAAAAAAGCCCCAAGAGAGGGAAGCAGCATTGCATCTTGCAGGCAGTCTTCTAGAAATGAGACCGGTTCACACAGAGTTGAAAAATACTACAAGGAATTTCTTGAACTTACTAATAACTTACACAACTCTTGGTTCGCAACTATGCAATCCTGACACCTGGCCAAAATGAATAAAGAAAAAGCAAAGTGAGTATTCTGTACAGGCAAGAGTTAGGGAGATGATAACCTGCATTTCAGCTCTATGAAGACTGATATGAAAGCAAAAGATGACAAAAATGGATTGGACTTCAAAGTGCAAATTTTATTTCATGATTAGGTGCCACCAATTGATTAAAACAAACTATTCACTACCACTGCCGTATCATCCACTCAAGACATAAGTCTTTTCCCAAAGGGCTTAGAGAATAAAAGCAGTGTTAATAAGAAAAGATGAACTATAGGCCACACATTTAATATTTTTTAAAATTTCTTCATACTTAGCCCCAGTAAAAAACATTGAACATAGGAAGACATTTAACAGGACAAGATAGTGTTTTGCACACTGGAAGTGCAGAGTTCATTGCACAAGGAACCAAAAGTAAGGACTTGAACAAGAAGCAAAAGGACACCATCTTCTAATGTCCCTAGTCTGCCTTGGTGGCAACTTAGCCACTTTTTGATTTGCCACGCAGCAATATGTGTACTGATCTGCCCCAAACCACATTACTTAGCTGATGGAAGAAGTACACTTACAATCTCAGTTATTTATCACAGCAAAAGAATGCCAAGACCCAAGTATCCCACGACAAGATAAAATGCCAAGTAGTGAAAAGAGCAAAGCCAAAAACGTACTGTGCCGCTCCAGCAGCGCTTTCATAAGGAATGAAGGACAGAACCCAATGCGATTTTTTTAAAATTTGTCATGAAAAGGCACAAACCAGGAAACAAATCTCATAGCTCTTGGAGTGGTGCTACAACGATCAGGATCTTGTCGTCTCCCTCCCCACGTCCCCTGCAATACATTTCAGCACGTGGATGTTTCGGAACTGGGACATATGCCTGCTGCTTGGGTAAGGACGAAAAAAGAAAGGAAAGAAGTAGCAGTTGCATCTTTAGCTCTGTCGTCTTCAGCCTCCTTTCCCTCACTAAATCTCTGCCGGTGGCGTGGGCCTCATCCTCCAAGCTGAACTCAAAAGTCAGCTGAGATGAAATGAAAAATCTAGAACGAACAGTCAGATCTTAAGGTGCAACTATCTAACGAAAAAAAAAGAGAAAAAGAAACCCTGAGGACAAAATTACACTTTAACAACAGATGCACCATATTTCAGCTCACTGTATGACTGACCTCTCTAATTCCTAATATCTCAGCAGTTTTGACATCTGTCTCAAACTTTGAATCTGAAGCTAAAAACTGGGTGAAATACATGTAGTATGAATACAGCAGTGTACAAAACATCATGGACTACAGAGTTGCCTTTAGTTTGCAAAGATACAAAACATCTGTTTAGGGCTTTCTGCTCCAAAACATACAAACTATTTCAGAAAGAAGTTTACTTTCAAAATGATCTATTACAATATACTCAAATATGTTTAAAGCAACGAGCTTTTGGATCTTTGCTTTTCTCTTTAAACAATATATGAGCAGCTGTGCCTTTGAGACCATCGGCATGTTAACAAAATATTTCTTAAGGTGCAGATTTACAATCTGCTTAAGATGCCTGAACTCTGCACTTTGGGGTGGAGGCACCAGCCCCAGCGCTTTGGCCCTGCGTTCCCAGCAGTAGCTGATGAAAGCGCCGGTGCGGTTGTGCAATCAGCTGGATGTAGTTCCTAATCTGACTGGAAACTAATCCCCTGCACAAGCAAATTTCCAAATAGATTAGGAACCCGAGTCAGCTGGTCACATCCGCACAAGTGCTAATACTGCTGAGATCCCCCTTTCTTTGGCAGTATTGCCTAAAATCAGCTTAACACAATCAAGAAACTGCATCTGCAAAATCTCAGTTAGGTATCTCTGGGGTGTTCACTTGTAAACAGCTCCATGCTTTCAGCATTATTCCACTTCAGGATTATATTTAGAGGCAATTCCAGCTCTCCTCTAGCGTACAACTTGATTTTTTCCCCCCGCAGTTTATTTCTGACTATAGAAACATATTTAGGGAAAAAAATCCTTCCAAATATTAAGATAATTCTTGGGTAAAAACCTGAATTGGGCATGACGAAACACCATCTCTTAAATAAACCCAAAGATTAACTCTGCCTGTAACATCTTCCTATTAGTCACGTGTCCATACCGGTATTCGAAGCAAGTGATGCTTGCTGCTGTGTGTCCCCCCTGAACAATTTTCCCTACTGTCAGCCGGCTTTAAAGGAGAATTGGAATCATGAATGTATCTTTGAAACCGCAAATCTCACAAAAAGCATTAGTTGGTATGGCAGAAAGAACAAGCTAGTGCGCTGCTGAGGACAACCTGGTCGAGTGCAGCTCCAGCTGAGCTCGGCACAGCCCTGCGAGGTGTCGGATGGTGTCCGACAGCCCTGCGAGAGGCGTCGGAGCGGCCAGGGAGGCCCGGCGGGAAGGAGGCCGCGGCTTCGGACCGCGGTGTGCTAGGGAAAGGGGAGGCGGTGGTGGTAGCAGACCAGAACGGGGACTCGGGGAACAAAAGGCCACCTTTACAGGACGTTAGGCTTTGTCCTCTGCTCACTGAGATGGTTAAAAGAAATCCTAGTTTTCAAAGATCTTGGGTTTTGCTCCAAACTGAGATGAGAACAATTTTTTTTAAATGAAATTTAATGCTCAGTAGCATTTTTCAGTTTTGTGCTTATGCCAAGCAATAACACCACGCTACACATTTCATATCTATTAAAGGGAAACGTTATATGATATATCTATTGGAAAAAAATTGGAAAAGTGTGTACTCTATTGAAACTCTATTGGAGTTCCACTCTAATGGGAAAAAAATGGGTGAAGTAGTCAGGAAAATTAATGTATTTTTGTGAATCATTTTGCTCATGAACCCAACATTTTCCATTGCAAAAGCATTTGTCCACCTTTTCCAAATGCGAACAAATAAACTTGCCCTTCCACCCCAACACTCTTATCTGTCCACCCTAACACTTAAAATTTTCCAGTGACCTCAAGCACTTCCATTTCCTTAGAAATCCCAACAGAATAATCAACATCATAAAAGTTCCAGCTAAACAGATTCCATTTTTTTGAATTATCCACTATTAGGTAAGATTTATTTACATTTGGAGTGCAGATATCAAAACACAACCAAGTCTGTTAGGCAGTTCAGTCCAAGCAAACACTTCTTGCAAGAATTATTCCGAGCTTGTGCAAGAAGTTGGGTAAGTTTCAAATCATCCCAGTTTAATACATACTCAAACCTGTAGAAAAACATTGTTTAATTTATAGATTGCATTTCCAATAATTCTCACAGAATCACCTCATTTGCTAATTTTTCCTTTTTCTCCCAGTAAAAGTCAGAAGACAACGCGCCTACTGTTTTAAATTAGTTGCTTCATTTTTGTCTTGCGTCACCTCATCTGGAATAGAGAAATGAAAGACACCTTCCTACCTTGGTGACAGCTTATCTCCTGAATACACATTAAAAAGTTGGCTTTCAGTTTTGAACATCAGATTTGATTAGTTCTCTGAAGAAAATCCAAAAATTGAGAGTTAATACCTAAAGAAACTGTTTTGAGGAAAAACTTTGTGCTTTTATTCTTAGACTGTCACAAAAGGTGAAGGACCTAGTTGTTTTAAGAGAGGCAGAGTTTCAGACTGGTCATTTTTTACCCGATTTTTTCTGCCAGTACTCCTGATCCTTTTCACTAGAATTACTAGGGGCTCTGAGGTTGGAAGGAGTCAAGTGGCTAACAAGTTCACTAAGACCTTCTCCAACATCAGTTATACTGAAGCATCTGGAAGGCTATCAGCATATCAGTATAGTACAATCCCTTTTTATTTTATGCATATGCAACAATCCAGGAAGGAAACAAGAAAAATGGAAAGTTATCCAAATACAACTACTGCAATGCATTATGTCAACAGATATTTATCATTGTCTCCTAATTTATTTTGTTAATACGTGGTGAAGATATTTGGCATATCAGAATGAAACTGCTAATGAATGCTGCCAAAATGTTTTTCAGGCAAAATTCCCTCAATGAGAAACTGATGGTAAGCAGACAGGAGTTTATTTTGATCTTCATTAATAATGTAAAAACAGTAAGACTAACCATTAACTCCAACAAGCTACAACTCTGCCTGTGAAAAATCAACCGTTCCAAACACTATAAAAGATTAGCAAAATTATCAGGAGGACTGTGCACTGGGAGGAAGAAAGTTCCTATAAAGACAGGGTCTACAATCAGTTTACTCAACAAACGCTGCTTTTAGTCATTACAAATAACGTGCAGTACAAGTGCAAGTGTAGTCCAAAAAGCAGTTTTCTTAGTTTATAAAAAGAAACAAATCTTTTCTGTTATACTCCTGTTCCAGGAAGATAAAAGTCCTACCATTTTGAATAGAAAGCATTATTCTAAACACAAAAACAACAGAAACTAGCTTTCCAGAACTGGAACACTGATTGCAACACTGCAACATTCTCAGAACACAAATTCTGCTTACGTTTTCCAGCATTTAAAAAAACACTTTTTCTTGCATTGTTTAGCAACACTTGACTATAAAATTATACATTTAGCCTTCAAGCAAAGAGTGAACATAATAGGTCCTTAAAGGAACAACTCTGAGGAACATGAGGGATGTTAATTCAATTTCTTTTCCAAATGGTGTACAGAAGGGTGACAGAAAGAAACAGCTTCTAGCTGTCATGCTCCTAATCTGTCTAGCCTATAGATGGCCTGCCTCCACGTTTCCTTAATAAACTCTTACAGCACAACCCTTCACTGTCCTCCTCACATGCATATTGCAAGCTGTGTGGTCTAGTTAGACTAGCTCAGGGGAAGCGTTTGGGTTTTGAATTACTATTTTTTAAAACCTGGGATGGCAAAAAGAGGTTATTTCATTTAAAGAACCCACAGGAATCTCATAATATTTCAAATATTTTTATTTGTGTGTGAAGATAGACATTTGAGCGGGATGTGGTGGGGAAATTTTGGTTTTTTATATTAGTTTATTTTGGGCAGAAGACGATTGTTAGCTTCCTACCAGTGTTTTTGCTAGATTATTTTTCAAGACTGCCTATAGGTTTGTTTGCCTGTAAAAATCTGAAATATTAAGTTTGTGGAATTCATGAAGCAGAAATAAGATATCAATGTAAATGGTCAACAGTAGAAATTACCAAAAGGAGAAAAAGATCTGTGTTGTTTGGAGCTGGGGGAAACAATGAATAAATACCACTGAATACTTAAATAGAAGAGCTACATTTAGGGAAAGGGCTTGCATTCAAGTATATATGGAAGAAGGAGGGAAAACTGGAAGAAGAGTAAAGGGCAGAGGAATGACGAGAATGAAGATTGATTGGGCAACAAAACTGACGCAGCTCGGGCCATCTTGGAGACCTGAGCCAGCATTCTACAAATTCTTCAGCACAGGACAGATAACATTTAAGTTCTCTGTAAAAGTCAAAGCATGTTGCTTCACTGAGCCTAAGTCCTGAAAATAGCTTCGTTTTAACCACATCCTAGGTTTCATCACATATGCTACTTTAGGCTATGAATGTTTCACTGTATTTTTAAACAACAAATTATTGATTGGTATCTCCAACTTTCTTATTTAATCCGAATAAAAGAATCAGAAATTTATGCACATAAGCTAAGAATATTGGTGCATATATTTTTTTGTGGCAAACAGCTTGGGATGCCATCTCCTCCCCACCCATCTCCCAAACTCTGCTGCTGCTGTTCTGCAGCTTTGCTGATCCCTCAGGTCCACCGAGGCAGGCTGTTGCGGGGCCAGGTCATCAAATGGGCCATTTATCCCATCATAACCAATCCCATTCCTCTCCCCACAGCCCAGGGACTAAGGTCACAACATTTCGGTGACCTGCTTTCCCTACAAACCTGTTTCAGCACAAATGAGGGGGTAACGAATCGTGACTTGTAAACGGGAACATCAGGATGGCTGAGGTGACAAAGAAAACGCACAGGTAACTCATGCTCCCCGCCGCTGCCTCCTCCGCGACACTCACAGCCTTCTGCACGGCTGCTCCGTGAACCGATCTGGCTGAACCACTACTCAGCTGGGTAATCACCACTCAGCTCCTGCCTGGAGTTTCTCTGATCCTTTTCTTGATACAGCCATAGCAGCACTTGTGTTAGCACAGCAAAAAACCATGAGACGGGGGCAGGAGGAGACGGGCAATTATTTAAAATGGCTTGCGCAATACTTCTGCCAAAAGATCAACCAGACTGAGGGTGTGGATCCAGGTGACAATTAAAGGATTACAGGGCTAGTTACAGCCAGAACAGATAGTGCCATTTCCTCCTCTTCTGGCCCTGGCACGTGACCCTATACCTTCTCACATGCTCCAGTTCTAGTGTTCGTCTGACTAGGACAAGCTGATTCAGGGACCAAAACCAGCACGAAAGCTTAAATAAATAAAAATTCACAGTTGAGCAGCGTTAACAGCTTACCACTGCTGACAGGGATATTCTCCCCTACCATGCTCCTGGTCCCAAAGTCTGGCTCCCTCCTTTGTGCTTGTTCTGATGCTCATTAGCCTCCTCACTGAGCCAATTCAAGTTACGAACCTATTGCTGAAACCTCCACTTTTTTTTTCCACTGGATTTAATTTTCTGCTGCTTTATCAAGTTGAATAAGTTCAGTGGAGGGCCCACAGGTGCTGGTACAAGGGAAGCAGTGGAAGCATACAGCTGGGGAGAGGAGGGAAGTTGGGAGGAAGAACTAAGCTATCATTTTTGGATTAATTTAGGTGCTTTTTCATGTAACAGCTGAGAGGAAAGGATATAAGATCTATAAAGAGAAAAGTACTGCTGCAGGGTAATTAAGACCTAGGAGTAAACATGCCAAATGGTGCTTGCCACATGACAACAAACAAATGTGAATCAGAACCGTGAATCAGTACTTGAGCGGAGGAAGGAATGTTTTTGCTGCCATTCAGGAAGCACTTCAATTGTTTGGAGAAGGTGTGAGTCATTAGCTCCGGCATGTACAAGTGAGATGTCCAATAACTATAAATACCTGACATACCTCAGGGGCTCTTTGAAATGGAAGAGTGGAAATCTATATGTACTCTCGCAAAATTACAGAAGCATGAAGCCATGCATCACTTCACATATTTTGATTTGTTGTGTTTAGGCTCTTCTGAATTACATTATCCAAGCATGAAGAGCTGTAACCTTGAAAGGACCTGTTTTCTTGCTTCCGACACTTTGGATAGCAAAACAGCTATTTGGGATAAAAGATGCGAAGTGCACAGGACTTGATAACATAATAATTTAACACAATATTTTAGTATGTCTGAACTGGTAACTTATCGTAGCCATTAAGTGAAATTAATTTTTTGATGGCAACCAAGAAACTTACTGGCAACAGTTCTGTGTCATAAAAACAATCCTTCTCCTCATTTCATGTCCACTAGCAAGAGCTCAGCACTGAGAAAGTAAAAAAAGTTATACTGCAATCTCACAACGTCCAGTTTTACTATAACTGTAGTATTCTTCAGCTGTAATAAGACCAAGCTCTTCTTAACCTGTTTATAACTCCTAATACAATTTATTCCTTCCAAATGCAGGGTAAAACTCTTGCCTTACTGACTTCAGCAGAGGGAGTTTTCATTCTCAAGTGAAAACCACCACAGTATCACAGAATATTAGTGGATCAGGGCTGTCAAGAACCCAAGAAGGGCACTGTTCCAAATCTAAATGTAGCTATTCAGGTGGCTTAATGCAACGCATTACTGTATGAATCAAAGCACAGCCCCTGTTCCTTTGGATATGCAGCTTTTAGATTTTTCCCTATGAAAGTCATCAAGTTGAGAAAGTATTAAACTCCTACACAATCCTTCTAGGGAAAAGCATGTTTTCTTCACATTCTGTGTTTTTCAAAATGATTGTTGCAATGTCTTCTCCCTTGGATAAAAGACACTCCAGAGTGTCCTGGTAGACTATAAATGATCATGTTACAAGCACCTTCCACATGAGAATATATAAAATATGCCAGGTGGTGAGAGCTTTGGTTAGCACAGGTTCAGAGCATAAATAAGCATTATCCCCGTCTGAGTGACTCACAAGCTCCAGGGAAAACTGACTGCACATGAGGAAGGGGGGGGGGGAAGGCCTAGGAAGTTGGACACATGAGACTCATTCATTTACCCCATCACCCCTTCTCAGAATGGCAAAATGCAAAAGGAAGACTAAAAACCTATACTAGTCCCTTGTACAGGCATACTGAAAGTGTGATTTTACAATATCATAAATACTTAGTTACACTTTTATATCATTAAGTGATATCCTTTGTTAATTCAACCCCCTTTAAAATTTCCTTGTTAAGAAAGAAGCTCTTCAGAACTATACATCTCTTTTCCCTGATTTAATAAACAGACTTATCCAGGAATACTTTTATGAGGAACTTAATTTTCCCTTCTACATCTACCCAGTTAAGTTATTTTGTCTTCACAGAGAGTGATCAGGCATCACTATAAGCTGCCATTATATGAAATGACCCTTCGAACCTCCTGTTCCTTTGATTAAGGGTTTTGGAGCGTGAAAGCCTAGCTGTCCACAATATTACTGCATTTGAAACATTACAATCTGCATTTAACTAGGGCTACAGCACACACAACTTCGCTACTGTTGGGAAACCATTAGAATATAAGGTGATATCTCTTCCTTTGCTAACAAATTGCAAGTTGTATTAAATTGTCACTCACTGAAGGCTTTTAGCAGTTTCGCACTTCATATTACAGTCTTTTCAGAAAGTGAGCAACTTTCTATACACTTTCGATACAAAAAGAAGGCTGTTTTAAAAACCTAGAAGACTGAAACATAAATGTTCAAACTTATTGCTGCAGAGCAAATAAATCAGGAAACACTGCAGAGGTCTTATCAGTGAATGCTTCTGCGAGCCCGAGCTGCCCAGAAAGCAACATGAGAACATGGGGAAGCTTGCAACTACAACAGGATTATCCCACTGATACATTTACACATGGGCACCGGAATAATGCTAATAATTCTTAAGACATTTAAAGAGCATTTAATGAGCTTGCACTGTGCCACTCATGCCACTCTCCTACCATCCTGTGAAGCAGAAGCCAACTGCTCCTGACTGGGCTGAGCGCTGCTGCGTTTGCCTTTGTAAGAGTGGCTGAAGGACGGTCAGGCTCAAATAGCTGTTGGTGAAGTCACAAGCTAAATTTGCAGCACGTGTCACACAGTGGTTCTCTAACATGCAAGCGGTAAGAATAAACTAGCCTGTCTCACTTTCAAGACAGCCAAGGTAATGGTAGTGCTTTTGCACCGGAATCACAAATCACCTAAGCCGTGTGCAATTTAAAAAGGCTCTAGAAGCAGCAGGTTTTCCACAGCGGGGCCCGTCAGACTGCTGAGTCAGCAGTGAGAGCTCCTATGCTCTCCTTGAGCGCACATGCTTGGACTGAAAAAGGCACCAACCAGAAAAATAAAATATGCAATGAAACAGGCATAGAGATATAAACTCACTTAAACGATTAAAAAAAATATCTCTTAAGAAGTCTCATTCAAATGACGTCATCATTATTATAATAAAGTAATTCTTCTGAAAACTAGCAACATTAGAAAGCTACCATGGAAGTGCCTTTTTTTTTTTTCCCCTCCTCAGATCAGGAGTCTCATCCGCCCTCCTTCCACGAAGCTAAATTTATCATCTTCTACCAACTTTCACACGTACAGGAGAATCTGTTTACAATCTAACAAGCATGAAATAGAAACATGTCTAATTAAAGTGACCTGCTAACTTCAGTGAATGCTACAGATTTCCCTGCTTTCACTAAGATTTTATTAAGACTTAGCTTCGTATTTTCTTCTGATTAAGAAGTGGCCTCATTTATTCCACCAGCCACCCAAGTCAGACACAGCCTGTGGCCATAACAGAACATTGTTGTTGAACCTTTGTCCACCCTTTCAAAGTGGACACTTAATGACTGCTTTTTTTCCTACAAGATCCTCCTCAATTCACAGAAAAAGCAAGAACCACTTCTCTACACATAAAGCAGTCACCCACAACAAGACCATTTGCTCTGAGAGACCAGAAAATGTCAACTGCATGTAAACCAGCCCCAGAGAGTTAAGTGGGGAGACTGTCAGTTCTACATTAGATCACTGCATGGTTCTGTCCTCTCTCTATTATTTTCATATTTCCCCCTGTGCAATTTTGTGATTTTTGCTTTAAGAGAGAATGATTAGCGTTCTCTTGAAGGGTACATTCCCATTAATCAGTGAAGTGTGATGGGGAACCAGGCTGAATCTTACCTGGCTTTCCATCATAAACCACAACAATTCAACCTCGAAAGTGCGTTTGCGCAAACCATACTAGCAACTGAAGCTACTCACAGAAAGCTACTGCCCAGTAAACTTCATTTTCCGAATTTACTCTTAGTTATGATTAATATCACATTAAGAACCATAATTTTGTTAAGAAATTACTCAGCCTGAAGACTTGAGAGTAACTAGAACCATGCAACTGGGATAACTGCCCCTACCAGTCGGACCTTCACACTTCCAAACATATGCTCCTCTTTTTCAGATTTTGAAAAAATCTCTTCAGAATTGAACAAAACTCCCACGTTTATGCAGTATGCATACACTTGTTAATCCAATCAGTTTTATTATGAAGAAATTACTAAAATTCAAGTATTTGAAACTCAGGTAACAAACTGTCCAAAACAGCATTCAGTTGTAATCACAAACCTTAACGAAACAGAAAAAGATCTCCTACAGAAAAAGCTGAACAAAAAGATAGAATTAAAATATATAAAACAATGAACAAAATAAAGCAGAGCAAGAACTTGTCCACCAACTCCCAATATACATACAAGCATTCCATTTAAGTAAAAGGGATAAGTAACGAATTTGAAATTGATTTTGCATTTACGTAATTGACTTTGCCACCCACAGGCTTTTAACCACTGGCTTCTGCATATATTTAAGAAGATCACAGCAAGGTTTATAGATAGGTAGTATCTTTAGTCCAACCAATAGGCATGAAAAACAGGTTCTGATGTTTATCAGTCCTTTTCAAGGGTTCTTTAGATTGGAAAGGACCTGTGGAGGTCGTCTGGTCCAAACACCCACCCTCAAAGCAGGTTACTCTGGGCCTCATCCAGTCAAGTTTTGAACATCTCCAAGGGCTGAGGCTCCACTATCTACCAGGGCCCCATTCCAACATCTGACCATACCCATGGCGAAGTTATTTCCCATTATATGTAATATGAATTTCTCCCTTGCTTGCAGCTTGTGTTCATTACTTCTTGTCCTCTCACTGTGCACCTCTGAGAAGAGTCTGAGTTCATCTTCTCTTTAAAGCTCCCTGAAACCCACAAAAGCCACTAAAACAGGGCCTGTACTATACCTAGTACAGCCTAAACATGCATCTATTGCAGTTTCCATGTAAACAAATCCAGAGAATGATCAAATGCGACATTTGGTAGGTTATGCTGCATTTTATACGGTTACAGTCTTGCAGCCATTTGTGTGACACTGCCGTCATCAGCATTCAGCAAAGAAACAAGGATGCTGCAGTTCTCTCTGACACAATCAGAGGCGAATCCAAGACACATCATACCGAGCGCTATTAAACTTCCTGGCCAGACAGAAATGCATGACAGCCTGGTCTTGCTGTGGGAACATGTAAGAATTCCACGTACACTGCTGTCAATGCTTACAGTGCAGAAGAAAGGAGACATCCCATGGGACACCTTAATATAAGAGGTAGTAACACCTGGCAACTCAGCTGGTTCATGCAGTACAAAGTGTCAAACACAGAAGGCACAGCCTCGCTTCACTCACTCCAACTCTTCAGCTCAACGGCTCTTCACTCAGTCCAACACCCTTTCCTTTAAACAAGGAAGCAGACTGACAGATTTTCCTACTGCATCCACATATCGTATTCTAGCACTACGAGTCAGCTGAAAGAACGGAAAAACACATCTATCAAGAGTGGGCTGAAGGTATCAGTCAAGAAGTAAAAACTTGTCTTGCTAGTTAGATGGAGTGATTTATAAAGCTACCGTCCCTCAGTGAGAACATGGTGATTGACTATGCAACTTCACTTCAGTGCGAAGCAAAGCAAGTTAGCTTAAACAGTTTAAGATGTTCAAATCCCTAGCAGTAACATAAACTAAACTGTTTCACTCCACACTGAAGTCGATTAAGAGATATTGCAGCTCAGTTCTGTAGCTCAGCTGCAGGGGCAGGAATCACTAGTTGAGGGATGGTAACCAACAGCTAAGGGACAGTATTTCCTTAACGTCTTCCTGCCCAACTCAAAAAGAACGTGTCAGGCTACGCCCACAGAGAGCAGAGCTGAGCTGAGACAAGGTGGCTGGCAGGTATAACAACTTCCTTCATAAGTATCTGAAGCAAAAATAAAATCTAAACATATTTAGTATTCTGCAAAGAAAAGTCATTGTTGACCAAATTTTATTTTTATATACTAAAAAGCTTCATTTTTAGAAACATTAATGGGGGGAGGAAGAGAGACAGAGAGAGAGAGACAGACAGACAGACATGATGGTCAGCAGTAGTAAATCATCTACAAGAAAGATTTTGGGAACACACAAGTGCTTCAGGCTCTCAGCTTTGTCCCATCCCATTTTTACTTTGATCTCAGTAAGTTATTCATCTAATTGGTTCAAGCTATATCTTTTGATCAAACTTTTGTAATATATAATTCGGAAATTAGTTTCTTAGAGGAACAAGAGTTGTCAGATAGTAACTGGTATCAGATCAACCCCCACAAAGTGGTAACAGCTTAGGACAAGTTAGAGCCAAAGTTGGAACTTCCAAGTATACGTGCAAATTATTATTTTTTAAAAACCACAGTGTTAACATTACAAGGGAAGAAAAGGGAGGAAAGATCATATCTTCTGAGCCCTTGATCAAATTACTTTGTAATTCACCCACTAAATCTATCCCCTTGTTCCCATAAGAGACAGCAATCTGAGACAGAATAAGCTTGCGGATTTTAGAGCACTTAAAGAAAAAAGGGAACCAATTACAATGTTGCAACTAAATCTCAGCAGATGTAGAAGCAGTCAAAGATATTTTAAATAGTTAATTTTATGGAAATTTTCAGATATAAAATAGAGGTCAACATTATCTAAAATCTATGTGCAAGATACACAAATCAGGAGCACAGAACTATATAGTATCTGCAATTGCCTATGGTTTCTGTAAGTGAACTTCTTTTTCAAAGTAATTGTCAAAAATATTAGTTTCCAGCATTTCCAAGATGGTATCTGATACTTCTTAATTTATCCTAGCCTCTCATCTTCGAAACAATTGAGTCCCTGTCACAGCATCTAATTTCCATTTTACACATCTTGTAATTGTGTTCGTCCCTTTGTCCTTGAAAGCTGACTTCTGAAATGATTCTCATCATTAACACATCTACAAAGAGCAAGCAACTCACTCCCTTTCTAGCTCCTTTGGTTAAAATCTACTGCTAATTATTTCTCTTTCATGTTTTGGAAAGTTGGAAATTGCTGTAAATGGTTCTTTTACACAAGACATGTCCAAGCCCAATGTGCTTGGACATTTCTCTGTTCTGGAAGGGATATATATTTTGTGGAGGTTTGGGATTCATAATCTGTGAACTAATCCGATGCATCCTGTTACATGACTTACTATTCGCTTTGTCTTCAAACAAATCCTGATTGTCTTTGGCCATATTTAAATTCTTACTAATTCCCTTTGCATATTTAGGAACTATTCCTCTCAGCCTAAAAATCTTACACAGTGTTTCTAGAATTCCCTAAGACTTTCAAGCATTTTACTTCACTCCATCTACTTCCTTTCTTAAACCTATAGCACTCTTATTTTCTTACAGAGCAATGTACATTGCTTTCCTTAGAATATGGACATGCTAACATTTTTCAACCTGATAAACTAAAAGCTGCTAAGTACTCACCAAGATAAAAAAAATGTGAAAAATATAACTCATAACATTTGTTGAGCTGTGTCTATTTCATGATGGGGATTCATTTATATATATAAATATATATACACACACACACATATACATATATAATGTCCACAGCCATTGGCCATTAAATGTCTCCACAATCTTACCATTTCTAAAAGTGTCTGCATTGCTTACAAACATGCTGCATTGACATAAACAGCATAATAACATCCAGATCGTACATAAAACAAAAGCCGTAAGTACAAAATTTTACTAAACCTAAAAGCGTCACCTTCAGGTTTAAAAACAAGTGCTTGTAACTATTCCACAGTTGATCAAGTTGCCAAGAACAAACTGCAATGTTTCGATCCCACAATCACAAATTCTTGATTTCTACGAGAAAGGAGAAAAATAAAAGTCCCCTTTGAAAGCATACAGCCAAACCACCTCCTATGTACTCCTTCACTCCTCAGTATGCTTATATACTGTGAATACTTAGCATTCTGCTTGAAGTTCACGACTTGTCTAGCTTGATTAAAACACCAGCCAGCCCCCTGACAGCAGAAGGGATGGAACTGTAGCCTGAAGAGCCTGACAGATTAAAACAAAGCATCAGCCTAATAACTAGGCACAGTAACACGACTAAACACAGGCTTCATTTTCGAGTCCTAAATAAACAAGTTACATCATACAGCCTATATAATAATAATAATAATAAAAACCCTTCACTTTGAGTGCTCTGCAGAGCAATAAATGAAACTGAAATAAGCTGTATATTGTATCTTCATTTTATGAAGAAGAAAATTCCTTAACCTCTTTGTCTCTCAGTTGCCAAGGCTACAAGAGGCATGACAAAGGCAGGAAGAAAACCCAGATATTTCTTGGCTCCCAGGTTTTTTGCTGTTTGGCCGTATCATCTTCCTAAATTGTAGGCTTTACTCTTAGTCATTTTAGCATACGTAGGATTTCACGAGCAGCCTGTTTTTCTGATGATTCTAATCAGCTTTCCTTTTTGCAAATCTGCCCAATTATTTGGTGACTGAGTTTGATCACTCCTTGCCTATACCTACTTGCAAATAATCGAGGAAAGAATACCCCAACCAGTTCTAGCTAAGGAATGACACATTCCTGGAGAAGAAAGTTAAACCAAGCTATTTTTAAAGGTATGCAAATGGTGCGAGCAAAGACAGGAAACCACATTCTAAGTGTAAATTAAACCCATTCTTCTGTAAGATCACTGAAATCTTTGAAAAATGGCTTTACCTACACAGTTTTTTTCCAGAATTTTTGTACACTGCAAAAGGAAACACGTGGCAACAGGAAAATCAAGTGATAGTCCTCCTCTGCAAAGATGTAATGAAATCTCCTCCTTCCAAATGGGATCCGAGTTTGCCAACTCCAGCAGCCACTGCAGTATTTGAAACAAAAATGAATCACAAAATGTGATTTGGCAAACAGCTGCTGAAACATTCAGCAAGTCCGTTTTCCCTCTTTTTCATTTCCTTCTACCATTTGAATAATATCTTTAAAAGGCTTTTAAACACCTCAACGATTAAACTCACGCATCGCTAACAACTAGAGAAGGCACCCCCGAGCCCCATGAACTTCAGCACGAGCGCCGCGTCGCAGTCGGACAGACCAGGCTTTGTAAGGCGAGCACTCCTCGTACGACCAGTTCCCAGACTGGTGTGGCATTTCTGGCAGCTGCTCTCGTTCTTACGTATGGTTTGGTTTTTCGGGGAGGCTGCCTACGTGCCTTCCTAGACCTGAAAGCATCAGGCGATTTCTCCCAGTTGATTTCCCATTAGGGAAAAGACAACACTATCACAGTTTTAAAACTGGTTCCATCAATTTTCAGGCATGCAAAGGCAAGAGTAAGATTTCCACAGCACAATAAATTATCACCTACATCACAAAAAATCCAGAACACACCATAAAAGCAGAAAATGGGAGATCCATGCCAAGGACAAGAATTGCATTTGATATAAGGAAGCCTTTTTTTTAAACTGAATTTTTTTGTTTGTTTGTTTTTAAGATGATGTAAATCTCTACTAGGCATTTTGCAGAGAACACGTAACGCTGTGTTGAAAGAAAAATACAAGGACAAGACCTAGTAGATGAATCAGAGATAGGAACCCATCCTAGGGATATCCTAACATGCTGCCAGACTGAAGGACGCTAGCTGGAGCCACTATACAAGAAATTCCTCCAGAAACAATTATAAAAAAAAAGAAATAAAACTTGGCGCAGTTATCACAGATGTTTGAAGCAATAACACATTTTATTGAAGTAGGTAAAAAACTACATGTGAGGAAAACACATACTCCAGTATACCTTTTGATACAGGTTTCACATCAGACGAGAGGCTAGCAACAAGTCACGGGACAGGGATAACTACTCTTTCACTGGACATATATCTTTAAAATCACTGACTTCTCACTAGAAGGTGCTACTGTATTTAAAATGGTCTCAAAGATTCACAGAATAAAAGTAGTAAATATTTCTGAATCAACAAAAAATAAGTTCTAACATGCAACTAGCCAGCCAACAGGCTACTTTATAGTAGTTTCCATTTTTAAGACAGGCAAAGATACCAAACCACCCTTGTTTGGGATCTCACAACTCACCCTCAGAAAAATCTCAGCACTAACAAAAAAGTTAAAAGTTAACAAAATATCTTCCTCCTTCCCAGAAGAACTTCAATAACATTTTAACCAACATCTTCTCTTCTGTATGTTTTAAGTTTGGGAATTTTTATCATCTAGCACCAAGGTCCGACAGTCATTTCTACTTTGTCAACAACGAAACTGTCCAAAGGCAGCCGCAGGCAGATCTAACGACCGATTTCACAGATCATTGGTTCGGGTAGTGTTTGTAAACTGCTGACCCCAAAACATGAGGAATTGCGAGGGCCTTGTCCAGCGGAGCGTGACTCGGAGCCGGCCGCACAACGGGAACCGACGAGAGAGCCCAGGGTCCCAGCCGGTCTTTTGGAAAAGACTTTCAGGGAGTTTATTCCAAGTGAATCATATTAGCCTACATAAACAAATTAGCACATTGTTCTGATTTCCCCTCCCTCAAAACGCATCATGTTCTCGCAGTGCAAGACTACTGTACAAATAATTTAAGACATGCCAAAAGCTACCGCAAAGCCCTAATTACAGCAGTATTACTCCGTATATTTTTAAATCAAACAAAATCTATATTAGCCTGCTAAAAACCCAGCCATTACTCCAAAATCTTCAATGCAGATTAAGAAAGAAATCTCTGCGGTAAAGTCATAGCCAGATTAGACTGTTATCGGACCTCCATGCAGAAAGAACCTCAATTTTTGCTGTAAGATAAGACTGACAATTTGTGGTGTGCATACAAAAACTGCAAAGCAAACCAAGTTGGACATATCTGACAATACCAGAACACTTAACCGCATTTTACAGTTTTGCGGTCAGCCTGTCTGATCTCCCCCATTACAACTAACGAAAAAGTGATCTTGGGATCAGAAATGAAAATTCTGAAAAGAAGACTTCCTTATTTATAAGAAAAAAAATTCTTCTCCATCTTAAAGCGAACAGTTCTGATATGAAAAATTATCCAAATTATTCCTGTCATTGAACAACACAGAAATTAACTCCAAAGATTACCCTCAAATCACATGCTAATGTTAAATATTCAGGCATCAAAAAAATACGTACTGATCAGCAGATTTGACTGCAGACTTCAGGTATGCAGTGTAGCTCACAGAAACATTCAGCTAGCAAAACCTACTGTTACCCTGAATGGACCACATCACGTCATCCAAGCCGTGTTTTGACAGCAAGTTACACAAGAATGATAACAATACAACAGAGCTGCAAACAGCAAATATAATAGTGCCAGGATATGCCTCTAGAAACACTTTTTGATATAAAAACATAAATCTTTACCATATAAACTAAAGATTTAAACCTCTTACAACAGAAGCAGTAGCAGCCTAACAGCTGGGGTCAATACCCATAATGTATTACAGCAACCAAACAAATATTCAGCGTAATTCGCTGTTCTCAAAATGCTGCGCAGCAAAGTGTCTATGACCATGAGAGTGTCTTGAGTCCTCTTTTCAACTCTGGAAGAATTGACTTTGGGCAGCCTTTTAAATCTCTGATTTGTTAAATCAGTGAATGATGGAGTTCTGCTTTATGACTAGAGATGACTTCTCTTGGGAAGAAAAGAAGCATTTTCCCCCAACTATCTGCTTCCTGTCTGCACGGACAACTGAGATGCTCATGAAATGTTTCCTCAACCACCACTTTATAGGCAAACATTTTTAGATAAACCCAAGTCAGACCAAATTTCTGGACAGAGCTATGGGAACTCTATTCACACTCACCAGACACTGAAATGTTGGGCTGATAAGCTGTTACGAGCAGTTTTAAATCACTGTTACCTTCTACTGTACTACTCTGCAGGTAGAAACGCACTCATCCTGAAGTACTAGCATGATTGGAGATTTAACACTGCTCCCTAAAACAGTAATAACAGCCACTTCCACAAAAATCTCTCCGTAAGATATACAGATACACGTCCTGAGAAATCTAAGCTCAAGACACAATCCTTCTTTTGTCAGTAGAAAAGAGCAGATGTCTCCTCTTTGAATCAAAGCTTGCAGAAGATTATATTTTCTTCCCAGTAACACTAAAAAGTTGATTTTGAGATTTTCAGGATTTCAGAACAATGTAATGTAGAATGACCATGTCTGTCCAAAATCTTCCTGCTTCATGGTCAATTAAAGATATTTACAACCAGGGAGTACTCTTCAACTATGGACAGAAATTCGATACCTTAACTTTCACAAATACTAAAATGGACCTGTTCAGAATGGTTTTCTATAAAAACAGAGATACATGTATGATATGAAATTGCAGAAGTTGGGGCATCAAGTGCTAGAATCAACAAGTCTGTAGAGCCCTAGTCTAAAAAAACCCAAAAAAGCCACAACTCCTAAAATTATTTTTTCAGTTCAAGGACATTGTTTTCTGAAGAAGGCACATTCTCTTTTCCAAGTCTTTTTTTTTTTTTGCCAGATTCCAAACTAGGCCCTTTAGACCAAATTCTGCTTTGTCCACTAGCCTCTAGCTATGAAGCCAAGGAAGAAATACTCCAGAAAAAAAATGAGTAATTTGAAAAAAGTTCCAAAAAACCCAACAACTTTTGCAATTTGTACCAGTATTTTTTTCAGTTATAATTTTAGTCAGCACATTCCAATGATTTTGAAATATGAAAGTACTAAAGAAAACATTTCCTACTCAGAAGACTGCACTTTCAAGTCTCGCATGTGAACTGGGGGGGACTGTGGGTCTCACAAAGCTAGAAGACAGGAAAAACATCTTAAGTTTTACAGGGCTACAAGAAACAATTATCCTACTAAAACCAAAATAAAAATAGACCAAAGTAATGCTAAGAATTAAAAGCATAAAGTTTATGTAATAAAGAGCACAAAACTCAAGAGAAACGCTCATCTGAAAAATATGCAAAAAAAAAGCCTTTCAAAAAGGCACATTTATTCCAACATGTCTTAAAGTGGCAGAAGAGATTATCCTCCCTCTATTTTCACACTGGGTGCAGCTTATCTGAAAAGAAGTATTTTTCACAGGTGCTAGTATACACAGTAAAACACTGTAGACCCTTTAGGGTTGCACCAAGTAGCAAAGCAGCATTTAAAAAGAAAATTATCTTTATTATGAGAAGTCTTCACTTTTCCCTCTCATGGAAAAAATAAATGGGGACATTTATTTCAATATGTTTTTCTTTATATTAAAGGCTAGATTTCTGGTATTTCAAGTACTCCTCCTGACTAATTTCAAGAATCATATCCCTTTTGCTCTCTGAATGTTTCTCTGTTCTGGAACGACCCTCATGCACGCCCAAGGATACTAAAGCGATGTGTTAATGTGATGCACAAAGCGCGCTCCTTGTCAGCCTGAGCAAGGTGCCTTGTGCAGGTATGGTTGTCCACTCTCCTTGCATTTTTTAAGATCTCGGAGCATGATTCAAGGGTTAGTTAATCTCTCAAACTAATGAACGCAGTTTCTTTCTTGTGATGTGACAACTTTCCCTTCTAAACTAGATCATGAAACCACGGCCAAGCAAAAGACATGTTCAGAGAGAACCGTTAGAGGTACAGCCTGACGGTGAGTGCAAATGTATTCACGAAACAACTCCCATACTGATTAGTCCTAGAAGAATACAGGAACTGCTCAGACTTTTAACTGTCCACTGGAAATAATTTTCAGTGCTCTTATGCCGATTGTGTAGGCAGGGCAAACATTAAAGAAGTTAAAACTAGATGAGATTCCTGACTTAAAATACCTAGAATACAGACAATTTATAAATGGACAGGAGAATGCCAAATAGAAATTACAAGAAATCTGCTATTACCTCATGTTCACAAAAAGGAAAGAAATTAAGATTTCAGATGATAATCAAAACTGTTCCCATATCATTTGAAATGCAAGTTTGAATGGATAAACATCTCATTCATTAAAAGCAACAGAGACAAATGTGAGAAGCTGTATTATTTTGCTCTAGAGAGATTGACTTTGATATGAGACTGCGTTGGTGAACACTATAAAGCATACACTAAAAATATAACACTATCATGATTTTAGGAAAAGCACAGCATACATTTGCTTATCCACTGACACTTATTTTTAATTATTTCACTTGTTCAATAATTCTTTCATCTGTGACTCAGCTATTTGCATCCAGCACAATCTCAGCAACTATGAATATATGCTGGCTGCTTATCTTTCAAGGTATTTTCCCCACCTTTCTTTTTGCATTTGTAATTAGATGGAAAAAGTAAACAACTCTGCTAGCTAGCACAGTCTAAAAAAATTTCAGTGTTACTCATGAAATGCCATGTCAGAGACTGTTGGCTGAAATTATAAACTTCTCTCAGTAAGTGGAGCTTGCCGCTGATGACAGCATTATTCATGATATGGATTCTGCCTGTATGTACTTCTGTCTGTATTCTACAGATTTCATTTTGTTCAGATGTTTGCACCTTTCATATTAAGGCATTCAGAAGTCAACTTTCTGTGTAGGTAGAATAAGCAGACAACTGCAGGTACTCATCTCTAAAAAAACCAATTACATAATATCTGAAAACTTAAGAAATATAATTCCCACTTACATTTAAGTGTCGCTGCTTTGGTATTTCACCTGTTTACTGTGATTTCACATATGAATTATTAGTGTATGTGCGTACCTTCCATCAAGTGCCCTGGCAGTCGGGTTGGAGTGTTGTATAAAATACTATTACATGGTCTTTTCTATAATCTCATCAGTAGGAGGTTGAGCAGGACCCTCTGATAACCCACACTGGTTATCTTTTTCAACATGTTCCTATACAACACTGTTTCTCAATTTGCAAATTTGGCTTCAAAAGCTCTGTCAGTTGCTATCTCTGTTGTTCAGGAATAGGTTTGTTGATTTACATTGATAAACAAAGATAATGTACAACATAAGCAATGAAGTCAATCTGCAAAGGACAGAATAGGAAAAAGCCTGCAATGTTATCACCATTACACACTACAAAGAGAAATTACAGGCTTATAAAACAAAATAGGGCGAGAAATGGGTTTTATTTCTTTAAATGCATCTCTTCTTGCTATTTACAATATTATGTAGTCTACTATGGCTTGCAATACTGTATTTAAAGAATGTATTTACTGAATACCACAGTGATGCTGAGTGCTAATACCAATGAGAAAGGAAACCGATTCAGCTGTTCTCATTGAAAGCGACTGCACAAACAAAACAATCAAATACTTCTCACATTCCGACAAGCAGAAAAGCAGAGATAATTACACAGAACAAGGCAGGCAGGACTCACCATGACTAAAGCTCCAATGCAGCTGAGGAATCTCTGCCTAACCGCTTTGCAATTTCACCTGAAGTCTGCAAAGCTGTCGCAAGAGGTTTTTCATGGCAACTGTTACTAACAGTGTATCTCTAGCTACTGCTAAAACCAGGTGCTTCCTACACTAGGATGCAATATTCCTTCTGATGTAGCAGTTTCCGAACAACTCATAAAAAAGAACCACCTTTGCAAGAGATTCTCTCCCCCTCTAAGATAAACGGGTTAACTTGTAAGGCACCAGCAACCATACGTGCCAACAGGTTCACGGAGCAAGATGACAATTACGATACAGTGGCCGGAACCAATATAGATTACAGGGTAAATGAAAGGTACTTTAAGCTCTGCTTGTCCTGGCAGTTTCTCTACAGGGACACTGCCTTCCTGCCTTCCTTGTACAAGGAATTCTTACTAGGCAGAATTCATAGGCACCGGAGCACTTAAAGCTTCAGCAAGCTCTGTCCTAACATGCCTTCTTTGTCTGCGTTTCCCAAGCAATCTTTTCAAGCCAGAGAGAGCGACCTATAAATATGAGAGTCTGCCTCAACTTAAGAAGGGCTGACATAGTATTTTTGATATTTTATTGTCACAGTCAAACTGACAGCTTCATTAGCTGCAGAGCAGATTTGAGACTTTTCTTGCAAATAGTCTTAACTGATGTTGATTCCCCAGCCAAACAAATTTTGAAAAAATACCAGTCATCTTTGAAAACGTAAGTTGTACAGATACAAAGCTCTCAGTCATCATTTTAGCCTTGGATGTGTATTCAATACCAAGCTCAGTGAGTAGTTCCATTGACCACAGTAGACTGCAAATTTCTGCGTGATCAAAGCATTTCTAACTGATCATATTGAGAGTCTTCTTTTCCCACAGATTCTCTACATCTTTACTATGAACTATCTCCCTGCCTCTAAAAACTAAGAACGCTACAGTTTACAGTACCAAAGTCATTAAATAAACTATCTTCTCTAAGGATCATTCCAAACAGTAGGAGTCACATTCCTTAACCATATAGTTACAGACTTAAAGTCTGAGACTGGAGAATATTGTGCAACCTGTTTTTAAGCAAAACTACCCAATCTAGAAGAGAGAGGCAGAGGAAGATAATTAGCAAGGCTTAAAACAAATGAAAAACCAATTACACAACATGACTCCACTGAAAAACTCCTATACTAATATTTATTCTCTCAGAACTTGTATGTATTTGCATTTAACTTCAAAGTTTATGAAAGCAATATTGATGTAACCCTGAGCCTTTGCACAGAGAACCAGTGATTTTAATGGGGTTCCAGACAGGCTCAGAAGTTACCCTGCAGAGCACGGTTAGGGACAAATAAAAGGTGGAGAGAATGGCAAAACTGGCCTCAGGAAAAAAAAAAAAAAAAGCTAAATACTAATAGCTACACAAGGATATTTTCAGCTCAAGAGCTGCAGGATTTTAAAGCGCGGGCATTACCTATGTGTGTTTCTGAATTTACCTGCCATTTTTGGAAGGGGGGATGCAATAGCTTCTCTTTTTTAAACTGTTCTTCCTTCCTCTTTCTTAAAAAGGCCCACATAAGGAAACAGAGCAGGAGAGAAGGAACGCAGCGATACCGACACCCTGCTCGGCAGCGGGGACAAGAGCAACACAGTCCACCGAGGTGCAGGTGCAGATATTAGAAGGAATTCACATGAAGTCAGCATAGAAGGATGTCTATATTTGTTCCTGTTTATAGTGCACATTTAAATGTTTTTAAAGCGTATAAAAAAGTTTTTCTGACAGCAAGAGTCTCAGAGGTGGAACAACCCTTATATCTTTTGTATTACACACCATCTTCCTCCTGTGGCGAGCTTTGCACAGAGGCCTGTATAAATACATCCAAGAAAGAACACCTTAAGACTTAAGGTGCACATTTATTGAATGGAACTGAGAAAATATTTAAGGTCAAACTGTGAATGTATCACTAAACATTCTTCTACAGAACCTCCATCAAATAATATAATACTTCAAATCTGTTTAAACACCTACAAGGTTGGGTTTATTTGACCAATTTCAGGCTAGTCACAATAATTTCTGAAATAGAACTGACTTCATGAAGTTAGGATCTTACTCGTTAGCACCACATTGAACTGGTGTTTCAGACAAGATGTTATTAAAACAAGTATTACGAGAAGCCTATGATGTTTAGCCTGGCCTGATTTTATCCATTTGTTTACTGTGATTTCAAAAACTTTGCTGAGAACATCTTCTGAAATCCACAGTACTGCATCGGGACAGTTCAGCATTTTTCAGCATTTAACTGCATGCAAGGTTTTTTAATTGAAATATTACTCTTAAATAAAATGTGGGACAAATCCTACTAAAGGAAAGAGTAAAAAAACAGGTCTTTCCCATACAATATTTTATAACTTTCTGCTCTCAAAAGGTTTTTTTTTTTTTTTTTTAAAATGTTGAGCACTTCATTTTAGATGGAAATGAAATATCTCCTACTCTAGAAGCCTGCAACTAAAAAAAAGGAAATCTAAGCAGGAAGAACCAAGAATTCTGAAGGCATTTGGAGGTACAGATAGCAAATTAGTGCTGTTAAATACTTTTACCACTATATATTTACACATCTTTTAAGCTCAAACATAACCATTTGGTGATCAAAGTGCAGATGTCCCGTAATCATTATAACCTTCCTTTCTGCTACTATAACACATAAACGTATCTCAGTTAAGGCCAGGTTCACAACATGTACAGCAGCAAGCCTGCTAGGGGACCTAATATGTGGGGTCAGCCACAAAAGAGAGTCGGCCACAAAAACTTCTACAGCTCCATACCAGTATCACTGTGTGAACAAATTCAATCTGCCTTACAAGTACTTACACAAAGGGAAACTAGTCAGGATGTCAGTTCTCCCCCAAATCAAAGGCGCAACATAACGAAAAGGCTTTTTCTTTCTTTCTTTTTTTTTTTTAAAAATCACTTACAGATTGACTACAAAATACTATCCATTAAAATGGCTTAGTTTTAAATTTACTTTCCATTCATGCTGCACAGCTACACGTGATCAGAGGCAACAGAGAAATGGTGAAGCTCTAAGAGAGGTTCTAAAGTTCTGCTCTTGGTGTCATCTAAACAGACAAAACCAAAACCATTTGTGGTAAAGCTGTTTTGCAACTCAGTCAGATGGAGTCTCGTAAGAAAATCAGTTTAAAGAAAGCGACCTCAGAGCTACACCTATTGCCCAGTTTGCCTCTATCCACGTTTTCAAAAATCAGGCAATCTAAGACTAAAGCAAACCAACTCAGTCCACTTAAAGAGATACTGAGAAAGAAATTGCTTTAGTGACTCAGACCCTCATCTATCTTAGGAAAAATGAATAGTGAAAATTTCTCACATGGTTGATAATTTCTGCCCACGATTTCACCAAAACAAAGAGGAAACACACAACCTACAATACCAAGCCACCATTTATTAAAACTGCAACTAAAATATTGGACAGCTAATTAGAATTGTCACCAAGTAAAAACAAGTCATTTTTTTCCTTGTCACCAGCACTTCAGAAATACTAATGCTCGCGTATTCTCCTCAGGGTATCCTGTTCACTTTTTCTACTTCACTCTGCTTTAAAGTACTGAAACTCAGCAGTTTACGGTCTGTATTTTTCCACTCTAAATTCAAAACTGTATGGTAACGGCGATTCTACGTTATTGTGTTGATACATATGAAACAATGAAAGTATTTCAGCCTCAGGCCAACGTAAATCACAGTGCAATGCTTAGTCCTTAAACAGTGGTCATGGGTTGGAGCACAGAAGGGAGAAGTGGTAATACTAATAAAAACTCTACGGACAAGGTCTGTACCAGCACCTTCCTTTCACTGCCACAGAAAGTGGGATCATGCTTTGGCAACATTTTCTCGTAGTGGCATACAGACTCTAGAGCCCCTGCTTTCCCTTGGCTGTAGATTGAGACGGCAATTCTCTTCCCCAAAAATCCATGTTATTTTGTTATTTTGTCTGTATATACAATAGATTTTGCCCTTTGGGGTTTTTTGACTCCCACTCACAGCCAATAAACAGTATACTTGGTTTGCAAATAACTTGGCATTATTTCTTTGAATATTGCTTGAACTAATAAATGAAAATATGGTTTACAGATTACCATTTTTTGTATTGCAGGTAGGTAAAAACATCTGGAGTTACTACATATTAGTAACAGAAAGACAAGACAGCTTCATTTTCAGTTTCCCATGCTAGGTACTTTCTTCACTATCTCTTCTCACGCCAGATAGCCTCATAATGTTCACGTTACCACTGCGTTTCAAAAGTGAAACGCTATCTCCTCATTACGCCCAGGCCATTTGCATTCTGATGGTCTGCCCTCACCCGAATATTAGCTATGACACACTGACTACACATGGGAGGGAACAGCTCGGCCAGATTCCAGCAGGAGCTGCACCCGCACGGGAAGTGGGGACCGCGCGGAAGCCGGCAGGACACGGACCTCACCTCAGGTGCATCCCCAGAAATCTCTTTAGACTGTTTGGGCTCCCTTCTCGAGGGCTGTGGAAGAGATCCACAGCCATTCATTCAAACAAGAGACAGGACTATCAAGTTAACAACATTTGAAAGTCAATCTCTCAGAAAGCAATTAGAATGAAAAAAGCAACGACAAGAAAGGAGGAAAGCTATAGATCCCTTTACAGAAAGGGAAAAAGAAAAAAAGGGCAACTAGGGGGGATGGGAGGGTCTAATTCCGGACTGGGATGAGGGGCAACTCACCCGGGGGAGCAGGGGAGGAAGGCAGGAGGAAAGCCTAACAGCAAAGACTACACAGGAAAAAGGAAAAAGAAAGTAGAGACATGGGAGCTTAAATTCAGGAAACAAGGCAGAGAAAAGGAAAACATGCTACAGCTTGCTATTTTGATGCTAAGTTTTTCACATGTATATTTTTTCCTAGCACAGTAGAGAAGCTTAACAGCAATTACTAACATCTGTGACCCGAAACAATAGCTTAATAGATTTCTCAAAGATTTGACTATCTTGATTAGGCAAGAACCCACTGAAGAGCCATTTGGCCAAACAGCATCCTCCCTTGTTTATCTTTAAATGATCAATTCCAACCAATTCATTTATTTGGTAAGTACATACAAAATAATATGTATTTTTGTAAATGTATGTTTGTAAATAGGCTTTATAAAGAGCTGAAAAGTCAGAAACACAAGTTACCTAAGATGTTGGAATGGTATTTTGAACTCTCTATTTTACTTAAGTAACCATAAGATTTACCCCAAAAGAGGAAATGTCAATGTTTCAAAATAACTGCATATCTATTTACTTGTTTATAGCTATGTATGCTCTAAAACACAAGGCAATCCAAGCCGCGTGTCCATGAATGAAGCTCGCTCTCATATCGATTGCTTGCTTCCAAGCGGGTGCAGCTGGGCGAATGCGCCCAGTGCCAGCAAGGCCGGGCAGCAAAGCCCGCCGGCTCCCTGCTCCTCTGCAGCCGATGCCTCCTGCCCAGCCTCAGGAATCGCACCCGGGCTGCCACTGCCCTTCATGTGCAGAGGCGGCATTCGAGTCACCTGGAACAAGCCAAGAAAGTCATTTCGGAAGTCTATGACTGGCATCACCTACACGAGATATTCTAACAATAAGGTAAATCCATCATGAAATGAATACATAAGTTTAATCATGGAAAGTTACTCATGGAAAATGGGTAATTCACTTCTTGCATACTTGTACATTTTAGAGAACAAAATGAGGTTTTCCTGAAAACACACCAGGGCAATAGCTTTGCCAGGAAGATGCTTCATCTGGATAAGTCATAGCTACTTTACAGACAAGACTTTTTAAGCCAGTATGAAATTAGATTAAGAGCTCTAACTAGTCAAACTGAGCAAATAAAATATCCACAAATATTTCCTGCTCTGCGATACTACTGGAACCAAGCTGTCTAGAGGAGGCTGTAAGTGACCCAAGAGTCGTACAGAGTTAAATGCGCCTGATTTGTAACAAAGGTAGTTGTTGAGCTGGTAATTTTATACAAGTCTGTAACTATAGAACATAATTACTGGAATTCCATCAAGTCTTGGCTCTTAAAACAGCTGCGAGTTCTTTCCTTCCTGTCCATATATCTTGTGTAATATTTTTTCCCTGAGTATACAAGAATAAAGTGCTTTAGCAGACGTCAGACAGCCTTTAAACCGCCAAGCGTAAGCGGAGAAACTTCAGAGCCCTTTATGAAGTGAAAAAAAAAGAAAAAATAAAAGAATGAAAGTCGAGCTCCAGAAAACGAAGCGGCACGAACCTAAGGCAAACAGAGACAGCCTTTTCTGGGGGGAGACCGCGGTAAAGCAGAGTTCAGAGCCCCACCAGGCGATGCGCCTCCTCCTCCTCCTCCTCCTCCTCCCCGGTCGCCCCTAAGAGCCGCCCGGCCGCCCCGCGACCGGCCGCTGCGTTCGCGCCTCCTCACCGCGGCCCCGCGCAGCGCCCAGCCTCTCCGCCCCAGCGCCGCACCGCGGCCCCGGCCGGCCTGAGGAGAAGGGGCGGCGCGGGGGGCCGGCAGGGGCCGCGAGCGCGGGGCACACGGACGCGGCGGCGCGGCGGCCCCGGGGGCCTCGCGGGAGGCGCCGGGCCCGGGGCAGCCCCGGGGGCCGCCGCGCCGCGCCGCGAAACTCGAGCCGCGCCGAGGCCGCCGCCAGCCGCCCCGGCCCCGGCCCCTGCCCCGGCGGCGGGGCGAGGGCGGCGCTCGGCCCCGCGGGGGCGGCGCGGCAGGACCCTCGGGCGCAGCAACAAGCGGCTCCGCGCGGCGCGGGCTCGCGGCGCCGCCCGGGAGGGCGCCGGGCCGCGCGGCCCCTCGCGGCGCCGCTCCCCGCCGCGCCCCGTCCCGTCCCGCCGCGCCTCGTCCCGTTCCGTCCCGCCGCGCGGAGCCGGCCGGGCCCCTTCCCCCGCCGCGCTGCGGGAACTCGAGCCGCCCCCCCGTCCCCCCCCGGGGCCGAGCGGGAGCGGGGCCGGCGCCGGCGCCCCCCGCCCCCGCCCCGGGCCGCGCCGCGCCGACCCGACCCCCTCACCTGGCTGCGGCGCCCCAGCCCCGCGGCGCCTCCCGCGGCCGGGCTGCGAGGGTGGCTGCGGGGGAGGCTCCGTCGGTGCCGGCTCCCGCGGGCGCCGCCGGGGAACCGAGCGGCGGGACGGGGCTGCGGCTGCCTCGCCCGCGCGCAACGGCCAACTCCGGGCGCCGCCGGCCGCGGCCAAAGCCCGGCCCCGCCCCCGCCGGCCGCGCGCACCTCCCCCCGCCAGGCCCCGCCCCCCCGCCGCGTGCGCGCGCGCCGCCCTCCGCGCGCTCGCCAGAACCCGCCGTGCGGCGATTGGCTGGGAGGGCGCCGAGGGGGCGTGGGGCCGCCGCGGCGCGCGCCGGGCCCGCCGCCTGCCAGACGTGCCCCCAGGGGAAGCCGCAGAGGCTGGCGGCGGGGGGGGAAGACTACAATTCCCAGCATGCCCCGCGTCCACCGCCCCGCCGGGCCCTTTAAAACTCGCACCCCGCGCGTGCGCGCGCAGACAGTCTGTGTGCTTCCGCCCGCGGGGAGAAAGTAGTCCCGAGGCGGGCTCCGGCCGCCCGCCAGCACGCCGCGCCCGCTCGGCCCGCGAGCAGGAGGTCGCGACTCGCGGCGGCGGCGCAGCGTCCCCTGCGGGGCTTCCCCGGGCGAGGGCGGGCGGGCGGCCCTCGCCGCGGCGGGGGCGGAGAGATCCGAGCGGGGTCGGGGAGCGGTGCGGCGGCCGAGCGTGTGTGAGGGAGGCGGCTGCGCGGGCTGAGGGCAGCGCGCTCCGCCGGGACCCCTCGGCCCTGCGGCAGGTCAGTAGGGAGGGCCGCGGCGCCGGGCCCTGCTCCTCTCCCCGCCGGGCGGGGAAGGTGGCGCGGGGCGGCGCGGGCTGGGGGCGGCTCCGGGGCCGGTCTTCCCCGGCAGCCGGGCCCGGTCCGCTTCACTACCGCCCCCCCCCCCCCGGGCCGAGGGGGCTGGGAGGGACCCGCCGGAGGTCGCGCTGGTGAGGGGAAGAGCTGCGAGGGGGTCTGGGCCCTTGGCCTCCCCCTCCTCCCTGATAGCCCTCCTGCCCTCTTCCCCGTCTCCCCCGGAGCAACAAGAGGCGATGATATTTGGCGGCCCCTTAACTTTATTTATTTGCTATTTCACCACATCCGAGTAACCTTCTGAATCTGAATTCCCTCTGAAGCAGGTGGTTTACTATAGTATGGTTTTCTGACCCTTCTTTCCATTAATAGATTTTCAGCCTGTTTCTGGGGAACCTAAATTTTTTGTCGAGGTTGGGGGGAAAAAAAAAAAAAGCCAGCCCCAGAATCTGAATACACTGGAGCCACGTGTCTTGCAATGCGCCATTCATTCAAACCTTCTGAAACACCAGCAGAGAGTGAACCTGGCCTGGTCCTGGCTCCCTGGAGCAGAGTGGAACTGGTGGGAAGTTTCACAGCATCGTGGTGTCGCACCTTAGGAGAGAGCTAGGAGTTGGCACAGAGCTGGCTGTTGGAGGTGTTCAAAGGAAAGACCCTCAAAATCGGCTTGTGAGATAGATTAGTGCAACTTAGTGTTACTTAATGGCATCCAGGAAAATGAGGGAAGAAAGGGCAAATGCTCCTGTTTCCTCAATAGAAAAAAAAAATCCTAGTGGCAGAGAAAGGGAGCTTTTACTTTCTAAAGCACTTAAGTTTCAAAACTTGTTAAGACTGCTCTCTTCTAACCAAACAGAAGCCAGGTATCATATCAGTGACAGTGCTGCTGGAAAGGAAACTTCTTCATTGGTTTACAATTAATACCTCTGTTAGCAGGTAAACTCATGGTAGATCTTTGAAAATCCCTTTCTCTTCTGTGGAAAGTGACTTGTGTAGGTGTACTAAGCTTGGCTCAAGCCATGTAAGAAGTCAATGACAGAACGGGGCATAAGAATTTGGAGGGAACTGTGCACTGGCAAGTTTACCTATGTTATTTTGAAATGTTCTTTCTTAATTTCATAAAAATATAGATCTAACCAGCTGTTGAAAACAGCCTTTATTTTCATGATTTTTTTTTGAATCTAGGTCATATGTGTAGTGCCACACAAATTATCTGCTATTTGAAGATGGTAGTGAAATGCTGTTTTACCTTTTTCTAATACACCTACATTGTGCATTTCTTAGAAGGGCCTGGATACTTCCTATTTCTAGGATGACAGCAGTGGTTTAGATGCTGGCAAATGCTACATCTTTTTCCTAAAGAAAACTAAGGGAAGTTGATTGGATTTTTTCCCCCCTATGTCCACAGAAGATCTGGCAGACCAGGAAACAGAATTTGAAATTCCTAATCCTAAGTAGATCTAGGCTTACATATTGTGACTAAGGCATAGCATTCAGATTAGTCTTAAATTTCTTAATTTAGGTATTGTAAAATACCAGCAGTTTTCAAAATAGAAAAACTGAAGAGTAAGTAACCTCACTGTCCTGATTCTAAATGAAATATTTTGTTTCCTTTTGTTGCTCATAGTGGGGCCCATAGGCGGTAACTTGATAAGTGCCCCTCTTACTAATGGCTGAGAAAAGGTAGGGGAGAATGATATTTCTACAGAAATGTTTCTTTAGGACCTGAGAACAGGGTTCAACTCTTCTCTGTGTGGCTGGCTGTTAGGATGTGACTGTTTTATCACAAATTCTAGTACTTTGCAGGAAAGCAAGTGAGAGGAGAGAGATTCTTATTTTCTTCCATCTTCTGTTCTTGCAGGGCATTTTTCCCTGATAAGCCCAGGCTTTCTGTGTCAGTTCTCTGAGCAGCCATCAGACAAGACTTGCTGATTTCCCTGGTGCTACTAGACTTCTGAATGAAAGCAGTGACTGTGAGCCGTAGTTTTCTCTGTACCAATGCCATGAAGTTATTCTTGGTATCAGAGCATAGGAGTTAAGACAATTGCGTACTAATATGTTCAACCTAACTTTGGAAGCTTTCTTTTAAGTGTGTGTGTAAAGAAATGTTTTGAAATAAAGGCTCACTGTAGTATAAAAGCTTGCCTGATAAGCAAGATATACCTTCACAGCTGCAAAAGCAAGCTCACCTTTCCACAGTATGCGTTTCTGAGATTTTCTCAGGCTTGCTGCTGACTGGGCCAAAGGCTGCAGACAAGTCTAGAGCATGCTTAACTAAAACAAACTTACTTAGGTTTCTGAATTTCTGGTGCACTTCTCCCCCCTGCCCTGGACCCTCAGGACTGTGTCTGGAAAAGGGAATCATTCCCATTTACCATTACAGAAGCGGTCGCAGAACTGTGTTGTCTGTTGGAGTACTGCATGCTGTGGGATGCGCCATGAGAAACTGTGGTACTGCACAAGATGTTACAGTGCAGGTGAAGAAGCTGGACTTACAGTAATGGGAATAGTATAGTTGAGTAACTTCTGATGGTGGTCTGTGAGAGAGCAGGATAACTCAAGGGAACCTACCTGTACTTTTCTGAGGAGTGTAGGTGAATGAGGAGAGGATGTCTTTTTTATTTTTGGCCAGTTGTTCATGTACCCTGATGAAATGTTCTTTCTAGCTGTAATTTGATTGGCTTTAGGGCTTGTTCAAAAGTGGTTGCTTTCAGCGTTCTTTAAGCTCCCTTATTTTACTTTCATAACTTTTGCTAGAAGGTGAAGGGGAATTTCGTGTGTTCCTGGGAACTGTTAAAAGTTCAATTCCTTTTGAGAGATGAAGAGTGATGGTTAACTATACTTTGCCGCTAAGTGTTCACTAAGTATGAATTTACTAAGAACCGTTTCTTTTCAGGATTTTTTTTGTTAATCCAGCAAACTGGTTCATGAAAGCTGCCAAGTCTAGTTGGTATTCACTATATCCAGTGCAAGCAGTAACTAAAGTTTATATTAGCAATGTAGGTTACCTTCATAGGGAAGATCTGCAATGTTGGCCTTGTTGTATCATTATCTGCCTACAGAATTGACTTGTGCTATGAACAATGGTGTGGTTGCTCCAGTGAGGTCAGGAGTGCAGCAATGAGTCACAAGAAAGCTATTACTTTTTACTGTATGTTGTCTGGTACGGCTCCTGTATAGAATTATGGGTGCAAAACAACTGGAGCTGAGTTTATATATGCAACTTCAGCGAGATAGGTAAAATGGACTGGTCTTGTAATAATCTTTTCTGTAGTTGTGGTATTAATATCTGTCTGTTAGGGACAAACCCGAAACTGCCATTCTATTTCTGAAAGGCTATTAAATAACAATTTGATAACTACAGCTTTTGGTGAATTGCATGTAGAGCTGGATTTGAATAACTGTTTTTAGCTGGGAGGAATTTTCACCCTGTAATACAAGGGGAAAAAAAACTATTACTGTGGGAATATTTCTAAGTTCTAAATGTATTAGGAAATCTTCCTTGTTCCTTGACCTTATTCTCCCAAAATGCTGAGCGAATTTGAAGAATGCTTGTCTTTCAGAAATGATGACATTAAGAACTTCACTGACTAGATTTTTTTAACAGTGAAAATGTTAAATGGAAGCTTTTACTAGGTTGTCTTCAAAGAGGCTTTTTTAAGATGTTGACCCTAGAAACAAATGATTCTGCCTTCCTTCCCAGGAGACTAGGGCAATGGCTGATTTTGGCTAACTGATTTCAGGTTTTTTGGGCTGTACATCTTATGTGGCAGACAATAACAAAACAAATCTTTATACTTGCTTCACTGTTTTTGGAGTTCTTGTGACTCAGATTACTCTTTACTTGAAGAAATAGTAAGAACGATGTAAGACCTTTGAATATGCCTTTTGGGCATTGTGGTTGGGATAAGTAATGAGAGGGACAACTGACACCCTTAGCTTATAGCTCGAAGTTATTGTAGTATGAAAATAAGAAGAATTGCCCTAGTTGAAAGACTGAGTGACTTAGCGTTACTGATGACAGCAATACACCTGAAGTATGTAGTCAAGAGAATGAGTATGGTGAAGGTGTCAGTTATTAATTGAATTTAAGAGACTTAAGATGGATGGACTTTAATTTCTGAATACTTTTTCCATACTTTTTCTTCCTCTAACTAGTGCAGAACACAGGATTTCTTGTCAATTTACTGCATTACTGGGGAAAGTCTGCCTTTGTTCTATTAGTGTGTTCAGATATGAAAAGATAACTTCGTATCTTTAATTGTACTGTGATATCTGAGGGATTGTGACCAAAAGAAACTCTCAACAAAATTTTCTTTAATTGCCACTTCAAAATATTTGTCTTCTATAAAAATGGCTTGGACTTTAGGTGGCAGTATAGCTGAATCTGTGCTTCCTGCTTGAGGATGTAATTCCAAAGGGGCTTGAGCCTATGAATCTTAGCTACTGGTGCCTTCTGATGCTAGCAGTCATCACACTACTTGAAGCAATGGTAGCTTAAATGAAATATCTCATTAATCCCCAATTTCATAGGATTATTAGATCAGATGAGCAAATTTTCAGGTTCTCCAATAGTCCAGAACTATATAGGCATTTTAGGATGCTCTTATTTCTCCTGCAAGGTGTATTTTTTAATGAGAGTTCTTACTTATTAGTTTTTACTTCTTGGATCTGAATGGTTTAAATAAATTGTCTCAATAAAGGAAGACTATAAAACAAGACTTGGAGGTCTGTGATCAAAACCAAGTACCAAAGTAGTGATAAATTGGAAGAAATCTGGAAAACTTGATCAGAGGCTATATAGCTTTAGATGATATAATGTGCTCATTGTTTCCCCCAGAGTTTCAACTTTGCCAATGCAAAATCAAATAATAGCTACAGACAAAAAGATGTTCTTCTTGTGTGTCTGGCTAGCAATGTAATTGTCTAGAAACATGACATAGGTTCTTTCCAGGCCTGACATCTATCCTGTTATCATCATGGACAACTAAAATCATCTTTTGGAGCAGATTTGTGGCTTAGGATGCATTTTCTGCAGTTAGCTTTAGCTGGTGCTGCACATGACTCATGCTGTGGATGAAATGAAATCAAGATAACCAATATTTGACTAAATCCTCACCATTTCAACATGTGGGAAGGGTGACAACTTCAGCTACTCTTCTGCTCTGTTTAATTAAGATAACAAAGCATATTTGCTGCAATTTTTCTAAGAAAAGAAGAGCCAGTGTAATAACTATCCTGTATTAGAACAAATGAATTGGAATTTGTGGAATTCAAGTACTCTGCTTCCAGAGTCATGGGAAAGAATCTCAGCTTTCATTAGGAGTATAAATGTTTAGCTTTAGATTGGAAAGAAAAAAAATGAAAATGTCAAGTCAGCTTATAAGATAATCCCCAAATTTTTTTGATAATCATATTTCCTCCCACTCCTGACTATTTTTGGGCCCTCAGTGATTGGAATTATTTCAAGTATTCATCATTTCTGACACCAGTAGAACTTCAGTGAGAGAGAAGAGCTGAAACTCAGGCTGTAATTTTATAGAAATTTAAGTCACTAACTCTTGGCTATGCCACTTGCATCCCTTTTTCTTGTGCCAGCTGCAATGCTTGTTGGACCCTTTACTGAGCTGTTTCAGCCTCTAAATTGGCATAAACCAGCTTGATAATTCAACTGAAAGCTATTCTTTCTTTAGCGTGCTGAAACACACAAATTGTTGTCCGGTGAACAAAGGTGCTGGACTGAAAAGGATGTGATTGGAGTTGCTGGTAGTTAAATAGGCTCAGGCTGCCATTGAACTATAGCCTTAGGCAGTGGAAAACTATTGTCTTTACCTTCTAGAACTTGGCTTATCTTTGTGCATGACCTTTCTGAATGCTTTTCTTGAAGTGATCTGAAAACTCTCCACACCTGACTAGTGGCAGAATGAATCCAGCAAGCTATCTTTGGTGACGGAGGGTGGCTCACGTAACTGAATATGGCAGTTTACCATTGCTGGAAGTGGAAGGGTCCTTATGCATTCTTTCATTTTTTGCAAGCACTAGTGTTTTTGACCCCTCCCTGAATCCTTCCAACTATATAGCTGAGCTAGCGGAAGACAGGCAGCTTGCTTCCTTCCCTGCCTTTCCCAAAGCGAAGGGGTTTGGGAGGTAAAGCAGTTCTGTAAAAAGTCCAGTAAGCTCTGGAGGTGGCATAACCAGGTGAGAGAGGAGAACGGAGTCAGGCCTTCCCTGCTCTGTGGTCACAGGCTACTACTCTGGCTCAGTAGTTTCATAACTCATCCTTAAATCTAAGTTTTATCAGAATACGCAAGGCTTGAGAAAGAGGTCTGAAAATTCTGTGTCCTTCTGATGTTAATTTATGCCACCAGTGTTTTGCCAGCTTCATGTTCTGCTTCACCAGTTGAAAGCAGCGTGTAAATTGTTGTGTGACATTATTAGGATTCTGCAAACTGTTTACTAATGCTATAAACACTTTATTATCAAAACAGAAAGGGTCATCATTTTCATGCTCTGAGCATGGGAAAAGGAAGGCAGGAAAAAGGCTTCTGATTGATACTAGTTTGTGATCCCTGGCTTTTTAAGTATTAACATGAAGTCACAAATAGAGATTCATGCTGCTTTCTGAAATTTGATGTCTTTGAACAAAATGGCATCAGTTTGAAACTTGCTGGGTTACTTGGAATGGGATGGCAGCAGGTCACTCCTGCATGGATGGGGGTCCTGTGAGCTGAAGTGATCCCTGTTGGATGCTGCAGCAAGGGAGGTTTTACTTCCTCTCTATTCATCTGCCTGTTGCTTTGCACCAAGGTGCCTGGTGGCCTCCTTCCATGAGCTGATGCATTTCCTAACTGTCAGAAGAATAAAAATGGTTATTGTTCTGTTGTGTCAGTGGTTGGAATTGGGTTGTGGAAAGGATCCAAAAATGCCAGTGCTGATGTAAGGGAGGATGGAGATCTCTTCATGGATGTGAAACAAAGTGGAAGTAGAGGCTTGGGGGACAGATAATGAGACCACTCCTTTTTCAGTGGTTGTAGGCTACTACACTGGCTTAGCCTTTTGCTTTAAGGACTGGACTTAAGCAAACAGGACAGAGTTCATGGCCACATGTTAAAGTAGTATATCTCAGAACAGGAGAGCTTATGCTTATAGGTTGGGGAAGTCTATCTGGGAAGCAGTGACCTGAAGAAGTTATGAGGATGGTAGTGGGTAGTCCAGCTGAATGTATGCGTTTAGTGCAGCTATGAGCAAATGTTCTAGGAGGTAGAAGCCTTAACTGTAAAAACATGACTCTAGCAGGCAAGTAGTAATGCATCTGCTCTTCTGCAGCTGACACTGCTACAGCTACTTTTGGAATTCAGAAAGGATTGTTGGCGCACTGGAAAAAGGTCAAAGAAGAATTACAAAACCAATTAAAGGCATGTTTTCAGTCCTAAAATGATTCCAGGAGCTACATCTGTTTAACTTTTCAAAAAGATAAGTTGATCAAATCATGCCTTAATCAGAAATTATTGATAAAGTTTCTTGGGTATCTAGCTTACAAAAGTGTAACAAAAATCTGACTGCTACCAGCAAAATTGTACAAATTCAGATCAATTGTAATGTGCAGATTTTAACAGTGTGCATAACTACCCTGTGGGACAGCTGACTGCAGTGATTCCTGGA
The DNA here is from genome assembly GCF_036417845.1 of Apteryx mantelli. Taxonomy (NCBI): domain Eukaryota; kingdom Metazoa; phylum Chordata; class Aves; order Apterygiformes; family Apterygidae; genus Apteryx; species Apteryx mantelli. Next base: position 22,674,946 of record NC_089992.1, read on the forward strand.
AGTCTTCAAAACAGTACTGGGTAACCCTTATGTATATTTGAATTCCTGTTTGTGTTCTGTATTTTCTTTCAGGGAAGATATATGGGCACAGGAAGATACGTCCACTGGGTCAGTCTAGGTGATCACAATGATCCCTTCTGGCCTGTGTATATGCCAGTTCTCTAGTTTTACAGAGTGGAACTAAACAAAAAAATTTTTTTTTTTTAATTCTAGCCCAGGAAATTTTCTTGGAAGTACAAAAATCTTGCAAGTATGTGTATTAGTCTAACCAAAGTGGTCTTTGTCTTAACCTAAGATTTGATTTGATTGTTAATCTGTTTAAGTTTGAATACAGGAACTGTAGAATTAATAACTGCATGTTTAATTTAATCTGTGAGAATTCACATGGATTGTTTTGAATGAGTAGTGATATGAAGATCATGCTAATATGAAAAGAACTTATTGTTGTTATTTGAGAAACCTCTTCTAATATTGTTTTCTTAACCTTACAGGAACTTAAAATACTTTGCAAGATTGCAGAGATCTGAACTCAGTTATGGATGTTTTGCTTGCATTTTGTTGTAGAAAAATTCTTTAAATACTTTTTTAGGTAAAAGAATAACTTGATTTCTTATTGCTAATCATAAAAAGATTTGCATTCTGTCCCAATGCCTTTTTAACAAAGTGTTTCCCAGGAGAATTATAAAAAAGATGCTTATCAGAAGGGTTTGCAAAGCATGCAGAAAATAACAGATTACAAGAAACTTTCTTGTGTGTTTCCAAAGCTTAGATTTGTGCGTTGCTGTTATTTGGGAGAGTATTGTTAAATATTGATATGCAGATAAGCATGCACAAAGGGTTTAAAATTTCATAATGAGGAAAGAGTGTGAAGACAGAGGAGATCACAAATGCCTAGAAAATGCCAGAAACTTTCAATAAAATATAATGTTGGCCTTTAGCTCAGCTGTCTTATAGACTTTTGGGAATTAAATATGCAAAAACCAATTTTCTCTATTCATGCAGAACTATTTATTCTCAAGTCTGAGGTCAGTAACATTTGTCAGAAGTGTCTATAATTGACTTTTTTTGGAGGCATTTAAATAATGCTTTTGAAAATGTGGGAACTTACTGGTCTATAGGTATATTGCATGCCTCCCCCGCAACTTGCGTGAATGTGGATCAGTGACTGAATGGCCAGTAGGAGGCTGTGGGTGATGATGAGGAAGGATTGTGATAATGCAGCCTTGCAGTAATATGTTAAGTTATGGTTATCATGAAAAAGGGTACACTAGTCTATCATATGCAAATATATTTCACTCGAGTTGTCAGTTTACTGTAGGAAATGTATGTGTCATACTTGCATTACAAATCTCAGAAATAGAGGTATGAGGTTTTTCATAGAAGTTTTGAACTTGCTCATTAGCATCTTACTCCTTCAAACATGTTTGTGTAACAAATTGTAATTAAAAAAAAAAGGCAATTGAAGGTTCTTCCAGATCAGACAGACAAGTTACCTGGCATCCTTCAGCAAATATGATTTGTTGTGCATTTCTATTGCTAAATAAGTTGATGCTTAAAGGATAATTGAAATGCAAAGCAGTCACCCCAATGCAAAGTAGACAGTACAGTGGCAAAAATTGACAAGCAAATAAAATGGCAATTGATATTAGAAGGAAAAGAGAAGGAATGATGCATCAGTGAAATAACATGGTTTCTTTTTGAATGCTGAATGCATAGGAGAAGTAGCAAGTGTATTGTGTTAAATATTGCAAGGGTGACAAACCATGATTTGTAAAAGTGGTTTTGATGAGAAATTCAAAGAGTGTGTGGGAGGCTTATTGAAGCACATAAGGAGATGGTGGTATATAGGAGGAAGGTGATGGAGGTAAAAAATTGTATGGCGGAGAGGAGGCAGAGAGGCTGTTGAGATCTAATTTTTAAAGCTGCTATGAGACATTAGGGCATCAGGTACCAGTTCTTATTGTAAAAATGAATTTCTGTTTTTCTAATTGATGTCTCTGCAGCCACTAACTACGACTAATGCATCTGTAGCCTGCGTTTTAGAATTAGGTGACCTCTTTGAGGTTACAGTATGGTCAAGCAGCTGGTGTGAACTAAGAATTGGGAGAACTGAGTTTTCCCTAGGCTTGTTCTTCCAGTGAGATCTTTGGCAATGTTTTAGCTAGTATCAGTCTCTAATTTTGTCTGACTTTTCTTTTATATAGACAGAGGTATCTGGCAGTGCACACTGGGTGCAGTGCAGGACAGAAGCAGGCAGACTCCAGCAAGCCCTGCAGGGGCCATGTGCCTAGGGGCTGCTGCACGCAATGTGTATGGGGAAGCTGAGGGGAACTGGGCTATTGAGCCTGGAGAAGAGGCGAAGGGGGATTCCTATTGCTGTCTTCAGGCTCCTCATGGGAGGCTTTAGCCAGACAAAGCCAGACCCTTCTCAGAGATGCACAGTGAGAGGACAAAAAGCAATTAACACAAGTTGCAGCGAGGGAGAAATTTGTATTGGATACAAGGGGAATGTTTTTTTCACCGTGAGGATGGAACAGGGGCCTGATAGGTAGTGGAACCTCTCTCCATGGGGATGTTAAAAACTTGACTGGATGAGGCCATGAGCAACATGATGTGACTTCAAAGCTGGGCTGCCTTTGAGTGAGTATTTGGCCCAGGTGACCTCTAGAGGTCCCTTCCAATCTAAACTTGTGTGTGACTCAATGAATGTGAATAATGATGCAAGAAATAATGGTTTAATTTATGGAAATGGGATTAATTCAATATAGTAGAAAGACTGGCTAAAATTGAACTTCTTTCTTTGTTCCTTCTTCCCTCCACCCCCACCCCCCCAAACTGGGTAGGGACAGCCAACATAAGGAATAAAGTGATTAGACAGTCTTGACTTGCTCATTAATGCTTTCCTAGGTTGAGCTTAGCCAGCAAAGCTAGTTGGAATTTTTTTTTTAGTGGTTAGGAGGTATTTATGTATAAAATCAATGGTATGAATATTAGGTGACTTTAGGAAACCTGTGATTGAGAAAGGCATTTTAAATAGGAATAGATACAAGGTGATGGTGATTGAGAGATGGCTACTTGTGTATGGGAAAATTCCAGTGTGAAATGAATGAATACTTCTTATTGACTGTTAGCCGAAAATGAAACATACTTCTACCGTCAAAAATGTACAATTTTTATGAGCTGAAATTTCGAAAAAATCTCTTTCTTTTCCTAATTAGCTTGGTTACTCAGTATATTTTCAAATAATAGGCTTCCTCTCCTATTTGTCTTTTGCATTCTAAACTCCAAGACCTAGAAGTGTTATGCTGTGAATGGGAGATATTAAGTAGGGTCTGGTGCAGTATTCTTCTGTGGTCTCTCAGAACTCTTCAGCCACACACTACAACATGCTCCTGAAGGTTTGCTCATTGGTGCATTTATCTGGAAGTTTAGACTTTATCTGGACTTGCCTATTCTGAGAACTATTACTTTATTAATTGCTGGAGAATCATTCTATGTGTACCACTTAACAGCAGCCAGGTAAAGGTTCCCTAAAAGATGTTTTTTGGAGAGGATATTTTATCATGAAAAAACAAAGTTCAGTTTAGGTATGGACTGAACATGCAGGATTCTTTTTGAGACCTTACCCTGGAGCACTGGAATACTGTGGTCATGTTTTGTCTACAGTTATACATAGATGACCCTTTTTAGAGGTCAGGAAACAGTTCCAGGGTGGGGATTAGCTGTTTTGGGGGGCTGTTAAAAACCAGGAAAGCCATGCTTCCATCACTATGACATAATGTTGTATCTCAGGAAGTCTGTAAGCTCAAATATAATTGTTAAAGTTTTCATAAAAGCTGAATGCTTTCTGCTTTTAAAATGTAGTGTTTAAAATGCAATGTCATGCTTTTTTGCTTTTGTTCTGGGAGATGTTGGGAAGGAGCAAAATACAGCTGCAAATTCTTTTTGAGAGTAGTTCTTTAAAAGGAAAGGGAGTGCTAATGGCTGTAATTGACAGTTGTCTAACTAAAGAACCTCTGGCCTAAAGTGTAGGATTAAATGTCATTATCAATCCTCAGGTAATCCATGTACTTATTTCCAACAGGCTGTAAAAGGTAACCAAGGAAAGTAAGTTGCCTAAATTTGCAGTACTGTACCTGCACTTCTGCTGGGAAATGTTTGGGGTCCACAAATCCGAAAAGACAGAATATTAACAAAGCTTGCTGTGTTCTGCTGGTTTGCCTAATCTCTTTTTGTGATCAAGGCAGTGAACTTCTGATTATTATATTATATTGAGGTGATATGTATGTTGTAGTCCTTCTGAAAATCAAATCTTTTTCCGTGTTCCCACTCCTTAGTGTGAATAAACCAGTTACTGACCTTTTGTCAAGGATCGTGCAGACTTTAGTTGTCATTTAATGTTGCAATAAAAATTGTATAATGTGTATTCTAGTCAGTTTGTCACAACTACTTCTAGATGTCTGAAACTGAGAAATGACTAATAGTTTGATATATACAAGGTGAAGTGGTATACTAACCAGTTTTTGAGATATCCACAATAAAAGGGTTAAGATTAATAGCACTTTAAAGCATCAGACTGTTTCTGAAGTTTGGCTGTATTCTTAGCTCTCTTATAGATTTCCTATATGATGTCCTTTAATCCATCTATGCCTCTTTATCCATATATAGGAATGTTGGGATACTATTTATGCTTCAGCCCAGAGGAACCATATTTACTTAACAAATATATATAGAAATGAAATCATCAAAAGGAAATATAAAAACAGTGTAAATCTTTACCGTTTGCTAAATATGGTAAATACTCAAACCTGAATGCCAAATATCTTTCAGAACACTTAAAACTAAACATGAATTAGGAATCTTTTCAAACATAAGTACTTGAAACATTGGCTGTGTTCCATGTGAGAACTCCATCCTCCTGTCCGTTCAGTCTTCAGCCTACTTGAAGAGACTTATATCCTCTGTTAGGACTAAATTTACTGTGTACATAGATCAACTCTTCTTTGCAGAGCTCATGCCTGTTTCCTGTTTGCAGCCCCTCCTTTCCTATGCCAGATGAGCAGCTGGGGAAAAGGGAAGTTGGTTGGGGGTGCTGTCGTAAGAGCAGATCTAGGTCTCACTCACCTTTTTCCCAGGTTCTCCTTGTTTGCTCTTTGGCTTCAAGCTCTAGGCGGTGATGCTCTGCTCTTCGTCACTGTTTTCCCCTGGATTCTCTGGCTTCTTGCCTATGATATGATGGGATATGTGCAAAGAAGAGATGGCAGTGTCGGTAAGAAAGTGGGTGGAAGAAGTTAGCAACTATCCTCAGAGCAATTTGTCTAGGTTACTGGAAATGGCTTGGGTATCAGATGAAACACTGAAGATGTTTACAAGCTGTTTTGAGCACTCTTGGCCTAGAATATTTAGGCATACTGTTGGCATAGCTTCTTTCTTTTCAGTGCTTTTTCAGCAGCAAAATTAGGGATTTTAGTTTTGTATGCCACAGTTGTTCCAGAAATGTGCTCTCTGCCTGTCTTTTCCCATACCTCGCAAGCATCTCTGGATGTCTGATGTACTGCTTAAAACTGGAGAGCAGTCAGCTCGTTCCAACTATCTATACCATTCTTCATTTTTTTCTGTTTTCCATTCATGAAACTATATGACATTCCTGAGGATGAAGATGAGGCTGGGTAAAGCTTTATGCTATCGTGTCTACATCCCACTGTTGATATAAGCTCATACCTTTATGGAAGTATGTGTGTTTTTGTATGATTTTATAACTTCTGTATGCATTCCCCTTTTGTGGATGAAATAGGAATCCTGATATGTGCCCATTTAAAAACGCATTTAAGAACCAATTTCTTTAAAACTTTTATTGAAATTTTGACTGTAGTCTTTTCCTATATCACTTTATCTTTACACATTTTAGTGGTGGGCTAAGGAAAATTTGGAATCTTGTTAGCACTGGTCAAAACATCTGTCTGCTGTTCCAGAAGAGAGCGCTTGGCAGAATGGTACTCTGTGACTGTCATTTGGTTTTGTTCCTTTTCTTTTCATGAATCTAGGTGAGGTTCCATCATGTGGTGCCTACTGATTTCTTGATCTTTGCTTGAACCTCATGCCTGTTCTACCAAGCTTGTTTTTATTACTTTTCTTATTATTTTTTTCCTTCATAGTCTGTTTGAGTTCTATACAATTTGTGTCATATGATGCAATTGATATGTATGCAAAACCATCCCAAATTAAAGACAGTGTTTCAGAAGAGCCTTGGCTGAGAGATTTTGTTACACTTAATGCAATATTCATCCATACTGTCATCATTCCCTGATCGAAGTTTGTCCATCACTGGAGAGCTTTAAGAACAGATTAGAGACTAAGCTCCCCAAGCTGTTATTCCGGTTCTTCACTACTTTTGTTATTAGAAAGATTTTGCTAGCCTTAGGTCTGTTGATCCTTTAAAGAAATAGCAGATCAGCTTGAGAGCATTTATATAACTGTTATTTTGCACAGTTAACACTATCTAAAATTGTGATTTCTTCTGAGGTATCTAAGATATCTTGTAAGATATATAAATTCTTATAAGATGTATAAGTTCTAAAGATATATTTAGTTTGCAAAGATGTTTCAGATTTTTGTCTGCTGAAATTCATTCTTTCTGTGTTGGAATAGTGCAAGGCAACAGCAAGCATGAGAAAAATGAGAGGAAAAGCATATGGAAATTGATATGTCATATTTTTCTAAAGATTAGTAGTTTCTAAAAACAGGCAGAATAAGTTGCATGTTTTGTGTAAGAGTCATTTACTCTTCCCACACTTCATTTCCTCTAACCTTTGCCCCTATACCCATATCAGCGCATTAAAACATCCAGTTCCATACTGTCTTTGTTGCTCTTGAGGTCAGAGTAGATGCTTTCACATTGGGTCATGTAGCCTGTGGTGAGTCATTCTTTGAAGTATATATTCAATCTCTTCAGTATATTCTCACATCCAAAGTATTCAACTCCCTATTCTGTAAAATGATCGGTAATGACTTGTTTTGGTGGGTATGTGCATGAGAAATTCCAATCTGTCTTCCTCTGTAGCAGTAGCTACAGTTTCTAGTCAAGGAATTTAAGTGAGCTATGAGGATATGCTAGCTTTCCTGACAACTTTTGTGATGAGTGGGGCCTTGAGAGATAGCAGAAATGATGAAATTATTTTTAAAACAACTTACCAGTCTCAGCAGTAGTTGTACTCACTATTAAATTACTTTATTTTCAAATATGTAATTTAGCACTTCACTCATTGGTCAGAATCTGGATTCCCTGACATTCAGAGTTATTCTTTCTAGTTCACAGTAAATGTATAGTATTTTAAATCATCACAGCAGTCTGCAGCCATTAACAAATACTGTTTCTTGCTTCACTTACATGATGCTGGTAGATGTTAGAGCTGGGCAAATGCCATGAAAAGCTTCAGATTCTGTTCATTTACAGTTTTAATAAACTGCTTAGCTCATGACACTCTTATGTTTGCATTACACAAACACAGAAATGATTCAGTCTGACATAAATATTCAGAGGAACTGAACTTTAATTTTGAATAAAAGTAACTGTTTACTCACTGAATGAGGAAGCTAACAGTACCTGGTAACTTCTTTGATCATTTATAATCACTGGTTTCAGAGAAATGTCTGTGCTCAAGGCATAATTTGTGTGTCTGTTATATGGTTGTTGGTTGTTTTGTTTTGTTTTTTTTATGGGGGTAGCTCTTTTGCCTTAACATAAATAGCTATAGGAAAACTTGGCTGTCCTGTGAAACAGGTTCTCAGATTCTGTTAGAGAAACTTCCAAATGATAAAGCAAGTGAAGTGGTAGACCAGATTGCTTACAGTAACTGGATACTCAGAAGAGGCTTTTTAAGGACAAACTACACAAACCTGTGTCATTCCTGGTAGAGATATACTGAACTTCCCTTAAGTAGAGTCATGAAGTAAAAGAATTCTCAGGATCTATTCCAATACTTATTTTTTGTGATCTGAATATTTTAGATGTTCTTGATCTATGACGTGATGATTAAATTAATTTTGCAGAGATGTATATGTTATAGTGTTACTTAAATGACAACTGGTGCTAATTAAGAAAGTTAATTCAGAAAAATATGAACTATCCCAATCTTCAGACATTTAATGCCTGCTATTGAGGACTGGATGACAAAGCCTTCCCTCCTGGTACCTGCATAGGAGTTAATGATTTAGCTATCTAGAGGTGGATAACAGGACTAATTGTATGGTCATCTCAATTTGGGGTTTTATTTTCTCTCAAGTAATCTGAAAAAGGTTGAGTTTGACTGGTGCAAAATTTATTTCATGTATTCGAAGGGAAGAGCTCAGGGGGGAAATTGTTTTGCTTTTGTTTTCAGAGAGTTGCATATACACCTTTGCTCTCTGAACAGGGGCATAAACTCTAGAAAACAGGATTTTGTACATAAGAGATCTCATGTATGACCCACATAATGCATTCTTATAAATACGGGTTAAATATAGAACCAAACACTTAAGTGGTGTTTTTTTTGTTTTTTTAAAATACATTTCTGCAGCTGTTTGGCAGCTCTTACTGAGGTTTGAGTATTAATAGCTTTGTCAGTGTTTGCCACAAAGATCCAAATAAACTAAGCATAAAACTAAGCTTTACATCTTTCCCTTAAGTTGCTTGGAAATGTAATGTAACTTGGAAATTTTTTTCTGAGAGTTTTTATTTTGGTCTCCAGTGTGTGTTTTTTTTTTTCTGGCAAGAAGTAAAAATAAAAGCAGTTGGCTGTTCTCTTATATATACTTTTTGGTCTGACAAAAAAAAACCCTTCATCTCGTTAGGTTTGGCTCGCAATTTTCCTGAAGATGCAAAGACTTTTGTCTAATGAGTTGTCTGTAGGAAAAAGTTGGATCTGATTTTGCAGTCAAGGATGTTGGATAATATACTTCTGCTCCAGTTTGATGGAGGACAACGCTGCTGTCGAGAGAGAATCTGAACTTCCTCTAACAACTCCAAAAGCATTATGGTGTTAATTTGGAGTGTATTTCAGTTTTCTTTGATATTCTGACTAGACTTAATGCAGACAGACAGAGGAAGTAGTGTTCCTATGGTTTTTCTCTCAATAAATCATCTGATTTTAAGTTATGGAAGGCATGAAGTGTTTCAATTCTAATGCTTAGGCAAGGAGTACTGTGGTTCTTCTGTGAAGTAGCAGAAAATCTTTATCTGCTGTCCTCTAAATGGTAAGTTTTGGAGCTATTAGTTCTGGCGAAGAAGTATGAGAGGCATCAGGACCAGGAAGTATGGGAGGAAAATCTTCCACTCCGCAGTAATGTTTCTAAAACTAGCATTGGCAATGAGGTAATCGGAACTCATGCAGTGTTTTATTTACAGGCTGTGTTTCAGATGTTGACTTCATATTTAAATATACTTAACTTTATTATAAATATATATTTATAACTTTGCCTTTTAATTAGATGACTAAATATTAATTCTTGCTTTTACTTAGGATCTGATATGTTTTTAATTCATTGAAAAGATAACTTTACTGAGGACAATTTTCACCATTCCTTTCCAGTGTTTAGGACCATCTTAAGACTCTGGCCTTGTAATGAGTTGGAAGTCGGTCTGCATTTGACAGTGGCTTATTGCATGTTCAGCAAGACCAGACTTGCGGCACTGTAGAGTCCAGTTTTACTTCACATATGCTATGAAGTCACTTTGCACAAGCAAAGCAAGTTTTGCTTTTCAGAAGTGGTGAACGTGCTTTGGAGTAGGTACAATAATTGCTCTGGTTTGGGTCTGGTACAGACTTTTTCATGGTTTGGGCTGTGCCATGAGATAGCTCTGCATAGTTTTAGAGAAGAATGGCTACTTATAGCTGGTGCTGTTGTACAAGTACTGGCCATGAACATGTTTCTCTCTAAATCTAGTCTCATTCTCTGAAAAATAAAGATGCAAGTGTGCTCTGTTCAGATGATCTGATGAATAAAATCATGTTTGATGGCACTCAGGCATATTTTAAATGGCATCTTTGCTGTATGAGTAATATGGCTTGATTCCTTGAAGGAAAAGTTGATTGTTACAAATTTTACCCTTCACTTATGCATGCATAGGTGCTTTTTTTCTTTTTTCTTTTTTTTTTTAAAGTTAGTCTTAGTCTTTACACTTGACATCAGCCATGTGTTTAGGTGTGTGGCCCAACAGCGTTATAACAATGCAGCCACAGTAATGGTGTTACAGAAAAGTCAGTTGTTCTGTTTAGCCCCGTCATGATTTGTTCTCAGCTGTGCTGTGACAACTACCTTCTCTTTTAACTTTTTCTTTCTACTGTACACGTGTGATTAGAAATTAGGTTATATGATAGTTCTGAGTCTACCCAAAATATGACTCAGCCAGCCACTTCATTTTTGGGGATAAAACAGTTATATGATCTTTTCTTACTAGAATAACATTCTCTACAATTGCATGCTATGGACCACAACAGTTAAACTTCCTTTCTTAATTTCTTCTCACATTATCTAAATTATACTTTTGGTTTTTGAAGGTAATTGGTTCCCTACTGCTTGAGTCTTCTGCCTGTTGATGTATATCGTAGAACTTATATTTTTATGGGATTTTTAGTTCTTTTCTCTTTTTCTCATTAATACTGTCAAACCGTGTTTGTACAGCTCTGTAGTAGTGAGTACTCACTGTAAGTGAATTGTCTGGCTAGAAAATTTAAAATGAAAGTGTCAGAAGACTGTTGTAGAGTTTCTGGGCCATGAAGTCTTTGTTTCCTCTGAGAGATGAGGGAAGGAAGGAACAAAAAGAGAAGAATTAAGCCAGATCTTTGAAGGCTTAGGATAACATGGAGCCTTCCCTTGGCTCGTAAAGAGGTTTAACTAATGTTGGTATAAGCGTCTAATGGATCTTTGGAAATCTTGTTGATGTTTCAACACTGAGAACATGGTTGGAGACTTGTTACTGAGACTTTTCTTGGTCCCATCTTGGATTTTTGCTTACCTTTGGTCACACATAATGCTGCCTTGTTCTCTGGAGCGTAAACTTGTAATCTTCCTCCTTGATCACTGTCTTTGTTTGCTTTGGCTTTGTTCGTTTGTCTTGTTATTTTTCCCCCTCTTTACATCTGGCTTGGTAATGCACCTCAAACCAGATATCCAAGAAGTTTTCCAGCTTCTATAAATCAAGTTGTCACTGCTGTTCCACAGCTGACCAGTATGATACTGGGTGTATGAAATACAAGAAAAAAACCCAAACCTCAACTTTATTTGGAGTTTACACTTGGAGGAAAACCAGTACAAGAAAGAGCCTGGGGTGTTTGGAACTAAGGTAAAGTCAGAAAAATGTATCACTGATGATATTGGCTCATCTGCAGTAGAATGGGTGCTGTATGTCTGCTGCTGGCAGTCCAAGAACAGTGTTGCAATATTGAATTTAAAATTGGGAACAGAATCTCTACAGTAATTGCATGGTGGTAAGATTGAGCACTGCAGTTTTGGTTCGGCTGCACTCTGTTCTGCCTTATGTAAGCTCTAAAGAAATATAACTGAGTACGGATATATACCAAAATACGTCACAGTTCTGCAAGCACTGCAACGATGTAGTCAAAATCAGTCTTTCTGTGTTCAAACTTATCTGGCTTTTTCCTTAAGCCAGCACAACTAGTAGTATGGCAGTGCAGTGAACTTAGAACTGCTCTAGTTTGAATTAGTTGCTTTTGGAGATGGTGCCTATTTACGTTGCGTTGAAGTGCTTGTGAGATTGATTTTAATCTCCAAACCTTTATAGTTTATTTCTGCATTTGGGTAGATGCATACTATTTTCATTTTTTCAACTGTACTTGTAAGCCATTAAAAAAGTAGTCAAATGTGTCTCATTTTGAGCTCCTTAGCCAGCTTTCACATTGACAAAGCTATGCAAATATTAGTTTCAGAACAGATCTAGTTAGGGCTTGCCAACTGCCTTTTTCAAGGCCTGCAAATTCTGCTGGAGCTCAAGTTTGAGGAGCAGTAATTCCCTTCTTCCCCACTACCACTGTTTTCTTTAGGTTTTTGTTTTGCTACATTTCTGAAATGAACGTACAACTCTGCAGTGGGGTTGAAACTAGGTGCCAGTGGCTTTGGAGCAAAGGGATGGGATGTTGTTAAGTTAAGGAAGTGCAACTGAAAGACTTGTGTAGATTCCCATCAGTTCTCACTCAGCTTTTTGGTAACAGTCTTGTTTTCTTGTTTGCTGAGATAGATTAGAAGCCGTTGTAAAACTACTGATGTTAGACTTCTTTAGGACCTGGCTCAGTATCAGCTGAAAGAGTTAGTATCTAAAGCATATGGGTTAAATAAAACAAACATTAAAGAAGAATGAAGTGTGTGTTCTCCCAGCTTCCTGTGTTTGTGTTCTGTTTATATGTTGTTAAGGTTGATGTCCGGCTGCCTCCCCAAAGTTTGAAAGCAAGCTTATACTCTGCTGCAGCTGACTTGGTCCAGATGTGAACAGACAAATGGGGAACCTGGTGAGAAGGTCACAGTAGGCATGAGGGACAGAAACACTGTAATGGTATGTTCAGATGCAGAGAGCATGTGTGGGAGTGCTGAGTGCCACCAGATTGAAATGGTGAGGTTATGAAGAGGCCCTTGACCCCTGAGAAGGCTGCTAGAGAAGCCTGGGTAACAAAGAAAGCTTTTTTATTTTTTCAAAGACATGCACAAAGCTTTGCAAATACATTTCAAAATATATATGAAAGGTTTTGGCCTAATTGCCTAGACTTTTTTTTTTTTTTTTAAGAGATTAAAAGAGGTTGTATAACAAAGCAAAACTTCATTACTCTTAAATTGTTTCATACAGTGATCAAGTATGCTATATATTTAGTAGTTGTGCTTAAACAGCTTTCTGGGTATCAGAAGAGCTCATTCCTCCAATCATCTGAATTTTCAGATTTTTCTTGTATTTAAAGCCCCAACCTTGATTTAGCTAGATTTTCTACATGTGAAAAAGTGTTCAGTTTGTTCTCCTTTCATTAATAATTAAAATACTAATTATTCCACGAGTGGTTCTCAACACTTTCCCCGAAAGCATTGCACTGTTTGGGAGCTTTCAGTCAACTTCCTCTCTTTTTTTGTAGGAGATGTTAGCACTTGGAAAAAAGCATAATGTAAGGTTCCAGTTCATAGATCTGTAGATGTTGCTTGGAAGGGACATCTGGAGGTCATCTTAGTCCAGCATCCCATTCAGAGCAGGTCTATTGCCAACACTAGTCTAGGTCAGCTACAGCTTTGTCTGAGTACTTGAAATCTCCAAGGATAAAGATTCCACCACCTCTCTGGTAACTGTTCAACTGCTGCGCTACTCTACTAGTGACGTTTGTTTTCCTAATGTCCAATCTGAACCTCTAAAAACACAACTATAGCCATTGCCACTACTGAGAATTTGGTTCTGTCATCTTTGGTACTTCCCTGCAAGTAGCTGTAGGCACCTCTTAGACTGGCCCTTAGCCTCCTGTGCCAGACTACTCATGCCCAGTTTCCTCAACATCTCCTGTCAGGTCGCATGCTCTAAGCCTCTCTCTGTCGTCGCAGCCCTTTGCTGAACACTCTCCAGTTTTTGCCACATCTCTCTTGAACTGGGGTCCCAAAACTAGACTCAGTTCATGATTTATAATACTAGAGTAGGAATTCAGTTTCCTTCCTTCCTAGCTGAGTCTTTCTTTTACCTGAATAAAGGATGTTTCTCTACTAGAGGTCAAAGTTTGTGCCACCTAGAAACAGTCTACTTAGTTTTAATTATTTTCTAGATAAGGGATCGGAATGATGGGATTCTTAAGAACAATCTAAAGATCTGAACAGTTGGAAAAGCAGAAGAGAGAAGGGTGGATGTCATCTGAAAAATGAAAGAGAGAAGGTAACTACTCTCCTTTCTTGCATTTTTCTTCTTCATGTATGAGAAGGATATCTTGTTTGGAACTTAAATTTACTCTCTGTATCTGGTGCCTGTTACACCTAGACCTCCAACTGATGTGCTGGTGTGAGCGTTAACTGAATGTTTGCTTAGCTGAACGAATTGGAGACTTACTGGAGTGATTCTTTTATCATCTAGTGAGGCCTCTAGCATCTGTAATATCTTGTGAAGGTGCAGAGATGATGTGTTACTCAAGGGAGTAAATATTCCTGTGCTATCAAAGTGAGTCATGAAATGAATAGAGCAGAGCTCGCAATCTCAGAACAGGATGTCAGATTTGGAAAAGCATGAAGGAAGTAGTAGTATTAGCAGTTAAAATGCTCTTATTTTCCTTGAGTCTGGTACTCAAGTCAGTACATCCTGCTCTTCTAGTGTGCTCTGTTTATTTTTTAAAAAAGGGGGGGGGAGCAGTATTTGTTGTGATAGGAATCTGCAAGAGATGTAAGAAAGTGTCATTACTTTTGCTCATAGAAAAATTTTCTCTATGAAATTATGAGGGGGAAAAAACCTTGTAATTTTAGACATGTGGTGGAGGATTTTGAGACTCAGATCACCTTAGTTTGATCTCGGTGCTGAATGGAAAGCATACTGATCCAGGAGAAAACAGCACAAGATTATAACTTACGTTAGCCTCTCCAAGTTTAAAGTCCAACTATACTAGCTGAAAGTTGGTAACAATACTCAAGTGGAATATCTGATAGTTCTTCAAAGATGACTTCTAAACTAAAGGAACAGAAAGTTAACTGGTATTTCCCTGTGAGACAGGCTGAAACTGCAACCAGTAATTGTGAGTTTTTGTTTATGCTTTTTTGTTTTGGGGTTTGTTTTTCTCCAATACAATGATATATTTTATTAAGAAAGGGGGTGAATTAATTTCATTATTCATGGTTTTCTTATCTCATGCATCAAATTTCCATGGAAGGCAACAAGGATACAAAAGAAATGGATTCTAACTTGGGAGTAGTTTGTTAAATGAGAAGTTACATTGTGCCTCAAATAATTGATTGCTCACTTCTGTATTTTTTTATGGAAGTCTGTAAATTGAAAATAATCCAGCTACCATTGCTGTGTAGTCTTATTTAGGAATAACACACAACTATGTGTACAGCTATATCATGAAAATATGGACAAGGAATTGGCAAATGCAACCTTGAAATGAAGCTTCAGGGGAGACTTAGAGTTGCAGGTTTCTCTTGGGCCAATGCAGGAACTGATGTGTGGTGAAGATGAACGTTTCTAGGCTGAATGGCAGGGTAGATTGGAAGAGTGGGATCTGTGTAGTGATGTGCTGATTATATGATGAATGTAAACTTGTCTACAGGGAGGAACTAGGATGCTACAGTGTGATTTCCAGCTACAGCTGCTCTGGCCCTGGGCTCAGAGGTAAACTCTGGATGGAGCATCATTTATGACCTTTTTCTTCTCTGACCTTAAGCACAGCTGCTTGGAGGGTCTGTCCTGAGGTCAACCAGCTATGACTGGCACATAGGTTTATGGAGTAAAAAAGGAAACTGGTTCTGTGCTGTCACTGCAGATGTATTGAGGTATCAGTGCAGTGGCAGAGGAGCAAGGAGAGCAAGGGAGACAAATCCTCACAGTGTTGCACACATTATATGCAAATGAAGGTGGGTTTGTGGATCTGAGTTGCAAAAAGCTTTGAAGTTGAAAAGCTGAAAAATTAGTTAGCTTGGCTGCTGGGTTAAATAGGGGCTAATGGGTTGTGATATGTCTATGAGCTGACAGTAAATTAGACTTACATAATGTTTAAAAAGATGTGCTGCTTATGGGAAACAATGAAATAATTTACCTTTTCCCCCTTTTTTACTAGAGGAATGGAGAACTTGGTGGCTGGTTCCACCCTTCCTCCGCTTTTTGCGGATGAAGATGGATCTAAGGAAGGTAGTGAAATTACTGTAACTGGGTAAGCAAATACTTTTTTTTTTTTTTTTTTTTTTTGCTTTGCTGATAGACACCATCTCTGGATTTGCCAGGGAAACTGTTTCAGTGGGAAGAAAGGTATGCTAAGTAAACTCTCCAGAAGAAGGAAAAACTTATGCAACACTCCCTTGGCCTTGACAGAACAACATAGGATCTTGCGTGAAGGGGAACACGGCTTCTGAGCTGATTAAAAGCTATTGAACTTTTCTTTTACATCCCTGTTAACTTTAAAAGTTTGCTTCCATAGGATTTTAGTCTTTTAGAGAGATTTAGACAGCATAATGGGGGCAGAGAAGGAGGGTGTATCACTTGACTATAGTGGTCCCTGCTGAATAGATCATTTCTATTAATGATATACTGTTCATCAGTGATCTCCAAAAATCACTGAGAAACTAATGCTTTTCATTTTTCAGGTTGACTCTGTTTTTACAGAGTGTAAAACAGTGGCCTCTTAAAGTCACAAAGGCTAAAGAACCTAGTCTTTTAGGAGTATGTGGGCTTCTTGCTGCGTGTTGGTACTTGGAATTTTTCTCTTTCATAAACCTCCAGGCTATAAAATTCAGACTTTGCGGACAGGTAAAGCCCTATAGAAATAAATGTGGAGATGCTCCCTTCAAACTGGTCTAAATTTGGCTCTGCATATCTGGGACTTCAGACTTGCTGGTGCCAAATGAGGTAGATGTTCAAATTTGGATTATGTTTAAGAGGGATTAATGTGCTGAATGAGCTTTCATCCTTTTTCACTGCAAATGGCTACATCCCATTGAAATTTTTCCCTATCTGTATAGTTTAGAAAGCTTCCCTGCTAAAGGGTAACTATTACCCAGCAGATAGGAAAGCTGAACTGCTCTTCAGATCTTAATAATGATTCTGAGAAAATCTAACTGCATTGTTGCATATTCCTTTTGATGCATCAAATTTAATTGATTTTTAATAGCAGGGTGCCTGTTGTATTCCCTTCCTCCCTCTCTAATTGCTGGTAGTGTGAACTGAATCTGATATCTGAAAGTCAGGTGTGGAACTCTCCTGCCTTTGTATCTTTACTGGTAATTATGCCCCAACTGGTGATTGTAGCGAGTAATAAAGATACTGTTTTGCCTATTTAAAGACAAACTTTTCTGTAGGCGTTCAGCTAACAATTCTGTGATTATACCTCACTTTTCCATAGCTATATGCTACATTGTTAACAGGAACAATTATTTTGAATATTTAAGATGTTTGTCTTGTATGTAAGCAGCTCTGTGTATGAATAAACAGACAAAGTAGATTTGAAGCATATGTTGTTCTTATAGTAATTTTCATGAATGTAACTGCCTAAGGCCAGGCAACCTTCAGCCTGCTTTAAGAAGGGATTAGAATCTGTAATGAGAGTCCCAAACTCTGTTAGGAATTTGCCCACTGAGCACAGTGGTTAGAATGACTAGGCGATTGTTGTCCCAAAATATGTGCTCATCTGTATGTGCCTCCAGATATGTGCCTGTATATATCTGCACATCTGGCTTTCTGCCTCCAGGTCGCTGGGCCCTTTTATAGAGTATGGTGGATTGATACAGATCTTGCAACAAAATTAATAGTGGCCATTCAGGAGCCTGCAGGCACCTAGTCATGTTTGTGCTTTAAATACCCACGTGTATCAACAGGAGTTCATATCGAATGAAGTTCCATTCAAAATCATACACAACCACAATCTTTCAAGAGTATTTATGGAGAAATATATTAAATGCATCCAAAAGGTATATATTGGTTGAAGATGAGACCTTTCACTTAAAATTCTTTCAGGTGTTTTTGAAGAAGTGTAGATTCACGCTTTTGATTTCTGATCCAGTTGTTTATTTGCTTGACAGTTGTTTGTGTAATCAAAGGCTTCACTAAAAATTAGACAAGATATTTTAAAACTCAAATAGTGTTTGGAAGTCCCTGACAGCTATGGCAAGCACTTACAGCAGTTGCTTGGATGGAACAATCAGTTCTTCAAAAGTGACTTTTTTGAAATGCTTTCTTTCTTGCTAGTGTTAGAACTGAATATATTTGCAATATTTTTGCATCTTTTAGAAGACTGAAGGAAGTGATTTAGCAGTATGATTAAATCTTTCTCACTATTATGTGCTTTTTCAGATTAGCTCGTTCTGAGAGTTCATTCAGTGGTGGAACTTCACAGTCTGTGAATAACCCAGATTTGGTGGAGGATTTGTCACAAGCTCAGCAACTGCAAAATGAGTCCTCTAATACCGCTGAAAACACAGAGCAGAAGCCTGAGGAGGAGGTGAGGTGAAATAATATTGTTAAAACAGTGACTTCTCATTGGAGTTAAAGCATAAAGTTTTGTCATTATCGTTCCTTTTACTTAGATTTTTTTTACAGGATCACAAATTTTCATCCATTTGCCATTTTCATCTTTTGATTCTCTCTGGTTATTTCTCATGTGTTGCACAGCCATACACAGATAGCCAAGGAGAGCTAGCAGTTGGACTGTACAGAGAAAAACATGTGTCTCCCTGGCTTAGCCAGCAGAGTCCCCAGACTTGTACTGCCTCTGGTTTTTCTGAAGATTGAATGTTCCATTGCCACAATTTATTTCATGTCTTCTGAGGCAGGGAAGTGAGACCATTACGCTTCTTGGGAATTACTGATGTCTTTGGAAGCATTATGCTTGCTTCTTTAGACTCGCCTGTGTACTGTTGCACACGGTATTTGGTGACTAAATCGTGAAGGAACTGAAATTTGACATGAAAGTAGTTTGGATTCTGATGGATGAATTTGATATTCCCCTTGATGTTTGTCTTCAGTTTTGATTTTTTTTTTCTTTTTTTGTAGTAAAATTCCAGAAAGGTAACCAAGAATAACATGATGGAGGGAGCATGTTGATTATGGGAGAAGTTAGAAGTACTGAAATAGCTGTATGTATATAGCAAAGGAAAACAGTGTTTTCCAGAGATTATATTAGTATTATGAAACCAGGAGGATGAGTGTTAGTTATGTCACTCCCTTGCACTTGCTGTATGCCCCAGGCAAGTCTTGCAATGTTCCCTCCTGAAGAGTTTCTTCATCTCTTCATTGGAGATGATGCTCAACTTCTTTAAAGTTCTTTGAATTTTTGTTTGAAGTTTGTTTTGAAATTCCGACATATTTCATGGTAGAAATAAGAATTGTGGGGGGAAAGAAAGTATATAAAATGACTGTCCTGTCACACACATTTTGGGCACATAGTGCTCAAAGGCAAAAGATTTGGAAGGAAAAATAAACTAGTTAGTAGCAACTGCTAGCTAATATATAAAGTTTCTCAAAACATGATGTTGAGGCAAATGACCCAAACTCAAAAGAAAATGGGGATTAGAATAAAAATAATACTTGCAGTTGCCTTAGTGAGGATAATAATTTCATGAACTATCACTCCTCATGGTTCATAGCATAAACTAATATTAGACTCTGGTCAGACCTAATCTGTGACATATTATCATTCAGTAGTCCGGTACAAACTTGGAAGTTTGATTTGACTTTTCTCTTTCTGAGGTGATTGGGTCTGAATCACTATTGGAGTAAGACAGGAAACAAAAGGGCCAGCCAGTAAGTTCCATTGTTATTTGTACCCCAAAAAAAGAGGGTGGTTATCTCAGTTGTATGTTCTCAGTGTATTTAGACTATTTCTTATTCTCATGATTTTGCAGTTAGAAGTTGCTACAAATGTTATTTTATTCTCCCAGTGGACCAGGAGTGATACTACAAAAACTTTTCTCAAGGAGACTTATTTGTCTGGCTTTACTTAGAGAACAGTCAGGGTTGCTCTAAAGTGAGGTTTGAAGTTTACTGAGGAACATCTGTGGACAGGATGTATTGCAGCAACATACTCCTGATGAAAATGTGTGAGACATGAATATTTATTCCTTCCAGGGGTGGTAATTTTTTTCTTTCAATCTGAATTTTCTTCCATTTTCATTTTGCAGCAGCAAAGAACTAAACGAGGAGGCTGGGCCAAAGGGAGAAAGAGGAAGAAACCCCTTAGGGACAGCAATGCCCCCAAATCCCCCCTCACAGGGTATGTGCGATTCATGAATGAGCGTAGGGAGCAGCTTCGAGCGAAGAGGCCTGAAGTCCCTTTCCCAGAGATCACCAGGATGCTGGGCAATGAATGGAGTAAACTGCCTCCCGAGGAGAAACGGGTACCATTAAACTCCCTTTTCCTTGTTGGAATATCATTATTGTTAAATGGGAATATTGTTTAGTGAGGAAGTTAACATAGACTTTTGATTGAAGTTATGCTTAGGAATATGTTTTAAAATAAGGTGCACAGGCCCTCCAGAGTTCAAATAATGAACTCTGGTAGGGCCATAGCATCTCATCCAGGTGTGACTTGGGGAAAACTGTATCCTCTAAATAGTGCAAGGCTATATTGGGGGATTTTGGGGAAGGCTGTAATGAGATATCCCATGGCTTATGTTATTTATGGGGATGAAACTCTGTTCTACCTAACCCAGATACAGCTGAGAATTACCAGTTTCCAAGGCCAGAGCCATCAGAATGGTGGGGCAGGAGTTCATTCACTATAGCTGAGGAGCGTTCAGCAGGGTTTCAGAGCTGCTAGAAGGATTTTATCACTCTGTTTATTTTACAAACTCATCAATGAATATAAACATCTGGTGTCTTAGAGTAAGACAAGTACACCTGAAAGGACGTGTTACTGAAGGAAATAAAGTAAGTAAAATTTTTAAACAATGTTTTAAAGGGTTGCTAGCCCTATAAGGAAAGTCAAGATCTGTATGATGGGTCAGTGAGTTGTCTATTCTAGTTTCTACACCAATATGCCTCAGGAAAACTTTTTATTTCCATTCAGTCAGAATGTGGTATCTTCTTATTGGAGTGCTGAAGCCTTCTGCATTGTTTGATACGTGAATGAAAACAAAGTCAGTGTTCGTTCTGGTCCTTTAACTCCTTCTGGTGCAGACCTTGTTACCACTCATGGGTGTTTTATGATCCACACCTGATTTTCAGTTGGAGATTAGAGCAAAGCAGTAGTTTCATAGTAAAACTTGGTGTTGTGATATGATTTTATCAGGATATTTAAGCCTGTGAAAATACTGTAATGACAAAACGATGCTCGAAGCTTGTATGATGGCTAGATGAAAAATGGAATGATAAAAAAACGAGTTCCTTTTGTCACTTTTTAATTGGATTGTCTGATTTTTGCAGCCTTTATTAGAAATCTAAAATGCACTGACTTGCCCTTTGCTAGCGTGTTGCTGTTTATGAGCTAGTTCATAGAATACCAGTTACACAGAGATATTATAAAATGGTGCACGGGCAATTGTGTTTCATCCATAATGGAAAATGTGCCAGCCGAGCCAACTGATTCGGTAACAGATTTGCTGCAGTGAGAATGCTGTCACTGATTGCTGGGAGAAGGGGGAAGTGGGGGAATAAGAGACCCCTCTCCCCCTTAAGATATTTTTATAGCCTCTGAGACAGTTTCTTAGCCTAGAGTTTTTAACTCAGTCTCCTTTTTCCTATGTGCTGCCTTTTAAATTCCCAGGGAATCTGTCCTTTTTTAGATAAGGCCGTGGAAACCTAACCTATAGCGAGTCAGAGAAGGACTGCTGAGTACTTTGTTTCATTCTGTTCTTCCTGCCTCGTGTTATTAAGGCTGTGAAGGGCGTTGCTGACTCAGAACCCATGTCTCTAACGTGACAGACCCCAAATTATTGTTAAAGTTGAGTAAGCTTGGTTTTGGTTGTCTAACCACTATAAAGTCATTATTTTTCTAAAGCAAACAGTGGGGCTAAAGGCAGTACTCTACTACTGTGTGTGTTAATGTTGCATAATCCATGGGACAAGCATGTGTGAAGTTCTCTCCTGGCTGATCTCCAGCAATTAGCAAACTAGCTGTCTGATGTGACAGCTGAAAAGAAACAGTCCCACATTTCCCCTGTTCCAGCCCAATAGTCTTGCTACTTCCCTTTGCATTTGTTCAGCATAAAGATGAGTTGATTGAGCTGATGCTGCCTCTGCCAAAAAAAAAACCAAGCCAAAGCCCAACTTTGTAGCTAACCATTACCTTGCTGTAGTCATAAAGCAAACCACATGCTAATAATCATTCTTTTTATTCTCCTGTATGGGAAAATATGTAATGGGGTGTATGGGTCTGTACTAGAAAACCTAGGACATCTAGTTACAGGTACTACAGCATAATTCATTCTTACTGATTCAGAACAATCCATTCAAAACACAAGCTAAAGAGAAAAAGTTGTGTGTTTCTTCACACATTGTCTGTACTCTTTCAGTAGCACATTTTATTCTTCATAAGGCATTAATTCCTCTCTACCATCTCCAGCAATGCCCCAAAGCAATGCAAACCCAACATCATCAAATTTACCCCCCAATCCAGAATAGAAACAGTAACCTCAGCAGGATCAGGACAATGTCCCAAATGCATTGAATATATAACTGCGAAGTGGCTTGTAATGATTTCATGAAGATAAAAAGCATACCAGGTCACTAAGGTTTGCTCTGGTTTAATATTTCCATTGAATTTTAAACTTGAATGGGGGGGAAAAAGTCTTGGTGGTGGGGAAGGCAGCTTTTTCTTGGAAGAATCCCATTAGTCCCAGAGCTGTGACCACTCTTTAAGTGATTTTCAGTTCATCAGTATCCTTAAAGTATTCTCCAGTTAAGCTTGTTCCATTATGCAGATGCCTGAAATTCCTTCAGGCTAGAATACAATGATTTATTTTAACCTAAATGCAGATATTAAAGAAATTGATAGAACCTTCTAGGCTCTGTTCTCTTTAAGCTCTTCTTTTAGAGTAGCCACAATGTTTTGCTTACCCCTCAGATGAGGGGAAAGTGTGAGCTGGTAGAATGATAGTACTTTTTGTCTGTGGGGTTTGAAAGCGAGTGCGTACTGGAATCCCATTGCTACAGATCTGAGCATTAAATGATAACCTGTTAAATGCTGCCCTACAAGAATCCCTTGTTAATCACAGCCACAGAAACACAATTCTTAAATATTTGGTCTATAGTATGTATATAGTATTCCGCTGAGTTGAGTAGCCTAGCAGCTGATTACCTCTAGGTCTGACAAACAAACAGTTAGCAAGATGCTGATTTGGATAAAACAGAGACAAAAGGACTCCAGAACAGCAGTGTTTTATCCAGGAATCTTAGTTCTCTGCATCTCATGTACATTCTCATTGTTTCTCCACTACTTTCCTGTTTGCATAGGTGAGATGGATCAGCAATTTGTCTGACAAGATGTTTTTCTTCCCTTCTTCCTGAAGGGGAGGAAACTCCCTGAAACTCTTTGTCTTTTTTGTTTCAGCGATACCTTGATGAAGCAGATAGAGATAAGGAGCGTTACATGCGGGAGCTGGAGCAATATCAGAAGACTGAAGCCTACAAAGTCTTTAGCAGGAAAGCGCAGGACAGACAAAAAGGGAAATCGCACAGACAAGGTATTGAACAGATCAAAAGTTTTTGCCTAGCTAGAACAACAAAAGATCCCCAACTACCCATATAGCCAGACACTCATTAATAGCCTTTGACTGTTACAAAGTGAATGTGTTTTCTATAGTGTTTGCATCCACTAATGTAAAGTGAGTGCATTTATGCAGATGTAACTGCATCTAGTTTGTACTAGAGCCAGTTCGTTGAAAGCATCCAAGTTAGATGCTACTTTTACATGACTACTTAGGAAAGCTACACAAGTTTTCTATCTGTAACTGTTGGTTGTGTGACTATGGTTGTGCAGCTACTTTAACTCTTGTTTCTTATTTTCTTGAGTCTTGTGTATTTTGGGGGATTTCTTGTTTATTTTTTCTTTTCCAGATGGAGCAAGACAGCCAGCCCATGATCATGAGGTAAAACTCTTCATTCTGCACATCAGTGGGTAGATCTTCAGATGAAAGTTGCTACTGAAGTCAATAAGAAGTTTATGCCAGTTGATGATACAATCAAAGGTTTAGATTGCTGTGCATTCTTCCTCTTTCTATAAAGTTTTTAAATCAAAAGTTGGAAGCAACTGAATACTCTTACGCTCACATTAGTATGATGAAAACCAAACAAAGTCTGGGCAGGTACAAGTGATCTGAGATGAAGTGGAAGTGTAGGGTATACTTAAGCAGAGGCTGAAGAGAATATCTTATTTTGTATGTGGTTTGCATTTCAAAACACATATATGATTTGAAATGTTAAAAAAAAAAAATCAGTGGGTGTAAGTTAGTATAATTGGGACTTTAAGAATCTGGTGTGTTACAGGTTCAACTTGCAAAATTTTGCTCTGCAGTTTTTCAAAGCTGAGAAGCCTGAATTCCCCCTCCTCCCCTCATTTTTTAAATATTATTGGGTAAATAGATATCTAGGTAGAACTGATAAATAGCTTGAGACCTAGATAAACCTTTCAAGGTTAGTTAATGCCTTTAGTCTGTGGTTTTGAGGTACTGGTATTTTGCAGCAGAGTAAATGCTGTGGTTTCTTTGGGAAGAAAACATGGAAAGTTACCAAAATTATTGAGAGATCTTTGGTTTAACTTCCCACTTCCCCCACGCACTCTTGCATGCATAAGTGTTACAAAAGAGTAATATTGTCTGGAGGTGACATGCCTATGCTTCAGCTGATATGAGACCTATCATAAACCTTGTGTGTCCTGGCTGACCATGCCATCTCCCTTCCTGAAGCACTGAAACTTTTCATCTCTAGTTGTCTTTCTTAGGGCCACAGAACTTCTTGCATGGTTACCAATAAATTGCATACAAAAAACAATGAAAAATCCTGTTTATACACAGCCTCTTTGCTAGATAAGCCCTAGGCCTTTCTAAAAGATCTTTTCTTTGAGGATTTTTTTTTCTTCCCCTTGGGAAAGCAATCAAGTTGCTTGCTAATGGGTTCATTACAATAGTGACAAGAATGTGCACTGCTGAGAGGCAACCACTGCTCTTGTCTACTTTAAGGCAAATAAGTTTCATTTCCAGGAAAATGCTTTAGTAGCATGCTTTTGATATGTTTTAATTAACTCTTAAAGGCAATACTTTCAGTAAGATTAATTTTCAGAGGTACACGGTCCCTGAAATTTCTGATTCTGCAGTCTCTGAATCTAATTTCATTTTGAATTGTACAAAACCACATTATTATGAAAGGTTTCAAGTACCAGGTCATTGACAGTGACATTTACATATCCTTTAAATTGTACAGGTGACAAATGACAAATTCACTGAGTCTTGACTCTCATCCTTCTAAACACCAAGTTATCATTGGTGAAATCTCACACTTCATAAATCCACTTACAGAGGAGTCCTCTGTATTCTATAGGGCTTCCAAGCTTCATGAGATAGATATTACACAGAACACAAAGGCAGACATCCTCTTCTGAAAGCCTGCTTTGTTCGCTTAGCATTTTTCACCTTTATATTATGAAATTCCCTATGCTTATCACTAATATGCTTTCATGTCTTTTCTGCAAGATAATTAAGTATTACAGTCCTCCACAGGCAAGGAACAGCAGAGTAGGCTTAGATTGTTTTTAGAAATACGTACTCAATCTTTACTCAAAGCAAAGCTAAAGCTGCTGTCTGTCTTGCTTTTTTCTCTTACCCATATTGACTATTATAATTGTGTTTGTGATTAATAGTTGTGATCTGATTAAATTATTTTTTGACTGAATAAGAGAACTTGTCAAATAAGGCTGAGAAAGTCTTTTCTCCCCTCAGCCTCTTCAAGTGTTCATGATTTAGTTTCTGTGAATCAGCATTGAACTCATTTTAAATATTGTGTATAGAAATGACTTCCAAAAAGCATTGCAGTGAACAATTCAAATAAGTAATATAATTACAATACAAATATGAAAAAGATGAGACTTTGGAAGGTGAAAGTAAAGTTTTCGTATCCAAATATAGCTGTGAAAAACATGAGAACAGAGTCTCCATGAATTCGTTTGTGGGCATGAAATAGAAGATTTATCTTCCTTCAAATCCTACATTATAAATATGATATATTAAAATACATATTAGAGCTGTTAATTGTGATCAGCAGTGACTGAACATTGTTCTTACTTTAAAATAACACAAACTGTGCTTATATTCAATGCTTCAGACTAGTTGGAAGTGACCTTATAAACCTCAAATATAACAAGGATGTCTGCAATGCTTAGGCTGCCCCTTGTACTCTTATCCTCCCCTATTACATGACATTCTCTGTGTGTCCACATGACCATTTTTTTTCTGGGTTTATAAGTCATGCTGTCCTTTTTTTCATTGTTCTGCTATTGCTTCTTTCAAAGATGTATATGAACACTTCAGGGAGATTAGGCATTACACCTGGTCGTGTCTAAAACCTTCGAAGATAGGCAAATGGCTGCTGTAGTATGAGTGTGCAACAAGAAAACATATACCTGAGAACTTCGTCTTGTTTGTTCTGGAACCTCCAAAAATCAACCTCAGTTTAATAACCCAATGAAAAGGGTATTATTGGTAGAAATGCTTCCCAGGCTATCCATCTTGTTTAAGGCAGAAGAGAGAAATAATTTTGATTCTCTTTTAATTTGAGGAATGACAATAGGGTGTACAGCCTGAACAGACTGGACCTTCTCAATGAGAAGGTAATCAAATCCTTATGACTTTAATCCCAGGTGAATCTCAGAGCGACCTAAGTATTTCAGAGCCCTCAAGAGGATCTTTTATAGGTTGGGTAATGTATTCTGTAATGGAAGAGGGCTGATGGCTTTCATTATCATTCTTTTATTAAGTAGAATTTCTTGGTTGCCTTTCAGAAACTGAATGGTTTCATCTAATTGCTTTAATGTTCTTTATTTTGTACCCAAAGAACCTGTACCCTGGAGTGGTAAATAGAATATCAGCAGTGCATTCTCCACCATTTATTCTCTAGGTACCATTGCTGGGCCAAGCCAGTGCCTCTTGGCAGACAAGAAGCGATAATAAGCATGAATTTTCTAGGCTCGTTGTCGTCTAAGTTTTTTTTTGTTTGTTTGTTGGTTTGTTTTAATCAAGCTTCATAACTCCCAACATTTTTTTAGTGTACATTAATGCTGAGGTCATAGATTTCAGGGTGAAATTAATTTCTGGCTGTCTCAGAGGGTGTTAGGACAAAATGAATGCATTATCATGCACACTGCTATACATGACTTCTCATTTCTAAATATATAATCAGGAGACCTTTCCTATAATAACAAGTATCAAAACTCATGCAAAGAACTTGTATGTTGAAGTAACCCACAGAGATGCTAATGCATCCTACTGCTTCTCACAGAACTGCCAAAGCTTGTTTCCATGCCCCCAGCCCCTGCCTGTTCCTAGTGCACGTTCGATTGGCTCATGCCAAGTGGGCTTTGAGTTCACTCATTAAATCTGGAGCTTCCCAGCTATGTTTCTACCAGGCTATAAAACTCAGCTTATCTTTTACTTTAAAAAAATTAAATAAAATAACATGACAGTTTACTCAAGTAAGGACTTTAAGAGCCTTTGAAGTTCCCTCTACCCTTGTCTCTTGGTTGACAGCATTCAGTTCACCCCGGTCCAGCCCCTTTATGAGACCGACACCAATATGAAACTCTTAAGCTTAGTTGCAGAATTCCCTTATAGGCTGTTAAACGCTTAAATTTTTTTGCTGGGCGCCAAATCATGTTTGACACTTCATTTAAAGTCCAGGTGTTCAAATACAAAGGTCTCTATTGTAGTAGCAGAAGCAAGAGTGGTATTTTCTCTCTGGCTTTGAACATAATTTTGGAGGAATGAGTTCTTGGTGCACTTTGCCAGCTGAGGTATTTGAGGGGTTTGAAAACTTTTTGCTATTTATAGAGATTCTCTGATGATTAACTTTTGTTCCTGTATTAAGTAACAGTTTGATTGCTGCAGTTCATCAAACGAAAAAAAAGCTGAATTGGCTTTGTCAGTAATGTTGCAGGCTTTAAGCATTAGTTCCTGTTGATTTTGACTTGTAGAAATGGTGACTGAAGTATCATTAATAATATTAAATTTGAATTTAATCTCAAAAATCCCTGAAGGAAAACAGTTGTTATGGTGTGTCTTTTTTCTTTGAGTCCACTTGCTTTAAAAGATTAAAAAAAAAAAAAAAGCCTGTTATAGTCACGAACTGTAAATTGGTATCATATCTTCTGCACATCAAATGCAGCTACCTCTTAGATTGCAGTAGTCTCAAGTTCACATGGCTGAACTCACCAGCTTTATCAGAAATTAGGTGAACAGGTTTGAAAGTTGCCAGAAAGCCTTTGACTACAGATTTTATGATGAGCTTCTTTTGTGTCTTAAAGAGCACAAATTTTGCAGTGTTTGGTTTTGCAGTATGCAGGAGATGGCAGTCCAGTTCCTTGAAGTAATCCCTGCATTGATGCACACCTGCCATGATGAGGACGAATGGTTGCTTTCTAAAAGCAACATACACCTATACCTATTTCTTCTCCTTTCTCCCTTTATCCCTTCAAAATATGACATATGTTCTGTCAGCAAGTTTCCCCCATAGAATCTTGCATTATGTGCCATGTTCATATGTTTTCTTTTTCTTGGAGGCATCATCCTTCTAAATGTTTGGAAAAAGATATGGCTCACTTGAAGCATCCCATCTCTTTTTGAGACAAAATGCGTATCTCGCAATTTGGAGCAGACAGAAATGTGGAATTGGCACCCTGTGGAAAAGTTGTGCGTTTTTCTCTTAACAGTTCTTTTTCCTGGCTGTTTTCTCTTTAGCTTTGGTAGTTGAAAGACAAAGAGCCTGGATACTTACCATGAATGATGCTGGTTTTATTTCCTGTTCGTTGACATTCTCTATGGACAATTTTAGACTATGTCATTTGGTTGATTGTGGAATGGTTTTCATTAAGATACAGAAAACAGATGAATTCAAATTTTCAAGTTTTAAAACTACTGAGTGGTTGTCTAATGTGTAATGTCTTTAGGGCAAAGACTATGTTTTAATAGTCTATAAGATATTTCTTGATCATAGCATTCAGCTTCTGTTAAAATCGTCAATAGGAGTTAGAACCATCTTCCATCCATCCAGTTCTGGGTTTATCTGCCTCAATTTTAGGTCTCCTTTCTCTGCTTTCTTGATCAAATTTATTCTGTTTCGTTAATTCCTGAAAGCTAACAGTATTTATCTATGTATTACTTTTTCCTTTTTAGAAGGAAGCAGACACAAAGGAGAGATCTGTTTTTGATATCCCGATCTTCACAGAAGAGTTCCTGAATCATAGTAAAGGTAAATTTAACTCTTACAGGGACTCCCTCCTTACTTCTCCCAGGTTTTGCCACAGTAATGTCAGCTGAGCTACGGTGGGGGAGTGTGAGGACTCTTCAAGTAATGACTTGGGTATAGTTGGTCAATGCGTTTGTGGTATTACTTTACCTCTGTATGTACACAGTGGCTGTGACAGTAGTTATTCCTGGCTTATTGTCTTCCAAAACTGTCCTTTTTAGAGAATGGTGCTAGCATTTAAGCTCCACTGGCTGTTTTTCCAGCCATTCCAAGCTGGAATTGCTGTTGTATAGGATTAAGAAACATCTGAGACGCAAGACGATGGTTCAGGCTAGGTAGCCATATTTTAATTTGTAGCCCTAGAGATGTGGAAGATTCCCCTGACGTTTTTTGTTACTGTATTTGGTTTTGGTATTTGCACGTCCCAAGAGCTGAGGATTTTTTTGCTGGGTTTCCTGAAGACTATTTCTTAGCCAAATAGACTTCAAATTCAGACGCTTCTGATGATCAGTAGAAATGTATTTTTGTAACTGGTATCTTGTCCCTAGGCCTCTCATCACTAATGCTAAGCTATATTGTACTGAAAGCATTTGAAATCATTCTTTCAGTCTTCCTTCCTAATAAATTCCTCTGTTCACTTCTGCTCCCATGCTTTGAATGTCTTCTAATTTGTCTATCTCTCTAGAAATTAACTGCTATTTAAGTACTACTCTAGGCAATACCAGAACTCCATGATATGATGCTTTTCTGTGTGTAGTATAGCACTGCACTGTTTTCAATGATCAGCTGAGCAGACACTCTAGAACATTCTGCTTTGTTAACTACCAATCATAGGGATGTTTTGTTTTTGGTGTTTTTGAGATTTCATGACTCTTGGGGTGGGAATGGGATGATATTCACAGCGCGAGAAGCTGAGCTGCGACAGCTGCGTAAATCTAACATGGAGTTTGAGGAGAGGAACGCTGCTCTGCAGAAACATGTTGAGAGTATGCGTACAGCTGTGGAGAAGTTGGAGGTGGATGTGATACAAGAGCGTAGCCGCAACACAGTGCTGCAACAGCATCTGGAGACCTTACGCCAAGCACTCACAACCAGCTTTGCTGGAGTCCCGCTACCAGGTAAACCTTTGTTGGTTTTTTTTCCTTAGGACTCTGTCCAAATTCAAATTTAACTTCTAATGTTGCTGTGAAGTTGCGTGGCCTGTCCTTGTAATTTTGTAGTATATGACTGTTTCTAAGCCTTTTTTTGTATCAGATATCGAAATCTTAGAATACATCCAGGGGAAGGTTTAGCATCAACAGAGCTTTATTTCAGCATTGCTTCCTTTTTCTTTTATTTTTTTTAAATACACTAGCTCTTTGTTTTGTTCCTGAAAAAGTACTTATTCAGTCTTTGTTCCCCTTCGCATGTGAAAATGTGTTACTAAATAGAAAAGACAGGACCTGTAAGTTCCTTGATTAATGGAAAGACTTCACTGTTAGCATCTTCATTTTGTTATATGCCAAAGAATCCACTTAGATACTATGAATGCCCAGCTAAAAAAAGTTTCAATTATAATCAGTCACAAGACTCAAATCAAAGAAAACCGGGCTTCATTAGTCCTGGTGTCCTTGGAACTACTCATTTTGTGGAGGTAGGTAGAAATTCCTTTTACAGAATCTAACAGATGAGGTGCTACATGGCAAGAGCACCTTTATAGCAGTTTGCATGTTGGCACAAGCTGTCCTAAGCATAGTCTTAACTTTTTGGAATTGCTGCAGTCATCTAAATATTCTGTGGCTGATTTTACTATATTAACTATAGGTAGCGGGGAAACGCCCACAATGGAAACTATTGATTCGTACATGAATAGGCTGCACAGTATTATTATGGCTAACCCACAGGAGAATGAGAACCTCATAGCCACAGTCCGAGAGGTGGTAAATCGGCTTGAACGCTAGTGGTTGGGTAAGTGCTCTTGTTCTTTAGGCTGTTTTTGCTTGATATCCACTCTGTACCTCTGGTACTTGTTCTGACACTGATTCTTGTGTAGATCACTGTATTGTATAACTAAAAAAGAGTACTTTTTTTTTCTCAAAGCCACAAGAGCGGGTTGACTTACTGAAAGTCAAATGAGGTTGAAAAAAAAATCTAACTGCACTTAAAGGTTCCAAAATTCTCCTCCTTAGCTCCAAGATATTTATATATACGCAGACGTAATATAGCTGTTTGCGCTGTTATTCAGTGTATTTGATGTGTGACGTGAATAATAAGAACACTGATGGTGTAGAAAAGGAAGAACAGTTATTTACGTTTGAATGATAGGATGACTAGTTTAGAAGATGGTTTCTTTCTCAAGTGAAGTAAATTTGAAGAGTTCTGCATAAATGTAGGGTCTGGTCATGGAGAAATTTCATTTGCCTCAAGAGGTTACAGGTGAGCTCATTTCCATTATAAACTGAAAATACCTTAAAACTACCAAGTCTGTAGCACCTTTAGTCAAGTTCTTCTGGATATGAAGGGTTACATGCAAGTGAAGCACTGATGTGTGATTCAGGCTAGATGTAGCATTTGCTGAGACTGTAATGATCATAGGTTTATGCAAACAGTATTGCAGAGCTCATGATTCTGCACTTTTGTTTCTGTTCAGCAGCTTAGAAAGCCCTAGTAAGGGGCTGAATGGAAAAACAAATAAATAAAAAAAGAGTCTTTGTGCATTATTGTGCTTCCCTGCATTTCCCAGCCCATTTCCCCTCCTGCCCCCCAACACTATACAGCCATTGGGAGCTTGCCTTTTTTCTTTTGTAACTATGCACATACCTGGATTGTTTAGGGGTGTATTATGAAGAAATCTACTGTACATGTGTCTTGGTGTTTAGAAATGCAAATAAAAATCTGAGTTGTGCCATCTGCGAATATGAGGACAGGGCTTTTCATCCTTTCTGATTCTGACCTTTTGTGATACTGTGTAGAACAGTTAATTACACTTCCCCCATTATAGCATGGCTTAAGCTAAAAGATCATTGTCCTTCCAGAGGGTAGCCAGATGGAACGGGCTGTAGTTCTAAGAGACGACTGAGCTCCCAGCAGAATAAAGAAGTGGCTTTACTGCTGCTGTTTGTGAAGGGGAACAGCTTGTCGATCCAGGTCTGGGATTTTTCAGTAGCTCATCAGCCGCCTCATTTTTGTATACTGTTTTCAATTAGCACTCTTGTAAGCTCAGAAAGAGAGAATTGGGGGATGGGGAGATTTGACAGAATGTAGTAAGAGGGAAAGCAGTTTCTCAGCAGTTGGGTATTAGAAGGGCATGCCAGGCCCTGAGACAGATGTTTGCCCTTTAAACACCTTGCCAGAAAAATCGTGTCTCAAAGCTACTAAAATCTAGACTTTGATTCTTGTGTCATGAGGATTCTTATTTCCTAAGCCATTGGGATTTTTTGTGTTCTTAAAATGTGCATATTTTTCTTCTAGAAAAACTGGATTCAGCTATAAGTGGCTTGGAAAAGGAATTCTTCCTCTAGAATTCTTCCTCCTGGTTTACAGTTAAAAAGTACAACTCCATTTTCTTCCCCTTTCCCCAAACCACTCCAATACCTTCCCTGCTTTCAGCAGCAAAACAGCGTGAGGCAATTAAAAATGTGGTTGTTAGTCACCTGGTTTCATGGTGTAAATATGCGCATGTAGCTGAATCTGATGTTCCAGTAATTCATAGGGCTATTCATTGCTAAGTGAATGTCAGGTTAGTTGTTGTATTTCGTGACGTAATCTTAGATGGGAAGAGGGCTTTATGGTTGCAAATATAGGAAGAAAAGGGCTTCCATAAAAGAGAGGGAAGCTTAGGACAGAAAGTTTCAGCTGGCATCTGATAAACCCTATCATCAGACTGTCATCACCATTGTCCCTTTGTTAACATGCATATAAAATATAATATATACTAATTCTCCGAAATGTAATCACTATTGACCAAATGGTGTCTTTGTGGTTGAGACACATTACAAAAGCAAAGTTCGTAGAAAATCTATTCATTATGATACTCTTTAAAAACACTATGTTAGAGAACTTCGTTGGATTTCTTTTTCTGTTGGCTCAAGTACCTTTTATGTAATAGCTGTTTGACTATAGTAGTGAATGTTTCTGTTCTTCTGTACTGCATGCTAAAGAGAACTTCTTTGTGCAAACATACAGAATATGGTGGGAAGAGGAAGTTGTTTCTTATTTAGCAATCTGTTCTTTGGATGGAAGCAGGAATTCACAGGTATAAAATTAGTGGCTATCCTGACATAGTTCTGACTCTGTAAGCTTCTTTGTACTTTTTAATGCCATGTTTTCAAATAAACCCTTCAAAAATAATGTCACGGTGTCCTATTTCATCCTGACGGATTGTGGTCTTCTAACACTTATTTTTTTGTTTCATCTGCAGGTCTCATGACCCAGGGATGCTTTACAAAAGTTTTTCGGCCAGTGTGGAATAAGAAGCCATGGGGGAAAGACTGGGTGTGGGAGGCAGAATTTGCAGGTTTGTCCTGCTCCCTGCCTTTGCAGTTTGTCAGTGGGGCAAACACATCAATGCATTAAAAGGTCTTAAGAGGCCACGGACACCACCCACTAAACAGTTTTGAACTGTCCTCTGTGTAAACCTTTTAAGAGCATGTGACTTCCGTGCAATCTTCAATTTTTTATTAACTTTTCTGGGTGTGAGGGTGCATACATTCTGTGACCTGGCTGACTATGGAGGTGAAATCTCTCAGTTTGTGAAATTGTCAGCCTACTTGTCGTGGTAATAACTTTGACGTGTTATATTGCTTCATGTCTTCTGATGTCCTTTATTTTGTTTTCACATTTATCTCGTGGGATTACACTCCCCAACTTCAGTTTTCTTCTTTTGATCTTGTTATCTGATACTTGCAGTACTGGATAGCAGCACCTGTGTTCTCTGCCATGGCAGGCAGTCTTCCTGGGTGCACTGTCTTGTCCTACCCTGCCTGCTGTGCTTATGTAAGCTGTTCTTCAGCAGAACCCTGTTTTTATGTTACCCTTCGACTTCTAAAATGTAAGTTTGCTCCCTGCCTGAAACTGGCTGTGATTGGTGCTTTGTGACTTGATTCCAGTACAAGACAGACTCTCCCACCACCCCCTCTCTTCGAGCACCCCTCTTGCACATGGCATCCTGCTTTTCTGTGAAGGTCTGCTTTACCTCTTGAATATATTTGGTGGAACATTTTACTATTGCAAAGGTCAGTGATAATCAAGAAAGAAAGTGAAAGGTTAGCTATTCTCAGTTGGCAGGGAAAGTAGAAATCTCCGTTTTAGACTAAAAACACAAAGCTCATCTTTCCTCTGATATGTTTTTCAGTCTGATTTGATGTTACTGCTTACTTTTTGAGAGGTTGATCTCATAGTGAGAGCTGTATTCTATACAAAGAGGAATGGGCAGGGGAATTGTATTTTCTGCCCTTCTGAAACTGTAGTGCTGAGAAACAATATGCCTAGAAACAGCACGTGTATTTTTGCATGAATTATTATAGCAGAGAAGATTATTAGCAGCTAGGTCCACATAGCAGCCCACAGAATTCTAAGCTGCAGCCCATAAGTGCTTTCACCTTCTTACTGTTAAAGTATAGCCTATGGAGCCTATAGCATTCAGCATATTATGTTCCAGTATGACCTAAATGGCCTTTCACTTGCATCAAGTAGAAGTTTGCATGCTAGTCTGTAATCTTGCTAAGCTGCGCTGCACCTCCTGTCAAAGATGAAGGCACCTACTGTCTGCACCAATTTATGCAAATCATTGCCCTTGGGTTCCTGTCAAATTATTAATTCAGACTTTGAGCACTTGTTGAACACCTTTGGGCTTTATAGTAACGATTGGAATGCACTCTCTTCCACATGACAGTCTCCTTGCTTCTCCTTCAGAAATCTTTGAGGATTTCCCTGTTATGAATTGGAGATTGCTTTCATTACTTGAGTGCATTGCAATCAAGATTGCTTTCATGTGTTTGTAATGCAAGTATTTGAAGATTAAAAAGTAGTTTCTTCTTTCCTATGCTGTACACATGGACTTCGTGCTTGCCTGAAGCCCCCTCCAGGTCAACACCTTACATGTCAGGTCTTTGTTTACTCATGGGCTTATTGCTGTAGCCAAGCAACAAGGATTTCCATGTAAATTCAAGTCTTCCTTCAAGGAGGAAACTCCTCTCTCTTGTCTTCAGTCTCATTTGCAAGATTTCACCAAAAAGAACCTCAATTTGCTGCGTTGACCTACACTTTCTGCAGTGTGGACAAGACCAACTGATGTTGGCATGGACTTTCTAGTGGATTCTATAACAAACATTGTGTGGGAAAAATTCTACAGCTTAATAATGTCTCTGGAAAAAAGCACCCATGCCTCCATGTTCTGTGCATATCTCCTTTTTTAGGATTAGTGATGTTTGACTTTCATTGAAGTGGCCAAAATGCACTGCCAAAAGTTGATTTACAAAATCCTAAAATTCAGTCTGTGGCATCTTACTTATAACCCATGAAGACTCCAGAAATTGGTATGTAATATAGTGGGATGCAATTCCAGGCTGTGCAATACACACACACTCTATAAATAAGGTGTGTAGCTGCAGGCTGCCCCTGTTTATAGAAATTCAATGCAAGTATCGGCTCATAGCATACTGCTAATACGTCATTCTTTTGGGTAGCATGTAAGTGTTGTTGAATGAGAAACTTGAGGTGATGTTACTAGCTGGAGACTGACAAATCTTTTCCTTTTCCCATGAAGAAGGAAGGGAGATGGTATACCCATTTTAGAGCACCTGGGGAAAGATTAAGCTCATACTCACCAACAGTATGACAGATGATGTTTTGTCTTATTAAGAAGCTTCCTATCTACATTGATTAACCCTATAAAATGAATTTTGCCTTTCCAGTGTTTTTCTGAGCGTCACTTCAGTTTACATTTTTCAGTGTTGACTGACAAAAATATGAAGTGGGTGTTGATCAGAGGAGCAGGATAAAATGCTTTCTCTTCACTTAGAGAAATGTTAAGAAAACTGTATGAAAATGGAGTCCATTTGTTGATTCAATGTGTTTGAAATTGTTGAGATGCCAAGTTTTCTGTACAATGTTTTTGTAATTAAACTTTTGGAGTTCCTTTGTTTTTTGAGAAGTTGATGTGCTTGTTTGACACTTGCTTCATTAAAATTGTTCAACATTGAATCCATTCTGATTCAATTTTAACTCCATTTTAATGAAAGAACCATTACTAGCATTGCTTTCTTGTCTGAGAGACTTTGTCAACTCTACATTAATCACCAGTATTCTCCAGCAATCCAGATTGGTAATGCATATTTTCGATAA
Organism: Apteryx mantelli; assembly: GCF_036417845.1. Taxonomy (NCBI): domain Eukaryota; kingdom Metazoa; phylum Chordata; class Aves; order Apterygiformes; family Apterygidae; genus Apteryx; species Apteryx mantelli. The sequence goes on from NC_089992.1 coordinate 22,711,358, forward strand.
TTGCTCATTCAGATGACTGTGTACCTGTTTGAGGGCTTTGTTTGTTTTAATGTATCTTGGAATGACATGATAGGCTGTAATTTTCTTTCATAGGAATGGGGGCGAGTGCTCACTCTTTATCCCATCTGTCAAATGATCAGAGAACTAATGGCTACTCCATCTTCTGGCACTTCAGTGTATTAGCTCTTGATAAAGATGATCTTTGAGAGGAAATAGTGTTAGAGAGCTGCCCCTTTTCCCTCCGCATCTCAAGTATATCTTCTTCTGAAACTGCTAAAGGAAGTAGCCACTATTTGAAGTGATGAAAACTTCAGAGACTTTTGTAAAGAATTATTATCGGGACCCTTTCTGTCATGTCCTTGTTCCCCAACTTGAATCACCTTAAGAAGGTCTTGAGTCTTTTTTCCCCCTGCACGTTTTTAACATCCCTGTCCTCCTCTGCCTTCCTTAATTTCCCACCACTATATTTGTTTTCTCTACCTGTAAGAACCTTCTGTATCATACTGTTACCCCTCCCAACTCATTTTCTTTTCCTCTACTAGATTTTCTCATACATCTTCCCTTCTGCTTGCTGGGTGTGGAGCCAACCTGTAGCCTTGTGGAAATTGTACTTTGGTTATAGATTCTCTGTGGAGGACTTCGGATGATTTACTCCTGCACTATTGCTCCTTCTGCGGTCACAGTGCTGTAAGCAACCATTTATTTAGGTTATTTCTGTAGTCACGCCTCATTATTTTGATTGCCAAATTAATGCCTGGTCTTTCTGTATAGCAACACACTTGATTCAAATACAACTCCTTCTGCTGTCTGGGACAGACTGCTCATGTAGGCTTACTGTGCTTTGGATATTTTGCAAAACATCAGCTATGAGATGCTAAAGATTTCAAAAATATAAGGAATACAGGGAGGTCTCCTATATGACTATAGCCACTATGTGACATTGACTAGTTAAGAATTGGGGATGGTAATGTCAGAACTGGTGTACACCTGCAAAAAAGTAGCAAAACAGCAATGCATTCATAATGAGGGAATGGTCCAGTTTCTTTCCACCTTGTAGTGCTGTATATGGCATCAGGAGCAGATGGTGGCCAATCATGCTGAATTTAAAATAGTGTATTGTAATATTTCCACTGATTTTCTTCTGTTTCTTAAACCCTGTTTATTGCTGCAGGATGGGATCCATGACTAATAATCACTTTAGGGAAATGAGGGGGCTTTGAGTTTTGGGGCTTTTTTAAGAGGAAAAGATCATTTTCTTCATGTTTCTTAGGCAGATTCCTGTTCAATAATATATTTGGAATCTTAAGTGAGGTCTGTGGTGTGTTGCTTGCTTGTTTGATTTTAACTTCTTGCTTCAGTTCAGTTGTATCCTTTGGAGTCAGAAATGCCCTCAGGCCTGCAGAAGGTAAACATTTATTCTTCACTTGTCCCGTAGAATTTTTCTGCTCTCAAACAGTGAATAGTTTTGCTGCATCTTCCTTCCTCATTGCTCATACTATTGAGATTTTCTTTTTATCTTTTAGAATATCTTGGTCATATTCAAGATTTGCCTTAATTGCAAAAGCTGCAGTTTTTGCTGCATCTATTGTACCATCCTGGTAAGTGGTAAGGTGTCAACTTCCATTACGTAATACAAAAACCAACATAGCTTTCAGAGCTATGACTTACAGGCTATATTAATAAACTTGTAATTCTGATGCTGTGAATTCTGAGGTTTTTATTGTTTACAGTGTAGGCACTGAGGGTTTGTGTATCTGAAGATATGAAAATTGGAGTCTGGGAGCTATAGACAAAAGATTTGAAGTTTATTTGAGTAATTGGCCTGTCTTATTGCTATAACCTGACACATGGAGGCCTGTGTAGTGTGGGTGTTGAATTTTTTTACCAGTTTTTGAACATTTTTGTGAAAATAATGCCAAGCAAATGCAGTTGGGATTTTTCCAAGCATAGTTTTAGAGGGAAGCAAGAGGAAAGGGGGACTGTACAAATCAGACTAGGACACTTCGAAAAACATGTGACTTTCTACTCTAGAGGTTTCTGAGCTACACTTTAGTGAAAAGAGGCATGTTATTGATGGCAGATATCTCTGAACTTTGGCTACTGTGTGGTAGACTCCATTTCAAAGTTGTTGGGAGGGAAATGGGTTGAATTATATAATAGTTTTTACTTTCCATCTCTGAATTGTGGTTTACTCCAATGTAAGGACAAATGCAACACAAGTTTATTATCTTTGAGTCTATTTGTAGCCATAAGGCAATGTTCAGTCAGCTCTGTAAGTTTGCAGATGTTTATTTTAGACTCTCCAGGTTTTATTTGCATGCATATCCCAATAAGTTGAACTTAGTACTGAAATGCCATCAGTTCTATTAATTAGTTAATGAGATGCTGAAGTAATATTTGAAATGATCTGTGTGGAGCTGGAGAAGTAGAGAAACAATGTAGGAGGAAGGACTATTCAGTTAAGTGGAGAATTGGGTCATGGGAAAATGGTTAGTTTAACTAGAGATTAAGGTCTTGATCCTGAAATATTTAGGCAGGAGATCGACTTTGTACATGTGAATGGTTCCCCTGAGTTGGCTAGACTCCCCAAAATACTTGTCACATCAGTGCAGTAGACTGAAAAAAAAGAAAAACGTCGAAGTGCATTTTTTTTAAAGATTCTTTTAAAAATTTAAAGTACTTATTTAATAAGAATAACTTAGGAGAATATTGGAAATAGTGTATCTAGTTATGTTCCATTAATGGGATTTGAAGCCATTGCATGTTGTTAACCGGGTATGTTACTTTATTTGAATGCTCCTTTTTCCTTTGTCTCCTTCTTTATGCTGTCTCTTTATACCCAGGTTTATATCTCATTAGGAATTAAGTCCTCATCCTCCTCTGTAAATACTTGTAAGCAATTTGCTGATGTCAGAAAAGTTTTTATGTAGCAAAGCTTCTGCCCTAGTTTGCATGCTTTTGGGGAAGAAACCATATCTTCTATATATGATAAATAGGACAGTAGGATTCTGAAGCAGCCTGCTGGGGGCTACAGCAGTTCACCTAATAACATGGGACAAGTTATTTTTGCAATACTAGAACAAAAGAAGTTGTTTCACATTAGGAGACATTATGGAAATACGAAGTCTGCTGAGAAAGTGTGGATATCTGTGCATTTCACCAAATGAGGTTCCTGCCTAACAAATGAAACTGCCATTGGATTTTTTTTTTTTTTAACCGATGTGAAGAGGAAAGTTTTGATTAAGGAATTGAAGCTCTGGTTATAATAAACAGGAAACCTTTATTCTTCTGCTGTTACCTGGCAAAGACACCAGTTAGTCACAAGTACTACCTTCTTCAAAATACAAGTTTAAAAAAGTAAATAAAGTAAATCTTGAATATATGCAAGATACTCTTCCAAGTTTACTAACACGCATATGTTTAATCTAAATATCATAAGTACAAATCTTTTAGCAATTTGTCAGAATTCATTCCCTGCCTACATATCTGCTCAGGCCTGACTTCAGGATTCTGGTGCTGCTTCTCCTTGGCCCTGTACTTGGCAGTTCACAGAATAACATGGGACTTAACCCGGTAGAGTGTGGGTGAAAAATTGTGTCTCAGTGATATTAAATCATAATGACATATACATTTTTTTAATTGATGCAAGTTATTCTGAGGTATAAGAGAGGGTGAAGTTGATCTTCTGTGCTTTCTCTTCTCCTGTTGATGAAACAGTTTACCTCTTAAAGTTGTTAAAAATACTACTGTTGAAATGTTGGTAGCTTTGCTAACTCATGCTCTGGCAGGTAAAAGGCACTGTCGCTTTTACCTAGAGGTATGTCGGTGCATTCAGGTCCATCTGAACTTTCAGTTAGTAAATTCTTATTTTAAACATTTTACTTCTTATATAAGAACTTCTACCTAGCCAAATCCTTGGGCCAAAACCTTGGCTGGTTCATATGAGTCTGGTTTCGTTGAATTCAGTAGAATGACGACACTGACACCCAGGGAACATCTGGCTGTCTGGGAATCAGAAAGGGGTGTAGCTGATTTCAGTCTGGAGTAGTAATATCATGGGATTTCTCTGTGTCTATCTCATGTGGGCAGTATAAGTTTTATTAAATCTGTTCTACTGTTAGTTAAGAGAGAACTCCCTCATCTAATTTATTTGAAATAATATTGCTTAAGCCCAGGACACTTGCAAAGAAATCCCAAGCTGACGTTTTAGGCCTATCTATTAACATACTTTTTCTTCCCCTAACCCTTCCAAATGAATGTTAACAACTGTGTTGGTATTGTAATTCCTCTCAGAGGAAGCTGCTTTTTTCCTGTACAGCACTCCTAATTCCTGCCTAAGTTGTTTTTGTTTCTTTTAATATTGGAGGAAGAGAGCGAAACTGTTCTGACTGGGGGAAGAGATGCAGGAAGTGTGTCAAAAGTGCAAGCCAGCAGGATGACTGAGCCTAGGAGAGTGAAAAGGTCTGGAAACTTAATCCCCTACCTTGCTCGGAAAGGACTGTGGCTGCTCTAGCATGAATGCTGTCTACACGGTGACATAACAGTATACATGCTGTTTTCCTTGTGTATAAGTATTGATTCTGGAGGGTGTTGACATTGTCATCAACAGATTTTGGTTCTCCTAAAATACTTAATTACTGTGATTATACAGAAGTAGAACATCTGTTCCTATAGAAGAAATATGGCTGTATACAAGCATATGGCTTACAAACTCATACTATGAACTTGATGTGTAGAAGGGAAGGATGTATTTTTTTCTTATGCATACTAGCATTAATGAGTGTCCCTGGTATATGTAAATGCATGGAGTCAAGTTCTGCTTCCACCCCAACATTTTTTCTGACAAGGTGGGTAAGTTTTCTCTTCTCCTACTCTCACCCACTTAAACTCTATTAATGTAAAAGGGGACTTTGTAGAGTAAAGATAACAGGAATAAGAGGTTAAAGGAATAGAATTTGCATGTGCTTTTGAAGTTGGTTTTCACGTACTGCCAATGTAGAAATAGTTGAGTTTTTAGCCTGAGTATGTCTGGGCTCAGACCTACAAATTCCATACATTCTTGAAATGCTTTTGATCAGAAAAACTAGCAAATGTGAAAATAGAATTCTAGCTGCACCCTAGTTTCAGGATTTCACAGGTATGTGGTAAATGAGCATTTCCAGATGTCTGAAATATCTATCCTCATAGGGAAAAGAATCCATTTTCTGGGGGAAGCAGTGCCCTCTAATGATAATTCTTGATATCTCAAAATGAGAGTGAAAAAGCCTGTTAGTGGAAGCCAGAGTCAGAGAGCTTCTCTATGCAGAAATTTGTCAATCCCCTGATTTTGTTCTAAGCAGATAGTAGTTTCTTTGGTTGTTTTTATTTTTATTGGCTTTTATTACATGCTGATATATTGTACTTTTGTTACCATGCTTTAAGGGCTGGTCAGGATGGAAGACGTGCAGCAAGCATTCCTGTGTTGCAAGGGAATTCTGGCATAGCAAATAAAACAAACTCAGTCTACACGTCTTTGAAGTTGGCATTCTGATGGCAAAGAATGGCTGTGATAAAGGTTTCCAGCTGGCTAAAACTGATGCTGTCTGTTGGCTGATATGTTAAAATCAGCACAGCTGATTTCTTCTCTAGCTTCCTTACTAGCTGGAGCTGTGAATACATAAATCCATGTAATGGAAGCTTAGCAACTGTTGATATTTGCGTGGTTTTGTGTCTTTGCAGAGCTGGTTTTCATGTTGGGAGCCTGCTACAGCTTGACATTTACACACATTTACTGCCAGCTCTCTGGAGCTAGAGCATATACGCTATAATAATAGTAGCTGCTCCACTATGATCTTATTCTAGCCAAGAATATCCATGCCCACTTGTGAGATGCCTTAACTTATGAAAACAGTAAAGAACTACCCAGCTTTTTCTTGCTGAATGTTTTCAGCTGTTTTTGTGAATTGGATGAGCTCATGTAGAGGTTCTGACAAGAAACAGTTTGCGCAAAGTAAGCGAGGGATCAGAGAGGAGAGCTGGAAGGAGGAAGTTGGAAATCCCTTCTAGAGCTATCTTGCTTTCATTATGGCTCACTGGGTTTCATGAAACCATGCATTGAAATAATGTGGGAGCACTAACTATAGAGAACCTCCTACGTTTCAGCATCTAAGGTTGTTAATGAATACATAGCAGTCTAAATCAATCTAACTCCTGGCTTCCAAGCAGGTGCCCTTAGCTGTATGTTTTTCCTCTCCTGCCTTTCTTTTCCTCTGTCCTCAGTCCTTTGTGCTAAGCTGTTTCAGCCTGCTAAACCAGCAGAAAACTCTGCCTCTACCAACAAAGAATTTCTTGTGGTGAGAAATGTTTCACGACAAATATCACTGTGGGAACAGTGAATTTGGAAGGGCCCCACAATTACTGCAGTCCAAGAAGTATTTAGAAAACTCAAAACTATAGAAATAAGTGTTTTAAATTATCTTCTCTTCTGTGAAATGGGAGAAACAAACCAACACAGCAACAATGCCATTCTCTCTGGTACCAATTTTCAAGCCATGGTGAGGTATTGACAAGGTCAACAAGCTGAAGGTATAAGCCAAGATCTTGATCTGTGACAGAGGGGAAAGGGCTATAATGTTACTGATAAAAGGAAATACAGTAAATAAATTCCTGGCTTACTCCCTTGGGGTATTTGTTCAACTGTAGAAAGAATGTTTATGGCAGAATCTCTTGTGCTGTTTAAGCATGCTTCAAAGAACGTAGCCTTTCTTACCTTGTAGAAATTCCTCCTAATGGAATTCACACCCAAGCATCTCAATTTTTTTTTCCTCTCTCTTTCAGGCCATAAGTCAGCAGAACTGATGTATTTTACCCATGGGCCTGCTTGCGCAGAGGTAGCTTAATCTGGGCACGTCCCTACCTTGAATTGAAAGTCTGCTGTATTTAATAGGGTGTTAACTCAGTTTATTCCCTGGGATTTGTGTAGTAATTTTACTGTCTGCAGAAGGAGCGATTTGAAGCAGGATGAAGTGTATGTATACACTGTAACATACCTGTGAAGCTTTACAATGATGCCTGGACATGCTTGCCTCATTCTGGTGTTTATATTTTTTAATAACAACTCTTCTATCTCCTTTTGTGGTAGTCCTGTTTTGTGAATTTGAGGGTTATCTCCCTTCTTTCAGGAAACAGGACTGAATGTACTCCAGCATTTACAGGTAGCATCATCTGGTCTGTTTTGAAATCTAGTACCCCATGTTAGACTAATACAACCCTTTGATTTCTGCAGGTTTTCATAGGCCTAACCACAGGTATGATTTGGTCTCTGTCTTCTATGGCCTTGATATATCCCAACTCTGACTTAATCTTTTTCCCTTCTCACCTTCAGTGCTGGCCTCTCCCCATGACTCTTCATTGCTGGGGTTTGGTCTTTCACTTGCATGGAGTTATCCATTTGGTGCTTTCTCCATCTCTCTAAATCACTCTGTCATTAGGTGAGAAAAGGAAGTTTATATAATCTATAAATGTCTGTGGCAGGAGTTCCAAGATCCTCCCTAGAAAGTGATTGCTACCTACAAATGCAACTGTACTTTGGTTCCAACCAGCAATAGTAACTGAAACTATCACAGAATATTTCATAGACAATTGCTATTAGTGCATTCAGTTTTTAATTAAACTGTGCTGTAGAGTACAGTCTGCCAAGGCTCATTGCACTCAGTTCTTGTTTGCTTTGTCCTGTTGGCCACAGCTCATTATATTCAGTTACTCAGTTTTTGACCAAGGTAGGGTCATGATGTTCCTGTGAAACCCTGTGTGTGTGTGGAAAGAATCAGTCCCAGCAATCCCCACAAAAAAGCTGTGCTAAATGGTCTTGGCAGTGCAGAAAGCATAAGATGGAGAAGGATGGATACTGAAGTCACTTTCACTAGTAGGGCTGTTTGGGTTCTGCTACAACATCAACTACCAACTTTAATAATGTTGTGAAAGTATGGAAGTGAATTGCAGCCCAAGACAATGATAGTGTTAAAGAAATGAGTTCCTATAATGCTGAAGTGATAGCAGGAGCAAAGACAAGGGGAGGAATCAGAAGACAAAGAACAAAATTAAACTAAAAAAAAGTTGTCTGCCTGTGCAGTGTGACAGGTTGACCTTACTAAAGACTTCTTAGATGCAGCTATTCTGTGAGAGGCAGTGGTGTAGACCAGGATCCCTGCCCTAGAACACAAAGCTGAATCATTCAGTCCTCTTGCATAGGTTGTCTTACAACCTCTGGGTGGTGAGAGCCCAGACAGTTTCATGAACATTAAGAATCATCCGGTGTTGCTAAATTACTAGGCAATATGTATTTGATGTGAATCAATTTCTGTTGAACTAGCCTGAATGCATGATATGGTGTTTATGCTAGTTATAGAGGACAGACAGCACTAACTTCATCAGAAAGTTTTCTGGGACAAACTTATGCCTTGAACCAGTATGAAGTGTCAGAGTGAATTTGTTCCAGTTCAGTATGTTATCGTTTGGTTTTGGCATTTTTTGTTCTAGTAGTGGATATTTTAAAATTAGATCTACTGTCTTGTAGAACCAAAACTTCTGGGGAAAGTTTTGGCTCCATTGAAATTAATGAAAATTTAGTCACTGAATTTGCTGGTGCCAGGACTTCGTCTGCAGTCTTCAACAGTTATGTGTAGTTATGGATTATCAATTTGTAGGGAAGTTGAAACTGGCTCTGCAGCTCTTCTTAGACTCATCCAGTACCTTCAATTCTGCAGTGCAGCTTCACAGGAATCTGCATGCAGCCTCTCCTATGAAAAATCAAAGAGGAACTCCTGCAATGTAATACAACACTGAAAAGTCATACATTTCCTCAGCTAAAATAACAATGCTCTTTCACATTTAATGGGGTCGCTGTTTCTCTCATATGACTGTTGTGTCATTGATACTTACCAGCTGGGTTTGAATATGATGATAAAGTATCCGTATTGTCATTTTAAAATCCTGGCAATAAGAGTTTCAAATAATGAAGTCAGTCATTTAAAGAAACATTTTTGTTATTTTCCTTTTACTGCTACTTTTTTTTTTAACGAAGTTTTCTGAAGTTCTCTAGTAGCAAATTCCCTAGACTCAGTGTTTCACTATCCAGGGCCAAAGCTTGCTCACATTACAGGAGATTTGTTAGAAGGAAACTTATCCTCAGGATGGGGTGGGAGGACTAAGCCTGGATCCAGATAATCTAGGTTTAGTTTCCAAGGTCTGCTGTAGACTTTCTGTATGTGATAGATACTACTTCTGACATGTGGTTTGATCTACGTACTAGGAAAAGGTACTCAGATACTTCAGTAATGGGGGTAATACAAGAACTGATGCAGAACAGGCAGAGTTCTTGCTTGGGCAATTCACTTGCTTTTCTCTGCTTGAGTTTGTTGTGCAAATGAAGATAGTAAACATCATCTATTTAGTGTGAGAGCTGCTTGAGAAAAGGGCTGTGCCTGAACTTATGTACCAACAGTGTCTAGGAATATATCCCTGTGATCTGAATTGGAATCTATAGACATTAGTTATGTAATTAGACATTAGTTAAGTAATAACAATGAATCATTTACCCTCAATGATAGCTTTGCATATGTAAAATGAAGGGCACTAGGGATGAGAAAGAGTAGTTTCTTGTTGGCTTCTTTTATTATTATGTAAGATAGGCTTGTGAGGATAGAGAGAGATATATATATGTTTTTTTTCCTGTTTCAGATGTGCCTAAAATTGCTCAAATATTGCAGTCAAATCTTGATTTCATTATCTTTTCTCAAACTGTGGCCTTTAAGAAGACCAGCAGAAATGACATCCATACAAGTAGGTGGCAAAGGACTTATGTAGTCCTCTGAAAACAGTCCTTTTTTGTTTGGATGGCATATTAGTCAGAAAGTGGCAGGAAAGTATAGTGGAGAGAAGAAGAAGAAAATAAATGGCATGAGTGTAGGAGCCAGAAATAACCTTTTGAGTGGGCTGGTTCCCCTAGCCAGAAATTATGAATATAATGAAAGTGTTGAATTTTAACCTGTATAATGCAAGGCCTATAGGTAGGCTGCCTGAAAATATTTTCATATCAAAAATATTAATTTTGGTGTGGATGCATGATTAAAATGAAAGGATTGATATTAAAATCAGTAGCCACACTCTCTTTTACATAGTTTAACTATCGGCTTAGAAATTGATTTTTATTACATTAATGAACCCTATCTGGGTACATTGTCTGCAGAGACTGAATAGTAAATAATACCATTACACAAAATATGTCATTTATCAGGACCCTGAATACTTACTAAATTCACCGCTTTCCAAAATCTGTATCTCCTTTTCACTGGACTTCTTAGCCTCTCTTCGATTTCAGGCTTGCTGCTCCTCACTCAGGTCAGTGTGAAGTGCACTTCCACTAGGCTGGAAGATAACTGCTTTTCTGGAGACTTAGAACAAATGACGTGCCGCTACAGGGGACTTTACTGAAGGAGACATGGTTACTTTGAGTGCTCTGTTTCAGCTGAGGAAGGAGTGGCACTGCCCAAAAAACTCGCATTGCAGTTAGAAGCTGGTCATCATCCTGGGAGACAGGAGCTGTGTACAGAAGAAAGTTAGTGAAAATGACCTTTTTTTTCCCTTCTGCACAAGAGGGAAATCACAGATGAGAAACCTTATTTTATTATCTTGGTATGAAGTTGGAAAGAGAAGAAAGGATGGAATAAAACACAGATCAGATGAGACCACTGGTAGACCTAGACCAGGCTCTGTTGCTGCCCACGAGAGAGAGATTCTCATCAGCTACAGATCTCCCGAGAGACTCTGCTAAGCTTCTGTGATGAGAAGGTTCAGAGCTAGTGTCAGTCTGGATGGTTCATTAGTTTAAATGTCTAGTTGTGGGAGGTATGTTCTCAAGCAAAGGCTTCTAAATATAAAATAGTCCTCTGAAGTTTTCATCTTATGAATATTCACTTGTTGAATTTACATTTTGTTTTTCATCTCTGAGCTTCCAGAACAGAGCCTTACACAGAGGACAGCCCTCCCATCTGTCTGATTAAACTCTCTGATGGAAAGATTTTGCAAAAGCAGTACTTCCGTTTTTTTTATAAGTCCCTTCCCTTTGGTTAATTTCTTTCGGAAGACTTTGAGACCCAGCCATTGTGTCATGTGCCAGCTGTAGTAGTCTAAGACTTGAGCAAAATTTCCATCTCAGGTACACCTGTGAAAATGGTGACTGCAGTGGAAGTGCACGTGAAGCTGATGGCAGAATTTCACCCTGAGAGCCTGAGGTTATTTGGTTAGCGGTTATCCATACAGGAGGTTCTTGATGAATTTGGGAGAGAGCAAACACCTCTGACAAATGCCTGTCAGGCATCTGGAGTGAGCGATCTGGAAGTGCAGGGAGGACTGTCTATTAGGATGTACGGTTATCACTAGAGCTTGCAGAGGTATCTGCCTTCTCTGTCTAGACTTTTCAACCATGCTTGTCACCTTGGTACATGTATTCCAGGAGATATTGCTGTCAATCCTGTGCTTTCATATGCACTAAAATCATTAGCAAAAGAATGAAACCCTTAAATAAGGATATATATTCTTCACCCCCCCCCCCCAAAAAAAAAGCGCCTCTTGGATGCTTGCTTCTATGCAGAGGATTTTGTTATTCTATATTCATTTACTTTCCTTTATGTATCAGGTTATTTCCTAATCTGGCTTCGCATGGTGGCTAATGGAACAGAATTGATGCAATTGCTCCAAAAAAAGGCTTTTAGTCACTGGATTCTAATTAAAGCAACCCTTTTTTTCCAGAGAAGAAAAAAAAATCCTTGTTCAAAGAGTGCACTTTCTTTGTATCAGATGAATATATATGCAATAATTTGCCATCCTGTTGGAGACAGAAGTTGAAATATGCTTGGAGCAGTTGTATTCAACTGTATGTAAGTGCTGGCACTACCTGGAGCCTATTTCTTCCACAAGGTGATATTTGTACCATGTAATCTTGCTGCTTCCTGCCATAGGCAGTATTAGGGAGAATATGTCAGAAAAATTGTCAAAATGGTTTTCTGTCAGAAGATTTTCATTATAGTTATGCCCATGGGGAAAAAATGCATAGATTTAGTTGAAAATTCACAGTTTGAATTTTGACCAGCTTGAGTTTTAGGGGCAAGTCCATATGCCCGATTGCAGATTGGTCCATACCATTGCATTTGCAAATCCTACCCTCAGGTTCTCTAGGGAGGGAGATATCTTTGATCTTGCCTGCCTCTTCCGTGTGCTCAGTTGCACAAGCAGAGATGGAAGAGAGCAGCTTTTGCTAGTATGGATCTGCTTCTGGAAAAAAACCCTATAAGCCTTCTTAAAAATAACCACTTAAATTTCACATGTGTGAAAAGTTCTCAGGGACTAAAGCTGGGTGCAGCCATGAAGGCACGAAGGGAAGGGAGCTAGGCAGGTGTGCAGGAGCTGTACTGTCATTATGTGACACAGTGCTCATTTTACTGACTGGGTCTAATCTGGAGGAAAGGGAAATTACCTTGTCTCAAAACCTCATCTCCCTTCCAAATCTGCCCCTTAGTCTGAGACTGAGAAATCAGCTGTTATGAGAACAAAGAGCCATTGCAAATGCACCTTCCATCCCAAGTGCCAGGAGCATTTTTAACTGCCTTCTGTATCAGTGAGTCTGTCTAACAAGCCTTACCAAGCTAGCTCATTGCCTGCACCCACAGCCAGCCCCAGGAGGAGAGGGAGATGGGGTGAATGAATTGTGACTGGTACCAGCCAGCTGCAAGACTTGTTGGAAAAATATGATGCATAAGTGTACAGGAGGCTCAGTAGCACAGAACCTCTGATTGTCTTCCCTGTATAACTATCCCTGTTGTTCTGAACAGCCATCTGTAATTACTTTCCTGTACTGTCCTAAATAGCAGACAGCTTGTTACTCTCCACTTGGAGCTTTTGGACTCTCCATGCAGGAGCACCTGCTCCCAGAACGCCCTATAGAGCATGAGAAATTATATCCCTGAAAATCCTTCCTTTCCAACATCCACTGGTAAAAAGCATCTTTTCTCTGTCTCTTCCTTCCCCCCCGTGGTTCCTTGCACCTGAGCTGGGCTGTATCTGTGAAGCTCCTAAACCTGTAAGTGATGCTGTTTGCCTCTGAGTCAGAGAGGCTTTTAAGTCTGAGTGTAAAATGACTCCTACAGCAGTAAACAGAGCGATCATACAACTCCTTTGAAGTTACCATTTAAATAACCTCCAGGGCTTCACTAATGCGGAAAGCGAGCAAGAGGAAATAATTCCCTCCTGCTCCCGCTCCCCTCAGAAGCAGGGAAAAGAAAATGAATTCCCTGGCAAAGGAGGGACACTGGTTTTCAAGGCATTGCAGGAGAGATGAACGGCTCACACTTATGGCTTAGTTAATGAGTCAGCACATATTCATTCATGGACACAATTTATTAACCCGTAAACACTGCAGATGATGGTGTTATCACTGTGATAAAGTTATTTTAATTAGCTGTATAATTTATAAGGTAGCTGCTGCCTCAAAGGAAACCTTGTCTGTTCATGTCTCCAGGTCCTGGCTTGGTATGAGGGAAGGAAGAGAGGATCAGGGAAATAAAAGGAGAGATCCTGGTAGGACTGCAGGAGCTGGGCTGGTTGCAGACTGTTCTCTGCTGTTTCCTTATCCCTGCAGGCTGTTGCTGGTGTTGCTAATGCAGGAAAGGGTGAATGCGTGTGAGTCGGGCCTCTAGCTCTGCATCTGAACTGATGCTTGGATTCTCCCTGAGGACTGACAGGCAGAGCAAGAGCACAGGTGAGTTTGCATGACATCTGACAGCACTGGAGGGATGCTCAGTGATGTGCTGGAAAGGAGGTCATCCTGTGCTGAATGGGCGGCTGCTGCTGCTGTAACGTGGAAGGCAGCATTATATGCCCTAAGATTATAGCAGTGTCTTTTCTGTGGGCTGATGCCAGGTGGCTACCAAATATGAACAGTGTAGCCTTCTGAGACCTTTGTGGCTAGGGAGTGCAGTGATGGGACAGCCTTCCAGTGAGACGGCAGGCTTAGCCAGTGCTGGAGGGCTTGAGAGTAAGAGATACTGAGTAACCTGGAGAAATGATAACACTGTAACTCACTTGGATATTGCTTGTTTGTCGGGTGGTTTAAATAGTCAATACCTAAATGAGTTCACTCCTTTGTTTAGTGATTTATTAAACACTAAAGTTTATTCAAATAGTTAAATAGACTTTATTAGTGTAGCATAATAAATGGAAAAGATCCTAAAGGCATCTTAGCATAAATCTGAGTCTTAGCAAGCTGCCTGAGGTCAGTTTCTCCTAGGATCACAAGGTGCAGTATTCATAGATCCCTATGTTTTCAGACTGTTTTTAATCAAGTATTTTGGCTTATCTTTCATAAGGAGAAATACGTGCATGCTTGAACATGCTACTAGCCAGTCTTTGGCCCAACTAAAAATGCGGGGAATTTTCGAGGCAATTATACCTGGGCTAATCATATTTGCCCCTTAGTCTAGGGGTATCTGTCTTTATGTCTGTTTACTTTAAGTTGCTGAACAATTTGATTAGGTGCTGGAATAAACTGTGTAATTGTGAGATAGACATTCCTGATGCCTACATTGTTTTCATTATCTAAGTTATCACCGCCCATTGTTACTGCTGTTGTGCAGTAACACTTAGAGAGGCTGCTATTAGAACTGGAGCTCTATTGTGCTAGGTGTTGTACAAACATTTAGCTAGCTGCATGCTCTGTCCTGGAGAGCCTATGGTTTACTGTATTGGTGTACAACAACCCATTATAGCACCTTATAGACATTAGTGAATTATTTCTCATAATGTCACCATGAGGTTGAAAAGTGTAATGGTAAGGGAATAGCTGACCCCATATGCCTAAAAGGGAAGCTGTAGTGGTTGTTACCAGTATACAACACCTGGCCACCAGTCTGTTTCTCATCACAGGGCTCTGCTGCCTTCCTCTGAGAACTTACAGTGATCAATAAGCTCCCTTCTGCCTGTAGGATGGGAGCAGGGCCACAGCACCTCTTTCCCTCCTCTGGCCTTTAATGCATCCACTAATCCTGGGAGAGCGATATTATTCCCTTCTCAGTCTAATGCTAGAGTAGTTCTGTCTCACTGGGATCTCTCTTAGCTCTTAGGAACTCTGTCATAGGGCACTTCTAACTTATCTGTCAGAACTTGGCCAGCCACATGTTAGTTTCTTAATGAGACAAGTCATCCCCTCAGTCAAGGAGATGTCTTTATGCCAGCAGCAGGAAAGATCTCAAAGTTGCACCAATCTTACTGGTCTCAGTTTCTGATCAGTCTCCAAACTTCTGTCTGTTTTCCAGCCACCTGCTTTACTCTCCTCCCAATATCATCCTCCCCTCTACCATAAATCCTTTAACCTAATCCCTTCCAGAGGTTCTCCAAGTCTTGTCTATCTTCACCTTCCTATCTTAGGCTCCAGGTTAGCCATGATATTCACAGCTGGATTTTTATAATCTCATCGTCCAAATGAGGCCTTATACATTGAGGTGCACAGTGTAGCAAACAAACAGTAGGTTGAGTCTCCTCCATGTTCCTCTTCCAGCCAGGTACTGGACTCTACACACTCTTTAGTCAATAAGTGTAAGCCACAAGTCAGGCCCTGTCAGCATTGCAACCTTTTTGGTTTGTGGTTTTATGTAGTGTGCATGGTATAAAAATGTATTTTTAAGAGTTCTTGGTAAAGGCAAGAAATTGCCCACTTAAACCTGCTGGTGTTTCCCAAAAAAGAAAAATCAGGGTAAGCAAAGTGGTTGCATGGGTTCCATAGCAGAAATTGCCTAACAGAACCTTTAATCCATGAAGACAATCCACCTTTGTCCATATTCTTCCAGCATTATCAGTGCTGCAGCTTGTTAGCATGTAGGAAATGGTAGAATTTCAAGTGTGCTTGGAAATGGCCTCTTCTGCTTTCTCAGCAAGTCCTCCTGAGAGTGGAAGATTAGAGCCAGGCCATCCTCTTTCATATCCTCAGCATGGGCTTATGTTTTATCAAATGCATTTTATTGCAAGCTGAATTCTTTCCCGGCTTTTTGTGCTTCTCCAGATTCCCTTGACCCTGAGCCAATCAATGACAAATTGTACAAGTCCCCATTGAAAACATTGCAGAAGCCAGAGGAATGCCAGCTTTACTGTGTAGTACATTTAACTCAGATATTTTAAGCTTACAACTGGTAGGTATGATTCTTCTATTTCAATCTGCTCCTTCAGATCAAAAAGCTGTTAAAAGCTTCAGCTTGTCTTGATGCATCTGCTGCTTCATGACCAATGAATGGCATGTCCAGGACTGGAGGCTGTGGGTAGGAGGATGATATTTTGTGATAAATGTTTCTGATGGTATTTTGTGTTCGGAAAGTTTCTAAAAAACCTGCTACAGTAAATGATCAATCTCCTAGAGGGACTGCTAAAATAGCACTTAGTACTCTTCTGATTTCATGAGGGACAAGTAATGTCTACAAAGACTGCAGACCTCTAGCATATTCAAAGTTACTTTTTGCTTATGCCTCTTGCTTGCCTTCCCCTCTGCTGTGCTGTTACTGTGTTAGATTGGCTATAACTGCAGAATATTCTGTAGTATCTTATGTATTAGATCTCTTACTAATTATGCAACTATTTTATACAGCTTTGTAGCTATATGACTAGATCTGCAAAGTATTTAAACCAAAAAAAATAACAGTAATATTGTTATTTTTCAGTTGTCTTGCATTTAGTTTTTGGTGTCAAATGTTTAATGAGACAGACTATGTGCTGATGGGAATCAATGATGGTGGAGTTGATTGATTTGAGTTTAATGATTTGAGAATATGAGGATTTCCAGAGTAAGCTGGGAGGCTGGAAAAATGTTCAAAGACATAGTTGGCAGAGCCAGTCTGCAAAACCTTTGAAACAGTAAAAAGGCATAAATCTCAGGCGGCTTCTTGTCAGACAGCTGTGATCTGTGATGGCACCAGTGGTAGAAGGAGAAGAGGTACAGAGGCTACAAAAAGGAACTGTTTCTGGAAGCGGCTGGTGGGATTTAGATCTGGTTTTAGCGGGGATGAAGTTTTGGGACTGAGGCCAAGTGCTATTTCCAGAATTTGAGGTTGACCCCTGGCTTGGATTTAAGGGCTTGAATTCAGTGCAGTTTAAATCTGAGGCTGAACTTTGGTTGACATCTGCTGGTTGGGATTCTAGGAAAGCAAACCCTAGTAAGCTCTTTGAAGCTTCGTTGACTGAGGTGAACTTCAGTCTCCAAATACTGGTTGGAAAGCAAGATTTATTTGAGCCACGTTCCAACAAGAAAGACAACCCAAACTGGTGACATTGAGGTCTGGCCTCAACACCCTCATTTCTCCTGCATTTTGGAACCTGAGGGGCAGGGGAGAGAAAAAGATGTCTGGCAAATAGAAATTCAATTGGTTTAATACACAGACTATTTTACTGCGGTCTAACTGGAACCCCTTATTAAGAATCCGATGGCATTTCTAAATAGGGAGAGCTGCTCCCTTGGTGAGGGCAATCTCCAATCATACACCAACATTGCTTTTGACATATTTATGACTCCAATAAAATCTCCCATCTGGTATATTTTAAAATAAAATTGAAAATTTATCACTTTCCTTTAGTTGGTTTGTCGTTCTCCCTGAGAGAAGATAGCTGGGCTAAGATTGTTGCATCGGCAGCCTGTCAGCTGAGGTTAGACTGAGGTGTGATTTAAATTTCAATACTTTCCACATTACAGCTGTCTGGGGTGGGGAAATTACAAGGAGGAAAACAGAGTATGTTTCTGTTATTTTTATTCATTAGTCTCTCCTGATTTGTTTTGTTTCTGTTTTGTTTAGCTCTACTTGCTACTCAGGGCACCTGGGAAAAGAAGATCCTCCCTGTTTTTCTGTATTTCCACAACCTTTGCTTGGTCAGAGACACTTGGAAGGGGACGAGACAGAACCTGAGTGCAGACTCTCCTTTCACTGAACTCTTAGGCAGGACTGGGATAGTAGCAGGAAGAGATCCTTCTCCAGATCAGGGCACCCAATGTATGAGGTACAGTGCAAGTTTGTAGCATTTTATGTAGCTTATAGAGACTGTCTTAAAGAGACTCTTTTTTGGCAGAGTAGAGCTAAGGGTACAGTGCTGATTCCTATTTTTCTGAAAAAAGACGGAGGGAGAGAGATGGGTGGTATTCTGTGTGACTTGGACAGCTGTATCTAGGTCATCTCGGTTCCATCACAACTTAGAGAAATGGGCATTACTGGAGGCAATTGCAAACACACGCTGGATATGCCTGTGTGTTTCTAAGCCTTGGTGATAAGTTTAGGCCAGGCATTTTTAGAGAGTCTATATTAGGTGAGATGAATTGCTTGCCACAGGACTTCTCTGGGAGTCCATAGCAGAAGAATGTCTGGAACCTGAACCAGCTAAGCTCAATCCCGTATTCTAGTTGAAGGCTGGAATCTGGGTTCCAGTGGATCACTAGGATTTTATGTTTGGCCTGTATTGGATGGACAGAGTGTGAAATAAGGGTGATATGCAAATCAGGTGCCTGCACTGATTCCTGGCAAAATGATACACAAACCTTTCTGAAGTGGAAGACTCTCTGGACTTTATGGAGTCCAGGAATGCAATGTATTCTACCTCATCCTTCAGGCTAATAATGAAGTCATGCCTTCCTTGCTGGTCTAGCATTACCCTCCAGTGTGTTTGATTAGGTGAATTTGTTTCTGTTCAGTTGCTGAACCATCTGGGTGTAAAATTATCGGATATCTTATTAGGGCAGCAGAGTAAAATGCCTTTATCCTCCACCCCTCCAATTGCTTCACTGTTCAAATTGTGACTCTAGCCACAGTGGGACTTATGCATCTGACACACTCCACTGTAGGTGGTAAGGTGGGAGGGCAGAGTGGTGATAAGACACCTGTGTGAAGGCTGCAGTAACTCACCCCAAATCTCAAAATGGTCACTTGGCTGGTGCAGCAGCCTGCCAGCCCTGACCCAGAGTAGCCTCTGTAGTTATAGGTTAGCTCTGGGGAATTAAATCCAGCAATGCAGGTGCTCACTCTGGGAGAGGATTAAATCCTATGCATGGTTAATGAGCCGTAGGTATTGAACCTATGTGGGAACCCAGCGGGAAGCTCAAATCTGCTCTCTTGTGTACTGTGGTGTGCTCTGAACTACAGTGAAAATGCAGCCCATTGCCTTAGGCTTATTAAATGCAGCCTTCATTAAAGACATATAGGAGGCATTTTCTAGGGAGTGAACATAAAGGTTTTATGCACAGCTTGTGTATTTGGGGACTTGTGTAGCATGTTTTTCATCTTTTCTAAAGTGTGTAGTTTGGGCTCCTGATTCGTTATGTGTATGGGGCTTTTGTGCTTCTGATGTATATTTGTGCATATGAACACATGGTTAAAGATCTGCCTATGTGTGTTTGAGCATGATGTTAATGTGCAGACAAGTCTTTTGGCATTACCATGTGATTGTTTATGGTGTTGTACTTTCACCAGCGTGTATTTTGCACACATACAGTGTATGCATATGGGTCACTTCATTTGATTGTTCTATTTTCCTGTTTTCTGGACTGAACAATTAAGCATGTTTTTTTGAGTGCCTCACATGTTATTTCCTTTCACAGCAATTGTCTATATGCTAATGTCAAGTTTATTCTAAATGGATATGCTGATACAATTTTTGATTGTGTAGACCTAAATATTTAGTGCACAGAATGAGTGGACATTTTGTTTGCGTACTCAGTAAATGTATACTCCAACAGTACTTTTGTTTTCTATAGGAACCAGAGGGTACTTTGCACTGAAAATGCCTGTGCGCCTTCCTTATGCGTTGTAAATGTGTGTTTGTGAAAGAGGGGTTGCAGCATGCATGCTCAGTGTGTAGTAAAAGCATGTTTTACCTCTAAAAATCCGTGTGCTCAGTTTTACATTTGCTGAATGTAAGCACATATTTTCCTGTATTTGCTGGCAGAGATACAGAAGTGTTGAGTCTTTGTATTGTTAAAATAACAGAATAGTTGTCCACATATCTTCTAACTTTTTAAAACATCCTCCAGCTTTCATGGTTTAAATTTCTAAGTGTCCATCCAAGTGATATATGTCAAAACATCAGGAAGGATATTTAAGCAATTATGTCAGTGGAATGGAACAGAGCCATGAGTTGATGTTTTTCTGATGCTATATAAAAGGGAAAGTGGTGAAGAAGAGGCACGAATACAGTACAAAATGAACAAGATCAACCAAGGTAAGGTTGAGAGGTTTGCTCTTAATTTGGGAGACATCTACAGCAAAAGAATTCCTATGGCTATATTTATCTTTTATGCCATCCTATGATCATGCCTTCCTGTCCCAAGTCTCACACCCTCTAGGATCAGTCCCCAGGAACCAGGAATGATGATGTAGGCCTCCCAACCTTGCTGCTTCCTCTGTCTGCCCTGTCTCCTGGGCAGTCTTCATTAACCCACCATTTCTTTTCAATAACATTTTAAAGGATCTGACACTGAGTAGGAATGGTTGACGTACCTGCTGCTTTTCTCTGTAATTATTCGGTTCCCTTGTTGGGACCCAGATTATTGCCATGCAAGAGAGCAGCTTACCTATTCCCACTGAACTGAGAGCTAGTCAAACACGAACCTGCCTGGCTGTGACTAACATCATTCCACGTATTCAGTCATAAAAGTGATTTCTCTCTGCTGCTGGGCTGGACCATGGAGTAATTAAGTGCAGACCAGAGTGGAAGTGGAGGAAAGGCATCGTGTGGCTGGAGCAGTAGCGCACTCTGACGAGGCGGACAGAGGAGCACAGTGAAAGGGGACAGGCAATGAGTGGGGAGGCAAGCAGTGCCAAAGGATGGGACAAGGCTCCATGCAGAGTCAGGGCAGGTGCTGGTGTGCTAGTAGTTTGCCTAGGAGATATATATGAGTAGCTTACCTCCTTTTCTTTTGCTCTTTTTTTAATGGTAACCTTCACCTCCCCTCAAACAAGAGGTCACTTCCTGTTCCTCACCCAAATGCTGATCTGCCTGTTGTTTTCTGTGCAGAAAACTGGGCAGATCTTATTCCTCTGTGTTCCCTCCTGGCTCTCCATGCTGTGTGCTATCCTGCACTGTGGCTACTTCTCCATGTACAGAAGGTGGAAGAGGGTGTATGAAGGGGGACTTGTGCTCTTTTGCCTAGCTGTATCCCCTGTGAAGATGACTTGTGTCCCGAAATCCTTGTAGATTGGAGGAAGAGCACTCTTAGCAGTAGTATACTGGAGCAAGGAAAAATGGTTCCTGAACTGTAATTAGTCCTCAGTCAGTCTTTGCTACATATTGCCCAAGCTGAAGGCCTTCCCTCTAGCCTGGGATTAGGAGTAGGAGAACACAGAGCCAGGGGGCCAAAGGGACAAACATGAGAAGAACAACGAATGGGTTGAAGTCACAGGAACAGAATGATGGTTGAGGAAAAGCTGTAGTCCATTATGGAGTGTCTTGAGCAGCATTTGCTCCTTAAAAGGTGCTCAAGGAATGTCTGCAGCCATTGCCAAGAGAAACTACGTCTGGAGATGTGAGGAAACAAAAGTAGGGAAGAGCTGAGCTTGCTCAGCCTTCCTGCAGAAGTCAAGAGTGTTCCAGGGACTGAGAGCAGAGGGAGCTGACAGCGGTTTGTGTAGATATTTGTTGCCCAGTTGCTATGTTGACTTCAAATCCTGAAGAGTCAACAATTAGCAACTGTGGTGCTTGAGTCCTGTCCCTCTGCAGCCTGCCGAGAGGCTGCTCCATCTCCACCTGGACTGCAGACTGAACTCGGAGATGCTGGAGCGTTAGTCTGTGGATGTACAGGGTGAGAGGAGGGAGAGATGGGAGGATTAGGCTGAAGGATCAATGCAGTAAATGACTTCCGTGCTCAGAAAGCTCCCTGTGATAAGGAAGGAGGCAAAAAGAGGCCCTGCATGACAGCCTTTGAGGTCTGTGGATAAACCCTATCTCAGCCTTCTGGGTTTTCCTGGAGCTTGACGCATTAGCACCCCGGCTGCTTGGCCTTCGCTTCCTGCTTCCCTTAGCAACACATGCTGCCTCTTCCCTGCCCCCCCTCTGATTTCTTGTGACAGGCTTACGAATCCTGGGACCCCTGATGCTGGAATGGCATTTTGGCCTAGCTGGAATTGTTTATAAGCACAGAGCTTTGATGCTGTCTCCAAAGCCTCTGGAGAGCTGAGAAGGGCTATTTTTCATGTGATGCTTTTGGAGAATGCTATGGGAAAAGGTCAAGGGACAGAGTGGGAACGAGTAGGTCACATACTCATTGGTTTAGGGCACTACGACAGCATCGGTTCTTTAAGATCTCAGAGCCTGCTTTGTAAAAATAAGCACCTCTCACTGAGCTGCCTGGGAAAGAACAGGGGCACGCCTCCTGCAACGGATGTTCGCAGCGTTCCTTCGGGTCTGTTCTCTTGCCTTGGCAATCGCTGCCTCTCAGCGTCCCTGTGAACCAGACAGATCCTTCAAACAGTGTGCAGCATTTTAAAAAGCCTCTTTGCTTACCACTTTGACCTTTGTAATACAAGGAGAAATTCTGTAAGAGCAGGGGCTGGCCTTCTGGCATGGCTGTCTTGCAGCAGGGTCTGAGCTGCTCTGCAGGATTCATTAGTGCATCCCCATGTCACCGACCTGGGTCTGTGGGCAAAAAAGCTCAGGGCTGAACAGCTATTTGGCCCCCCCCTTTTTTTTTTTTTTTTTTGCACATGCTAGCTTTGCTTCTTTGAATCTAGAAGAAGAATAAAAAAAAAAAAGAAAAAAAATAGCAGTCTAACAAGGATTGCCCTTTTTCCTTTCCTCCTCCTTGGTGCACACATTCTGCAGTTATCAGCCAGAACGTGGGGAGTGCGAGAAGGAACAGGAAGCAGAGGGGTGAGGTGGTAAATCATTTACATTGGAAATAGAAGCTGAATGTGCGTTTCCCTACTCTGTTGCCATCAATCACTCAAATTTCTTGTACACTACAGAATAGAGGAGTAGAGTTTGCTTGCTTCCCACTTCCCCCGGGAATGGAAACAGATTCATTTGTTTCATTGCCTGGAAATGCTGATCGCTCAAAACATTTGTTATTCCAAAGATACACGCAGTTCTGAAGCTGAACTTTTTGGCTTCCTCCTATCTGGTCTTCAGAAATGTGTTTGCATGTCCTGCAGACCTGGAGAATTCGCTCTGCCAGTGTTCTCGGTCAGTAAGGGATGGAAAGGTGCTGCTGGAGTGCTGGAAAGCCCATGGCCAGCTGAGCAGATGCTTTTAATGCAGTACAACTCTGCAGAGCATTGGCAAATGCCCTCTGTTCTCCATCAAGCCAGATGCTTTTATCTTGTTCTTGTGATCTTGCACCTGATCCAATGGGGTGAGATTTTCAGAGGCCAAAGCTCTGCTTGTCACTGAAAACCTTTTTGTGACTATTTTATGGGGCTAACAAATCTGTTGAGGGGAAAATTATAGTGGTGAATTATGGGGAATAGATAGACCACCCTGTGTTTGCTGTTGTTGTTATTTACAATTTAGCTCTGGTCAAAAGTTTGGGGACAATAGTAGAGATAGCATGGGACTGGGAAAGGAATGGAAGGAGAAAAAAGAAGAAAAACAGAAATAGGAGAAGGAAGGAGGAGTAGAACAAACAGGGAAGTGAATGAAAAGTTGTCTGTTTCTTTCCGTAGCAAATAGTGTAAATGAAATAAATAAGCATGGAAGAATTCAGAAAGCACTGCTTCCTGAAAAGGCACAACAGAAAATGGCCAGCTGTGTATTCACCCTATAATAATGCTATGGTCTGGCATACTTCTGTAGCTTTTAAACAGTGTCTGATTTCTGATTAAAAATCTTTTGTATGTAACAATCTCTATTAGGCGAAGTCTTGTCCTGCGGAGGAGGACTGGACTGAAAGGCTGTAGAGGGGTGTTCAGGCAATAGACAGTTCTGGGCTAAAGGGTTACCAAAGGGGTAGGGCACTATAAAGCTTTTGCATGACTTCACAGCCCTAGGCATCCTGGGAAGCTTGGCAATGGCACGGTGTCTCTGAAACTCGAGGGATGTGGTCAGGACTGAGATGTGGTTAGTATTCAGTTCAGTTGCTGCAATAAAGAAGCTGGTGAGGCATTGTGTCCTTGGAGCACAGCTGCAGCCAGGAAATTTCTCCTGGCTGTAGGGGACTGAAACCTCGTTCCCTGGGGGTGTGAGCTCAGCAGCTTTTAAGGGCTTAGCCATTGTGGGTCTGGGCAGAACTCGCAGGGGAGACCTGTCGGGAAAACCCAAGGGCTGGAAGGAAATGCTGCTGATGACTCAGTAGGCAGAACTCTTCCCTTTGTTGATGTTGGAGCTGGGCCATGCAGACATGTCCCTCAGTAACTACCTACTAGTTGCTCATAGTTCATGCTTTGTAACCACCAGTGTTCTCGTCGGCATCTAGAGATGCGAAGCTGAAATCCATGCTGTGGGATCTGTTATCACACTGATGCTTGCAGCCTCTGAGAAGGATGGATGTGTCTGCTTCTGGAACGAGGTGTGTTTGACCGCATGCCTCTGGCACGTACAGGTGTCATGACTGTGCAGACAAATCCTAGGCAGTGTTCAGTGTAACTGTGGCTCCATCCATGTTCTCCCTGCCAGGAAAGATTGCACATGGGATTGCATGCCCATAAAAACCCAGGAAGATGCTTCATTAACCACTCAGTTCGAGACTGCTGAGAGGAGATGATGTGAGGAGTTAGCAGCAGTTTGGTGTTCTGGGGAGGACTGCAGGATGGTTAGGTAGGATGGGTGGGGGAAGGGATGAATTTGGAAGAGAAAACAACATGACCAAGGGATAAAAATGTCTGATGTGTCCCTTGTTAAGCAACAGAGACCCTTAGCGGTCACCTGGAGGAAAACCCTGGTGCTGAGTTTAGAGCTGTGTGAATGATTGCTTTTTCTCTGTTTTCTAGCTTGGTTGGAGTCCATCCCCTCCTCCTCCAGCTAGAAATACACACTCATTTCGACATGAATTCATGTAATAACTTTAAGTTTAGATATAAGTGACAGTTGTGCGGTTTCAGACATTTTGCTTAACCCCAATGAATGGTTTCACTTTTTTTAGTTTTTTAATGATCAATTTTGAAATGGAACATTGTTTTGCAAAACTGACACATTTTCAATTTGTATTGATTGCCATATGATATTGCTATGTTTTATTCAGCATCACAATTACTGCTTTATTCTGAGAAGTTTTTACTTCAGATCTTTTTATAAAGCAGTTTTGGCTGCTCTTGTGCTTCTGTCCAGCCTCTGGCTACCTCTTCTCCCCTGATCCCCACCAGCCCAGTGTCTAACTGAATTTGTTGAATAACTTCAGTTGACCAGATTCTGCAGTGCCCTCTGCCACTCCCCTGGCAAATGCACAGGTAATCTGATAAATGTTGTCACCTCCTCCATGAGTTATTTCTGTGTACTTAGTCCCTTTGCTGTGACTGGCGATGAGGTCAGCCCACTCATGCAGCAGTTAGGTTCTGGCACTAAAGCAGCACTGCCTTGTCCTGGCAGGACTGCTGACACATGTGAACTGTTGTGTGCTTTTGCCTCTGACAGCTCTTTGTGAGAACAGCCTCCCTAGACTTACTCAGGTAACCACCAGCCGCAGGAAAATCATACCGACTCTGGTGCTGTTCATGGGGTTTTTCACTGGTCATCTCAGTGGTCAGGGACTGCTGCATCCAGGGGATCTGTTGCAGCTTGATGAATGGCAGGCTGGGAATCAGAAAAGATGGGCTGGACATTTTGAGGGTGGCTCACTTTGGGCAAGTCATTTTGGGTAAATCGCATGGGGATGTGTAAAACAAAGTTAGTGGTCTGACTCACCTTGCAAAGAGCTTAGAGAATGTAGCTGCAAAGCGCTGTGAAAAAGCTATGCTCTGTTACAGTGACACTGACTGCATCTGCCAACCCCAAACTCCAACAAAGGCAGACTCTCAAGACCTCCTTCAGGACTCTGCCAGCGTGACTTCTACTGATCTAGGGGGGAGCACAGCAATATATTGCAAAGCTCTTCCTTATCTGTCTCTTCTAGTGATGTTCTGCGAGTGGTACACAACTTAGCACCCTGACATACATTAGAAAACCATCATCGCCATCATTAGGTTGCTGTGTGTAATCACCACTCTTTGAGCAGCTATTTCCTGACTTCCACAAGTGGAAGTGACTAATCAAAACTAGAATGGTCCTGCAAAAAAAAAAGCCCCAGAAGGCTGGGATTTCTTCTCAGCACAAATTCCCTTCTGTGTTGTGTAATGAGTTTTATTATTATTTGTCAGTGTTACAGATAGTAAACTTTCTGAGGCCGTGAGCTGTTACATACTGCATCAAGAGAAGCCCGCAAGCAATACTGTGTGCAAACAGGCGATGGACATACAGGCTTGGAAGGATCATGTGATCCTGGACAAGTTCTCCATGCTGTAGAAAAGATTCCAATAGAGGCCAGACCTTAAGGTTAGTGTCTTGATCACTGTTAAACCTATACACAGAACTTGAAACCCTCTTGGTTAATGGTCAGTAGATTCTGGCCCAATGAATAGACCTTCACTGAGCAGCATTCTCCATTCTTGTGACAGAGGGGCCTCCACTAGGAATCTGCCTTATGTTCAAACCCAGTCTGGGCACTGACAGCACTCGTCTGCTTACTCAGGGGTTTCTTGCGAGTCCGCATCTATAGGAGACAGTATGTGCTTGTTTCAAGGGCACCTTCAGAGCAAGTAGTGGTTGTTTCTTTAAGGCCTCCCTCCCCTCTCTTCCCTTCTCCACTACTCCTCTCTCGATATTCCTGCTGACACAGATTTTCTCTCTTGCTCAATTTCAGTGCACCTGCTCTTGTAAGCCAGGCTGCACAGGGTTTGCTCAAAATGAGCCTGTATATGATAACAGAAGCAGCACCCAAAAGCACATTCATAGGCTGAGAGGAGTCATCAATATGCAGAGTGAAGCCTGGCTTAAGCAGCTCCA
Source organism: Apteryx mantelli (assembly GCF_036417845.1). Classification (NCBI taxonomy): domain Eukaryota; kingdom Metazoa; phylum Chordata; class Aves; order Apterygiformes; family Apterygidae; genus Apteryx; species Apteryx mantelli. The sequence continues at coordinate 22,738,376 of NC_089992.1, forward strand.
CAGGTAACCCACAGAAACTAGTCACTAAGATGTATCTTTAGTTAAAGGTCAGATCAACTGATATGGGGAACAGCAGGAATATTTTAGATAAATAGTAATTAAAAAGCAGGCTGTCCAATCACATCTAGATATTCAACCTGCCTATCTTTATTATTGCCTTATATACTCAGAATATACTCACTTCCCCACCTACCTGTACAACTATATGTGCTAAAGACATTGCACTCAGGTTCAGTATTGCAAAAGACAAACTGACCTGAAATGTGAGTTACCAGGTTACATTCTACTTGAGCTTCCAGGACAGGCTTGTGCTCAAGCAGCTAACATCCAAGTTGCCTTGTCTTCACTCCTATTTTAACCTGAATTAACTAATCTGGGTTAGCCAGCCTGCATTAAGAGCATATCTTTTCTTTTTTTCCCCTTTCTGGGTAACAAGAAGGACTTAATATGGATAGGAAGGGCTTTGTGGCCAAGCTTCAGGAAGGATCTGGTTAGAGGGATCTCTGTAGGAAGCTGACAGATGGATGGAGAAGACTGAGAAAACCAGGGCAGCAAAGGGTGGTAGAAGACAACACAGAGCTTGATTTTAAAAAAAAAAAAAAAAAAAAAAAAAAGATTGGATTTTGGAAGCATGGTGGTGACCAGAGGCTCTGATTTGACGTAGTTTTGATTGGAGAGCCTGTGGAGGGACAGACCAGACAGTTCCCACTTGTCAGCTGCACTGCTTGTGTGCACTGAATCTGTGCATACTTCTAGCCTGTTGCAATTTTGATGCAAAATATAGTCACATAAACTGTTTCTGTGATAGCTCATTATGCCATGCTCCATGCCCGGAGAAGGGAGTAAATTGATCAAAGGGACAGGCATAGAAGGTGAATTTGTATCCAGCTTTCAAAACACAGATGTGATCCACATGGATCATATTCGTGTAACCGGTCTGGCAGGATCTTCTTCCTCCCAGCTCTGTGTGGCAGACCTCCCAAAATGCACCACCTGGCACATTGCTAATGCTGTTCTGTGTTCTTGGCCATTCCCCATGGCTTAGGGGCTGCAGCGTAGTCACTGATCTTCCCCAATGCGCTTATGCAAGCAGGGCTAAGAGGCAGCGTGGCCAGTGAAGTGGTGATTTGAGAAAAAGCTGAAGTGCACCCCAGGCCTTGTGAACTTACAAAATAACTGTGATGAGGTTTGATGTTACATTTCAGGGAAGGCAGGGTTCCTTAGATTCTGGGTGGGGGTTAATCAATGTGCATTCATCATTAATTTATGCACGTAAGGGGGTTTCAGAGTAGAGTTGTCATGCTGGTTTTGATAATACTAACTCTATCCACCCTGCCAGCTGCTGCAGTGTCGTGGTAGTTTGTGTTGCTGCATGCAGAATTATGGTGCTTTTGTGGGAATATTATGTTCCCTGAATAGAGCCCCACAGAGCAATTTGCTTCATCCTTACAAACCCATCCAAATAACTGGCAGTGCCTTACAAATACAAAACAATCGAGAAAATAAATGTATTATACTGTACATCTGTGACAAAACAATGCTTTCATGTGCAAAGAGAGAAATGTGTTTGTTTAACTTATGGTCTCCCATTTGGAAATAAATGCATTCATTTAAATCAAAATGGGATGTTCTTCACTATTACAGTATTTTGCATGCCAGATGTAAGAAATATGCTGCTTGAACAGCAGACTAAAAACTTGGAGTGGTTGGTGTTACCAAAAGTATGCATGTGCTGGATTGTCTCAGATACTGCCCCTTTTCCTACAGGGTATGTTCTACACGTAAGTGGGAATCTCCTTGCTTTGCACACGAGGGACCTTTGAGCAGGGCAGTCTCTACTGAGGGTTTGGGAATGTGCTCCTCCCTTGTGTGGCAGAATCTGGTGTCCTTTGCGCACACTGGAAAGCCTACATTTCCCCAGGATTGCGCTCAGAAGAGTGCTAATCAATTGGCACACATCAGAACTTTGTATTGCCATAACCATGCGATGAACTGATTCACTACAAGAGTTATGGCAGTCCAACAAGTTTGTGATCAGTTCCAGTTTTTCTGTTAAAGAAATCTTAGTTCCATTTGTATGGAGCAGTGAAAATGTTAGATGGAGGCAAAAGAAATAACAGTCAATAAAATACAGGTTGAGTGCGCCAATATTTGTTTTTAAAAATGTGCCACATCTTGTAATTTCCATCCTTTTAAATGGTTGAGCTTTTGTAATGAAAATCTGCTGCATTTCAGTTTACACACAAGCTTAACATCATCAAGCCAAGTTTGTTCTGGGAGTTAACATTTGCATTTTTGAAAGTAGCAGCCTAATCCAGAGCAAAACCAGATGAGAATGTACTTTAATAAAGTATAAGCTTTATGCTGGTAGCTATGACAGCGTGAGCATCTCAAAAAGGTGCTGAAATTTGATTTGGGTAATTTTCCATGAGTCTGCAAGTTTAATTGAACATAACTCAGGTTCTCTGCTACCAATAGTAGATGTAAACTAGAATTACACTGTGTGATGACTGTTAGAAGGAAAAATAGAAAGGAAAAAAAAAGTTAATATAATACATTTGAGTTTTTCTAACCTGAATTTTTAATAAAAATAATGTTCAGAGAATCTTCTAGGTTCATTACTCTTCCATAATCAAAATAACTGCTCATATTCATAGGTGAGAAGGAAGGAGTTAGGAGTTTTAGCCCTTTGCCAATGTTGGCTGCCCACACTGTGATATAACGGTATTTTGGTGTAGCATCAGGTGTAGCATCAGGTCTGTCCAAACATGTATTGTCCTTAGTTGCTGGAGGGCCACTAATGATGAGAATCACAATACAGCAAGTCTGGCATTAATAAATATTATTTAGTTCAGTTCAGAAACATGGCAGCATGCATCTCCCCCATTTGAAGTGCAAGTATCCTATTGTGTTCATCCAGCCAGGGACTTGTTATGCTATACCCAGCAGGAAACATGCCACATTTGGGAAAGCCAACACCTGTGTATTGACTGATTGACCACCAGGGCTATGCAGCAAGGGTAGTTTGGCCTAGGTATGTTTTTTCTCTGGACTGATTAATCAAATACTTCAAATAATTGCTGCAGGTGTGATTGATGTCAGTTGCATAGCTAATTACCCAGGAGATTAAAATGACTCTTTCTGTTTAAAAAACCTGTAAATGAGTTAATTATTTACTCTGCTCACCTCTCTAACCTTGTTATTCTTGTAAATGAATAGAAATATTGATCTTGGAACTGATTTGGGTGTTGCACAGCTTGCATCAGTTTAATTAGGGGTTTAAATGTAACCCTGTTTGCTCCTTCTGACCAAAGATACTGTCTTTCTACTTTGCTTTTGTAGAAACCTTGAGTGTGGGCCTGGGAAGCACTATTGGGGCATAAATGATCTCCAGGATTTGTAGGACTTCCCTGCATTAGTCCCATTACTATTGTATCTAGACTACTGCTGGCTCCTTGCAGCAGTGCCTTCTTGACCATGTCTCTTGATAGCAGACTCTACCACCCAGTGGTTGTTACTGTTAAAACAATCTTCTCTTACTTCGCTGAGCTGTTTCCTTCTGTTAGCTTCAAACCTCATCTTATTCTTCCATGTTCTCAGTCTGTGAGTATATATTTTTTTCCCCATACATGTAGAAACTACATATTTATTATATCCCTGGTTGCTGTAACAGGTTGCTCCACCAGGACAGAGCAGTGTCAGAAGGCTACAGCTCTGCTAATAGAGACCCCCACTTTGTCTGTTGCCATGGGACGGAGACCTGAATGCCTCTCAAACTAGTTGGTGTAGCTAGAGCTTGTGTGACCCATCACTTTTCCCTTCCAAAACAGCAAGGGCTCCTGAGGTCCTAGCAAAATGTGGGTTTCCTTGCCAAACTGACAAAAACAGTTTTTGGAACAGTTAAAAAATATACCACTTATTGAAGGGACTGAAGGGACAGCAATCCAGAAAGCTCCTCTGCTCTTACCCTCGTGTAGATATACCTATAGGAAGCTTTAAGGCCAGCTTCTATTTGAGCTCGTATCTACCCCTTTAGTCAGCTCCCTCTGCTTTCAGTTTCTGGCAATTCATTTTCCAAACTTTCCAGAAAAGGTTTGTGTCTCTTCGCTTATGGAAAGGCTGTACCAGACATTGCCAGGCTCAGCTTTGTCCGGCTCCAAGGGACTTGCTCCTTTGCATGGTCATCTGGATACTTTGGTGGAGCTTGGTCTCCCTTGCTGGGGGAGACATTAACGTCCCTTCCAGAGCTCTGCAAGAGGCTGCTGCCATTTTATGTTTACTTCCGCTCCAGCCTGATGCAGAGGGGACAGCCTCTGTGCTTCGTCTCTGTAATGCACTGGTCTGTGTCTTATGTTTCCCCTTTGTTTTCAGTCCAAACAGGATGCGAGTCAGGTACGGCCCTCACCTCTGGAGCCATATGGTTCATATCAAGCTGTAGACCCTCACGTTTGCCCAGGAGAGCTCTCATGTGGCTCATGGAGAACTAAAATAGTGGCTTTCACATATCCTTCTCTTTCTTTTTTCTTTGTTTCCTGAAACTCTGAGATTGTTCTTTAAGAATGGAAAACATGACAATTTGGCCAGCAATCAGTATTGGTGCATCATGGGGCTTGTCTCAACTCTTTCCCTCTTACATGAGCTGATGTGCTTGAACAGACTGGACAGAGACTGTCAGAGATAGCCTTTCAGAAATGCAATACCAGCCCGCAAATCCTAAACCATCTGTCATGGTCAAATTAATGTAACCTTCTCCCTGCTGTCAGTGAGAGCTGGGAGAGTGTAACAGCAGCCAGTGCTTGGTCCAGCAGGACTGGTCTATTCGCATGGCTTTCTCTCACATACTTGGATCTGTTCCACTGGCTGCTTTGTGGAGGGCTCTGTTCTCCGCCAGGACAGGAATGATCTGAGTAGGTGCTGAGATTTCCAGATGTTGTTGTTTTTTCAGTGGGAGGCTCAGTTATGGTAACCTGAGGGCTATACAGATTTGGTGCAGACATGGCTAGTGCTAGTGTAACCTAAGAAGACTACTGCTAGAAGGTTTTCTGCTGCTGGGCTCTGTGGCTTCTAGAGCTCAGTGCCATGACTTCATGAGTCACATGCGAGTGCCAGACTGGTGTTGGCAAAGTTTGTGTTGCCAGTGTACGTGGCCTGGCAGCTTCGTCGCCAGTGCCGGGTTGACTGTGCAGGACCTGATGCTGGAAGGGCAAGTGGTGTGCTCTGCGCTCTGACAAACCAGTTCTGAGATGGCCAATGCCAGATACCATCAAGGGAAATTGGCTGCAGCCCAGATGCTTGAAAGTTGATATATTTTCTTGTAGTTTCTGAATGTGGTTGTATTTTCTAGCAGCTGGAGAAAATGTCTTTGAAAAATAATAGCAGCTTTTAGGTCAGATTGGTGTCAATGTTCAGTCCAGGCCACTTAAAGCTAATCAGTTTAAGTTCCTATTTGGCAAATGAAATTTCTGCCTTGCTGGCCATCCTTTCTCTTTAACCTAGCTCTCATGACTACCACTTCTTTTTCAATCTCTTTCTTTCCCACTAATGTGTCCCTAGTCAACGAGATTGCTGAGCTGTAGGATCTGGTGTGTTTTTGAAGGCACCCACACTGTCTTTGTGAGCTTGGGACTCTTTTTTGATAGGATCTTTCCAGTAGAAGCGGAGCAGAAAAGACAAATGTTGGTGAAGCTTTTGTGCCTGCCTTGAGCAAAGTTCAACTGATGAAAACAGTTACTGCTCTTAGTGAGAGACCTGATTCCAACAGTCATGCTTGGACCGAGACAGGTAGACAGTGAGAATCCATGGGGGAGCCATTATAGGCTATTCCAGGGGAACAGAAAAAGGAGAAGAAGCAAAGCTGCTTCTGAATAGAGAGAATCAGGAAAGCAAGAGGTAGATGGGCTGCTTAAATAATACTGTCTTTATCCGTGAATAAATAACAGCATCATAGGGGACATCTAAGGCAGCAATTTTGGGAGGTTAAAATGAAGGTTAAAGATTACATTTAGGATTAGGATTAGAAAAATCAGGACCCTTAAGGCATACGTAGTGAATGCTGAGTATAGAGGCATAGGCAAAACCAGATATGTCTGGAGTAATCTCTAATGAGAGCATGTGTATGTACACATATATATGATACTCTTCATCTTTTCTTTTAACTATATCTACATATTATATGTACATGTGTTATATATGCTATTATTATTATTAGCAGATTAGATGTTACAGTGTATGTAGCCTAATTCCTTGGCTTTATGGAACTGTTAGAAGTTGCTGTGCCAAGAAAAAGGTTTCCTCTGGCAGCTTTTTACATCAGCTCCTGTATGTCAGCAGTTTACACATGAGGCATTTCTGTTGCTCTGAGTGATTAGCTGTGAATGCAGCCTTTGCTGAGACCGTAGGTTTGACTGGAGCTCCTCCTGCCTTCCCTTGAATGCTCAGGGATAGTGCAGACTGTGTTAGCATGCAATGCAGATGCTGGTGAATGAATAAAGTGGGAAGGGAAGAAAGAAGGAGCCTGTCTTTCTCATTCCTTTCAGAAAGCAGAGGAAGGCATTAGCAACCTCCAGAGGGAGTTTCTCTTCTCAGCTGGCCAATCTAGGCATGGGGAACTGATGCCTAGGGGAATCTCTTGACGTATGAGCCTATTTTACTTGGTTCCTTCATGATCCTTCAGAGGGTATTTAGTTCCTGTTTGGTTTTAAAGGATTAGGTTTACTAGATGCTAATTTTGTATGAGGCCGTCAAACCTTGCAGAAGAACAAGCACACTAGAACAAACTCACTTCCAGCTCTGCCAGGAATGTGTATAGCATTTTGCATCCCAATCTGGGGTGCTGCAACATGGGACTCAAGTAATGGACCTCCCAGTCAGGTCTGAGACTGACCATCTGTGACTACAGAGCCACGTATGTTGTGTGGGGACCAAATAACACAGTCATTCCTTCCACTTTTAGAGTCATATCTGGTCTGATGTGTAAAGGTTGACTGAGTTGTTTTGTAAATCTCAGCAGTAAAAATGTGTCCACAATCACTCAAATAATGGAAGGAAGAGATGAGAGCATAAAATGATTATGCTGGTGAAAGAAAGAAAAACTAGTGGAGTCTGAAAGAGACGTGGGCAGGTGAGCAAGGGGCCTTGTGAAGCAGAATGAAATGCATTATTATTTTTAATGGAAATTCAAAAAAGGCTTTGCAGATGCATTGGGCAGAGGATGAGCAGAGAAATTGCTAATTCTATTCCATAAAGATGGTGGGAGTGGAGTTGGCTTTGTTCTGCTGCTCAGGCAAATGGATGTGGCAGCTGGAAAGGACTAGCTGGCGAGGGATAGGAGGAACCTCACATGGGCATTGCACTTCACACTTGCCAGCTTTTATTCCTGTTTGTGCCACAGAAGTCCACTGTGCTGGTGTGAAACTCTGTGTTCCCAGCAGAGGGAAGGAGATAGCTCAGAAATTTCAGCGAGATGCTGATGCCAGGCTTCCTACCACCCCTCTGGCTTGAGTCTCAAACCTGACCACACCACATGTTTTCCCTGGCTTACTCAGCCCCTGAGCAATCTTCCTGGCCTGGACTATCCTCCATCTAGCATCCTCCCAACATGTCTAAGGCTTTCTACCCTCAGAAAGCCTCCTGCACATGGGATCTGCAATCAAATAATAGGATCTCTGGAAACCGTGAGCTGAAGCATCAGTAACACTTGCTCTGAGTGTTGAGGGGAAAACTGCTGCATAATGTTTTTGCCATAAGACCCAACTCTGTATGGAGGAGTTTGCCTAAATAAGTAGGTAAACTATTTCTTCCACGTTCTAGGTAGCCAAAGCAACGCTTACCTTCATGCTTATGAGTGAGTTACAAGGAAGGATCTTTGTGTTGATTTTGATCCCACCATCAGGGAACAGAGGTCCTGAGACTTTCACAGACTCTGAGGACCTCTCTGTCCTCCTTTCTTCTGGTTTGGGTGCCTAAACCTCAGCTTGCAAAATTCACAATAATCTGGCTAGGATATGGAGTGGTGGTGTCCTACAGGACATTCCTATAGTGCTTAGAGCTCCTGACAAAAATGGTCTCTGCCTCCTGTTCCAGAAGCACAGATAAAATGTGGCACGGATAAAAAAAATAGTCTGTGTCCATGGGGAGAGTGTTCCCAAGAAAAGCATTTGTTGAGAAAGAGTGTTTACTCTGCTTCAGGCAGACTCAAGTAATTAAACATCCTAGTGAAGCACTAGGAGTGGGCAGACTTTAGGGAAGAAGCTGAGCTCTCAGTTTAGAAGAATCTGAAACCTAAGAATGAACAACTCCAAGAGAGCTGGTAGTGGGGTTTTACCAGGAGGTGAAGGTCTGGGGTGCTGAAGATGGCTTTATTCGGTTACGGGCTTGAGGCAGGGGAAAGGTAGAACTGGTGATCCGGATCCTTCCTACTGAACCAAAGCACTTAATCAAGGCTTCAAGCTTCCACTATAGACATAGAGATAAAGATTAATTCAGCTCTTAGCTACCAGCTAGGCCCCCACAGCTGGGTGGGATGAATGCAGGCTTTGGCAAGATATATTTTAGAAGGCTGCAGCACCAAGTTGTTGAAGTTCTTTTACCTGCTGAGTCACTAAACTCCTTCCCCATGTACAGTCATGATGGTGCCTCAGGGAATGATGAGCGTCCCTTGAAAACTGTAGGAGACAGAAAGATACCATAACCTGAAAACTCCCTGAGGGCGTGCTGGGAGGAGAGCTGTCTTTAGCAGGTCCCTTTGAGGTGGAGAGGGGGCTGGCCGAGGGGAGCAAATGGCTCTGTAGGAGTGGACTGGTCTAACAGGAGCACTCTGAGTGCCCTGTGGGGACCTGGAGATGTGCTGTGATATGCTGCAGCAGTGCCCTCTGACTTGCATGGGTTGGTCGTGCTGGGCATGCAGAAAACTGTACTAACCCTCCTTGATTTGCAGGGAAGAAAGCTTAAACGTGGGATCTTTGAGGTAGTGAGTTATTCAGATGACCAGCAGAGTGATGTAAGGAGCTATGGCTCTCAAAAGCTGGAGATTGTCAGAGAAATAGTGGATATCTTCTGGAAAGCGAGGTGGTGTTGGCAGCATATATCACTGCCCTAGCCTTGGGACACACCCCCAGTTTGAAAACCAGTCTGGCTACCTAAAGAAAGGTGAATGCCTGGGAAGGTGGGTGAGAGCTAGCATTTGGGAGGAGGGGGAAGGAGATTTAATGTCTGTGGCCAGAGCTCCAGAGCATGGCAGAGGCGGTGGCGTTTGAGCCTGGAAGTACCAAGGGCTTTGAGAGAAGGAGCAGATGGCTGAAGGTAGAGGTTTCGAGGCTTACAAGGAGCATAGCTGGACTGAGCCTGCAATTGTGTGAAAAGGATCTGGGAAAAAATGCAGCTCTTAGGTATGGTCCAGTTCAGTTTCAGGAGCTAATGGGTGACTGTGAGAAAATGAGAGAGAGTGCAAATACACATCTAAAAAAATCTAACTGCAGTTTGGCTTTTGTGCTGCAGTTTTTCTCTTTTCTCTGTATCAGGTACTCATTCACAAAGAAGGATGCATGCCTTTCTCCTGTCTTTGTGAAGGTCTTAGCCCTGGGGATGGGGAGTTGGGAAGAGGGATTTTGAAGTGCCAATTCCGTGTAATAGCAAAGCACAGATTCCCCAGGGGCAGGCACAGCACCTGCCCAAGGCAGCTTCTGAGGTTGGTAGTAAGTTATGTGGAGAGATTTAGGTGATGATAACACTGTGATGGCATTTAATAGGAAATGGTGCTGTGGTTGTCATTTCTAGGGGATTTAAGCCTCCTAGATACACAACCCTCCACAGCACAAGCTTTCCTAGCATGAAGTTATGCTACATGCTATGGAGATGCTGAGAGCTCCTGAGTCAGTGCAGAACTTCCCTGGGCACAGCTACCTGTCAGCCAGATGGTACAGGTCTAGGGTAGGACCTCTCTAACCTTGTGAGAAGTAGATAACAAAATAGTCTATCCCAAGATGCACCTGATCACTTGTGCCAAGTCCTGTTTTACTCTGAGACATCCTAGTGCCAGGATGGGCTGAACAGTCTTATCAGGATACATATTCTGATTCTGGCTCAGACAAATTTTCCCCGTTCATGCCTGTGTGTAGGATAGATTCTGGGCATGCAGCCTGACCTTGGTCTGGCATTTTAAGGGACAAGCTGAACAGTGCCAGGGCCTTCATGAGAGGCGTGCGGTGCCCTGGTAGGGAACTAGGAGCCCTTGCTTTTCACAGAAGCCTCTGGCTGGATCTTGAGATGACAGGACCAGGTTCACCTCCCCTGCAGCTCACCAACACTGAGCACTTGCTTTGTGGTAGCCCGTGTCCCAAGGCCTGATTGCTATGCAGGGGAAAGAATGTGTCTGTATGGAGGGAAAGTGAGGAGGAGAAGGAGTTTTAGGATTTGCTTTCTCAATGGCAATTCATTCTGATCCTCTGTGTCTGTGCTTGCGGATTGCAGGAACGGAGGGGATGCCACTGCTTCATTCAGTGCTCCAGAAGACTAATGGACCTTGACAACTGCAGCACAACATGGAAACTGTTAAAAAGGGAGGACTGATTAAAGCCCCAACCATCCCGGCATTCCCCTGGGCTCTTAACCCCGTGTTGGAGCCGAGCAGCTGAGCAATGCCTCCTCCCCCTCTGTACAATTAACATCTCTTGTCACTAATTGATTCCTGTGGTGCTCACAGGACAATTAGAATTTAAATTGCCTTTTACAAAGGTCATGAAAACATGATAAAAGACGAATCTATTAGGAAGGATCACTCAGGAGTCTCTCTCCTCTTCAGTGGCACTGGCTGTTGGTTATCATGCAGACATGAGTGAGGGGAGCTAGGAGAGCCTTTCAGGGCCTGGGTTCATTTTTTGTTGATGTTAGTTCAAGGCAGAAACTCAGCTTAGTCTTCTTGCACTGAAGGTGGTACTTAATTTTTTGCCACCTATTTTAGGAGTATTTGTGTCTGTACATGCTATCCTTTGTCTTCCTTTTCTGATAAACTTTGAAATAGCTGTTTTTCCATTTGGCTCTCAAATTCATTTCAGAAGGGGAACCTGTTTGCAATGGAGGGGGAAGGATTGGCCTTCTCAGTGCAAATTTGTCCCAGTACTAGCCTGTCTTTGTCCCCAGAGGAGAGAGTAATGGTTTAAAACCTGACATGACTCCCCAAAAAGCAAAAGGTTGTGAGGGAAAAGAGCAGCTGGAGTTCTGTCTGCACAAGGTTGTGGGTGAAGATCTGCGTATGTGGCTAAGCCATACTGTCACTCTGGCTTTCTGTAAAATAGTCTGTGATAAAGAGGTCCTAAAAGAGACTGCAGGGTTACAGGGATGTGAAAGCATCACTTCTAATCCTGTGCTAGCAGCTTTCCTTACCTGCAGCTGATGCTTCTAGGAATGGCATTGTGACTCTGGAAACGTATAGAGCTCCCGTAATCACATCTTAGCCAGGAGCAAACCCTGGATATAGGTGCCTGTGGAGTCATGGCTCAGCAAATTGTTTGGGTTTTGTCACCAAAGTAGAATATGGCAGTCTGGGCTGGGCTTAGAAAGGGAGCTGGTATATTGCTGGCAAATGACAGTATTCAGACTTGTTACAGTTATTGCAGCACTCCCATCCCTTACCCTCAGACCTTAACAGTAGGAAGAGATTTAAAGCCTCTTGTGTCAGGCTTAAGGCAATATCTTGTAATTGCAGCAAATCAGGATGAAATGGATCTTGGGAGGTTACTTAATTCATCTGCGTTCTCCAAGGCAGGATCAGCTCTACCTGTGTCTCTAATTTGTTATCCTGGAAACCTCTGACCAAGACTCCTTTGCTGCAGTGGGGATTGCAATGGCGGCAGTTTACCCCCTGTAGGATTTAGTGGATCTTGTTCTGAGACATCCAGTCCTGCCTCAGAGGCAGCGTTCTGGACTAGATGGATCTCAGGTCTGGGTCCAGTGAAAGGTACTCTTAAATCCTGTAATTCAGTGGTTTCTCAGCTGTTGTCTGTGAATTGCACTGAGCCCCCCATTCAGTGGGTCATACCCTTTGGCTGCAGAGTTGTGCTATCTGTTCTGACACTTATGTCCCCCAGTGTGTGTAGTTTCACAGGGAAGACAAAGTTTGAGAGCCACTGATGTGGTCCAGAACCAGCCTCATGTAGCTACAGCAATATTTCCTGCTGAGAGGGAAAATCTGGCCTGAATATCCGATTGCCCATCCCATCCTGTCCCAGTGGCATCCCCATTATAAAGGAAGCAGACTGGCTATTTGAGAAACACGTGTCCTTTCCAAGTCCTGCCTTTGACTTCTTGTTATTCTGGTTATTGAAATTGATTTTGCACTCCAGGCACGGGATTTTCCATTGCCAAGTTTAATGTTGGAGATAATAGAAATTATGTTTCCGCTCACACATAAATCTCAGGGCTGTTTGTGCTCAGATGACTGGGCAGTAAGTGCAGGTGAAATTGCTCCTGTGATTGTTTCAGTAAAAAATGTAATATTGTTGTAAGGTTTTATAAAGTGTGTTTAACTGGTTTACACAGATTTCTAGTAGTCACTGGGTGTTTTTTTATTAGAAAAAGTATAAACCTCTAAGCAAGGCAGCTAATTTCTCTTCTTGACAGTGTGGGAAATCAGCTGTTTTTGGAAGTAGGTCAAAGAGTGTGCAGGAAGACCAGCTGGCTGTTGTGCAGTACCCCTCTGCTGTGCTTGCTCTGCAGGTCTGCGCTCGGAAAAGCCAGCCTGTCGAAGAGATCAAAAGGACCTCGCTGCTTTTGCACACCTCCTCATGTGGGACAAGCATCAGGCTTTGCATTGACTGTGGCACAGTCTTGTCTCCCCTAAATCTTCCCATCACTAGTTGGTGCACACTGGGCCTGACTTTGAAAAGATTGGGGAAGAAATAAGCAAAGGTGAATCTCTTGAGCCTTAAGAGCAAAACAGTTTGAGAAGGTTTCTTCAGCTCCCAAGAGCTGATGGAGAAAATCATGTAGTGTCAGGCCCACAGGGGACAGTTACTGGATTGGGGCCTGAAAGCACTGTAGCCTTTGGGGTCCCCGTGTCCTAACCTGGCAGCTCTTTCTGCTCCCAGGAGGAGGGATGGCCTGTTGTTCCTTTTCAGAGGGTGCAAGATTATCTCAAACACTTTGTAGGGCTGACAGAGCATGGAGGAAGGACTTCCGAGTGATGGAGGAGCTGTTACTTGAGCCTATGTCCACTTCAGTTACGGGCTGCTCAGGCTAGACGTGAATATGCTCAGCTCTGCAGTCCTCACCTGGGCGAGATTCCCATGATCTGAAGGCCTTGATTAGCTTCCCGAGCAGCTCTGTGTAACCCAGCCAGCTGGCTGCCAACCAGCCCTGCGGCCGTCTGCTACCCTGCGCCTCTGCTGTGTTGGGGCCCTGGGTGCCAGCGATGCTGCTGTAGCTCCTTCCTGAGGGAAGCCCAGACCCTGATAATTCGTATTTTTTTCAGACAGCATTCTTCATGCAATAAACTGCCAGCCTCAAACAGCCAGAGGATGCTGGGTGGTGAGCAGAGCCCCACAGTGAGGAGAAGGTACGTGAGACTGTCTGTGTGGCTCCCTACCTGGCCTGAGCCCATATCTTTTTATGTTTCACATGTCTCATGTCCTTGGCTGAAGGAAAATCATTAACGTGTGTCAGGTAGCGCCCAGCATGGTGAGGCCTCAGCTTGACTTGGTGTTTTAGGGATTGCTGAAAATAAACAGTTAAAAATAAATGTACTTACCTTCTTTTTGTACTCGCCTGCATCTTGCAGTGTTGCTTTGTGGTACTTTATTGTTTCCAACCCAGAGATATCTTCGCTTCAGCAGGGAGCGAAGGGGCTCAATTTATCTCTTCCCTACCTTGCAGGGGTTTGGTGAAGCTCAGCTAGCAAAAACTTGTAAATTGCTTGGAGATCATTAGAGGAAAAGTGCTGTAGAAGAGCAAAATATTATTTATTAATGTGTCTCTGTGTTACAGTGCCATAAATATCAAGGTTTTAATTGCTCAGACATGTAATCTGAGTAACTTCCTGGATCTCTTTTTTTTTTCTTTTATGATTACCTTGGTAAATAATTTCATGGAGCAGTCACTGCACAAAGTGATGCAGGAGTGGTGTTTAAAAGCCAGGTCTGTTGGGGTAGAAGGCAATGGGATGCCACGGTACCGCTTTTAGCTTTCATTTGGCTGCTCTAATCTCCCCTTGCTCAGTCTTATCCTCTGCATCTAAACTTGCTGTTGTTCTGTCCTTGTTTAAAATCTCACCTCCGCTTGTGAGGAGCGTAAGAAACAGTATTAAAATGACGGACGGAGATCTTGCATTGCAAGAGGCTCTGCCTCACTTCATCAGCAATATGCAACCATGGAGCTCCAGCCGTGACAGAGGATTTGCATTATGCTCACTTGTGGGCAGGATATGAACAGTGTGGCTGAAGGGCAGAGCCGGAGGAAACCCTTCCTTTTGTGCCACTAGCTTCAGGTGGCCTGGGGAGGTGTGTGGGGGCAGTGGCTGGGACCGCACAGCCTGCATTGCTCTCCTGACCATGGCTACAGCTGCCTCTGTTGCAGCCAGTTTGAAGCAGCAGGACTGGGTGTCACAGCATAGTTACTCCAGGAGGAGTTTGACCAGCCAAGAGGCACTTAAATATCCTTATGCTTGTGAAAGTGCAGAGGTCGGGGCTTTTCTCTGCATCTGACAGCTGTCTACAGAGGGATGGTATTAGAGGCGTATCAACTGCCATCTTGACCATCCCACCAGAAATTGGTCTGGGGCCTTTCGGGTACCTATCTCTGAACTTGTGAGAAGGAAGTGAGGCTAGTATTGTAACAGACTCAGTCCTCTGCGTGCTCCATCCACAGAAGATGATGTCAGATGCTGGGCCTGGTGGGATGATACCAAGTCATCCACAAAGGGTGGTGTCAAATGTTGTGGTGACTGGGCTTAAAACTGAACCCTTTGTGCAGTATTTCTAATGTGCAATGAGGAAATTCCTTCCTTCTTTCTCACTCGCTCACTCTCTTGCTCTCTCTGCCTTTTTTTTTTTTTTTTTTAATTGCCTCAAAAATATGGCAAGGCTCAGTCTGCTTCTGTTTTCCCACGTGGATGGGCAGCCAGCTGCTTGCTCGTGCATTTCTAAGCTCTGGGATAGGCTGTTCTAATACATTGTTCATAGGCCTCTGAGATTACCCCATTTTGTACAAAATTCAGCAGAAGCAGCAGCGTGTGTGTGTGTTGTTTTTTATTCCTTCCCAGCTCTGGCAGATCAACACCAGTTTTAAAATGTTTGTATTGGCTGTCAGTGAAATATAGAGCTGACCTGACATTTCTTTTGGGGTATGAGATAGGAATAGCACAGTGCTCTCTCCTCTCCATGTCTCCCAGACTGCTCATTCTCTCTGCTTCTTACCAAGCTTGCTACAGGATTTCTGATGGCTGCTACACAACCATCTCATATCATACCCAAGGGGTTAAAATCCCATCTACATCAGCATCATGGGGAAGCCTTCAGTTAGGGTGGTGAGCACATCTCCAGACAGTCCTAGAGTATTACACCTCAAGCTGTAGTGATCAGATAATTTCTCTGTGGTCATTTCAAAGGCATGAAGAGAGTGTCTGCTATTGTGACCTTCACACTGGGACCCTGAGACCATCGCTGAAATGCCTAGTCTCCAAGTGATGGACTTTTTAGTTGGCAGCAGAACTTAAAGCTACATCTGACATCTCTTGGCCATAACTATCTGCCTTTTCTGCTGTCTCAGACAATCTCACTTCCCATTCAATTATTAACATTCCCAAAGGGACTCAGTTATGCCACCCGAGGCAGAAGAAGGAGAACAAATGGTCCATGCTTCAAGGGAGAAAAAGAGAATGTTAAGTCCTACTTCAAGCGCAGTGGCAGACTGACTTTTCCTAGTGAGATAGCACTAACACTTTTAAGAGAGAAAGCCACCAATATCTGCTGCTGCTGAGCTGAATGTGACTTCCAGAGGCTTCATGTATAAAAGAGGAACTTGAAATGTGGACCAGAGGAAGATCTCCACCAATGATTGTCCATTATATGGAGAATATCAATCAGGGCAAGTCCTGATCCATTTAGCTACGCCAACAATCTTCAGTGCTAGTGATTCATGCACCCTCTTTTGTTTTAATTATGTGGTGGATATTAGAGATGCTTTTTAAGCATTTCAGGGGCTTTAAAGGGCTGTGCTTATGCTTATGGAAAGGGGAGCCATGGCTCAAATGTGTAGATGAAATGATATCTAAGTGAAAAAGGAAGAAAACAGCATTTTTTCTCCAGCCTGTGAAGGTTTGAGAAGTATTTTGAAACCCAGTGAAACTCTTCGCAAAGGGCAGTGTCCTTTCTTCATGGGTCCTGGCTGAGATTTACAAAGTTTTTGCAGCATCACCACAAGTTGGTGCTTGGGGAGAAAGTGGTGATGGATTGTGTGTCTAGAAGCAACAGCAACTATAGTGCTGCTGAGTTCACTGGTCAAGCTTTGGTGTCAGGAGAGAGATTCAGCGTGGGGTTTACAGAACTTCTAGTGATAGAAGTCTGTATTCATTGAGGATGTGCCGAGGGTCCAGGAGTTGACTCTGAAGCACATAACCAATGGCTCTGCAGTCATTATGCTATACAGAGCAGACTTGCTGGAATGAGACTGAAGTTCATCTTCTTATGTATTTCTTATGCACAAACCTTATACCCGCTTTAATTCAAGAGTGACTTCCAGCTTCTCCCAAAAGGTATTTAGATGTTCTTAGCAGTTTGAATCCTGTTTATGCCTGTTGAGCTCAGTCCTGCTAACAGCACTGTGTTTTTTTCAACCAATGAAGAGGGGATGCATCTGGATTTCTATTGCTCCTTTATAGTCCCTCTTGGTGTTACACTTCAGGTAACCTTTATGTATCCATGAGAATATCGGTGGCTGACAGTGCTGTTATAAATAATTACAATAATGTTGAGAGATGCCAGAGGAAGTCGGAGTCCCACCAAGCAAGGCAGTATCCAAGCACACAGCACAAGACAATTTTAGGGACAGAAAGAGCCGTTCTGTCAACATTCTTCTATTAGGCATCTGCATCTTTAAGAGTGTGTGACAAAATCCAAGAGAATTGTGTGGGTGACAGCTCTGCCCATCTGCCCTGAACAGCCAGTCCGGATGTGTGCCCTTGCTGACCACGATGCTTCCTGACTCTGTGTCAAACCAGCTTCCTTCTCTGAATCTAATCTCTAAGTTAATACATTGAACAAACCCTGATGAACACTCTAATTCTCTCTCAGTGCCAGATCTGTGGCCAAGGGAATGATCATTGTGCCTTAAGCTTGCATGTGATGGCTCCTGGCCTTGCCTTTGAGCCAGTGCTAAAGAAATGGAGACGGATCATTCTCTCTTAGAGATTAACCCTCTCGTTGCAGCCTGTGGAGATCCCATGCCCCAGTCTGACCCCACAATTACAAGGAGCCTTTTGCACTGTGCCTGTTAACATTCATCAGACAGGCAGCTCAGTGCTCTGAACAGCAGAGATTGCATCCATATCAAGGGTGAGATTGGCTGTGTTATGTGCTGGGGCCTTGCTCATGCAAGACTTGCTAAAGCCACAGGGGTATTGACTAGTAAGAGAGCTGGTGTAGACTAGTCGGTAGCAATACCATCCTGTTGTTGCCCAGCCTAGCTCTAACCAGGCCTGGTGTCTCAAAAATGTCTGTATGATCAAGTTGGAGTGATTCAAGACACTCCTGCTCACTTGACTTCTAGTCACTGCCCTTCAGCTCATGAGTGGTAACTGATCAGTTTAGTGAGGGAATCTTAAAGTGCTCCTGAGATTTTTTTTTAAGGTATTTGGTTGAACTGTGTGCTGAAGCCTACCAGGAGCACTCACATGGTCATCTCTGAAGCCAAGAGGTGGTAATTTCATCTGAGTTCTTGGTAACAGTATTGGCACCCATCTGCACATTGTTACACTTGCTATTGCTGTTGCTGGCAGAGCAGTCCTGGTGGGCACAAGGGCAGATAGCCTGTGGGCAGCCTGAGGAGCCTGGTAGCAAGCATGCTGTCTGGACTAAGGAGTCCACCAGGATTCAAAATGTGGCTTAAACTCAACTCCAGCCTCTTGAGCCTGACTCAGTTTGGGAATTCCAGCCAGCTCAGGGCTGCACTATTACTCATCTTCATGCCCAGAATTAATTGTTTTAATGTTGAAAAGCAGATGGAATAAGGCAAGAGGGAGAAAGAGGAGGGACTAAGCACAGATTTGGTTCAGGTTTGCATATTGGTTCTCTCAGCTTGAAGAGCTTTGCAAGCTCATATGGTTGCTGCTGCTGTGTTCAGCTGAATGCTACAATTGAAGGCTGCGGTGAAATGGTTAAGATGTATTGGCTAGGCTGCTTTAGAAACCTAGTATGGGAATAACAGAGGCTCTTAAGACTGGGACTAAATTGTAATGACAGGCTTTTGTGGACAAAGCCAGTGGGGAGACTTTAATTTCACCAGTGCTCAGGAATGGAAAAGAAATGAAAGCTGGCACATGATTCTGTTTCCACTTATGAAACACCCATCTGCTTTTTTAAAATTCAATTTATGGGAATGGTGAGTAAGGCTGGGCCAGTTTTTAGCTATTAGATCCATGCCATTAACATCCCAGCCGCTTCATTGTATCAATAGCATGTGCTGAGTGAGGAATGTCTCTCATGCAGGATTGGAGAAATTGATATTAATAAACGGATCTAATATTCTTAAATCTGTATTCCTTCCCAAGGCTCGCAGCGACCCCAAAGGGCAGAAGAAATAATAAGTAAGGGCCTAATTCATTATTTATAACCAGGCAAACCAGAGAAGTAACTCAAGGAGATTACCCGGATAATCCAGCATTAGCATCTTGTTTCAGGGATCTTTATTAGGACTCAGGAAGGGCTCCTGGGAGAATGGAGACAGTACAGTAAATTTATATGCTAGCCTTTGACCCTGTCTAGTGCCCTGGCCTTATAATTTACTTTGGGATGTGTGCGAGTTTAACAGAAAGATAAACAGTGTTGACTGAAGAGAAAGGAAGGGAAGCTGAAGAGGCGCAGTACCATTTTAAGCTGCTCAGAGTGGATTTCACAGTGGTCAACAAAGGTGCCTTCATTGCAGTCATGGACCGCAAACAGTATCCAGCTGCTATCCCCTCCCTTGACTTGTTTATGTGGCCAAATGATTTTTGGGAAGTACTCCTCAATCTTTTGGACTCCTGCTTTCTAGAATGGAAAGAATAATAGCACCTCACAGAGCCCAGGCTCACGAGGTTAATTTTGTGTGATGCTTTGAGGTCTTGTAGTCCAGTGTCTCTTAGTCTTTCTCAATGCAGGGACAACCTAGGCCTTTTGAAAAATGGTTACTTTACTGTCCTTTGTTTTGCTTGCTTTTGTGTGTGGTATGTGGATGATTTTGCAGAAGGAGAGAGATGCAGGATTGTTTCATAGATCAATTGCTGAGATTTTTTGAGCCACAGGTTGAGCAATACTGTCCTCATTGGTTTTTGTTTCCCTGAAGAGGTTCAGAAGAGTCTCAGATTGCCTTGTATGGTCTTAGGGAAGACACTACTGTAGTGTCCCATGAACCCATACTGCTTCTAACTAGGAATGGAAACAGCAAAAGAGTCAAAAATCAATTTTCACAGGAAAATGTAGAAGAGAGCACCAGGGAGAGACAGAGAGACTCTTTTTCTGAGATTCCCAGCTCAGTTTTGCAAATGTGAAGTGCTTGAATAAGTTATGGTAAAAGAACTTAATGCATGTTCAGTCCTGACAGTGCTTTCAACTCTTTATACTTTGCCAAGCAGTCCTGTATTGCATAAAAAGGTTTGCTTTTGTGTGCAAATGGCTAGAAGATGGGACATGCACTTCTCAGAGAATTCAGGAAAGCTCCCCTCTGGATGGCTTTTTGACTGGGACTGTTATTCATCCTGACTCTTTGCAAAGACAGTAGGTGACCTAGAGTTGGTTCAGAAATGTGGGCAGACAGTTCAAACACAGAAGGAGAACAGGCTGTCAACAGTTAATAGAGTAGCAGTGCAACTACTTTGCATTTATATTGCGCCTTCCCTCTGAGGATCTCAGAGTGTTTCCAAATATTAACTAAGCCCCACAAGACACCTGCCAGGTAGGTACAGTCAATAATATCCCCATTTTAGATGAGGAAGGCTGAGGTGGAGCAGTCTAACGATTCCGTAACGGATCGGTGGCAGTGCTGGGAATAGAGCCCAGGACTCCCAGATGCCAATCCCCAGCTCTGATACACTCTTCTTTGCTTCTTTTTCATCTGAATGGATTTACCCATCCCTAACATAAAGCAGATCAGATCACCTACCATGTCGGCATACACAAATTTCCTTTAAACACTAGCTGTCAGTGGGCCTTTTCATGAAATTACACACAGAGGAAAAAGAATATTACCATCTGGGATATCATATCAGCACTTCTAGAGATATTTGGTACAGGATGTATCCAATTATAAATGAACTAGAAGCCCACAGTCTAACAAAAGCAGGTGGAACCTTATCAGCAGCAATGAACAGTTGAGGAAAGGAGAGTTAGCAGGATTATTAACCCCCCTGAAATAGACTCTGCCTTCCAAAAGGGAAAATAATGTCCATAACTGAAATAATTGACAGAAAAACAATTTGCAACACTTACATAATTAAATGGAAAAGAATATGCTAATGCAGAGTTAAGACTGTGCAAAGGCATCTACTCCAGTGCATGCTAAGTATGCAGTTTTCATACACTCATAACTTTGTTAAATCATAGCCAATTTTCTTCCAATTTATGAAGGCACAGACTCCTCATTGAGACTTTCTGTGCCAACTTCCAAGCACCAGACGTGCTTTTTGGGGAGAAGGTTTTGGGGTTTTGTTCTTTTTTCCCCAAAGTGTGCTTTTTCATCATTCTGTATCTTGAACAGCTGACGAGATTTTTCTGAGATGATTCAAAAAACTCTTCAGCTCTGGGAAAACATTAGCTTCAGCGATAGCTTTTCAAAAGTGTACTGAAGTGGGCTGAGAATGAGAAGTGTCTCCTAGCCATACCTGCTGAGGGTGTTGGCAGCTCCTCGTGCAATAAGTTTATCATTCTGTGAATTGCACTACTCCTACAAATTGTGCCTGGAAGCTACAGGGCTATACTGCTGCCAAAGGAGTATTATGATGCCAGATATACATGCTACCAAATGTTACCTAAATTACTAGGTGTTGATATTGTTGTGGTACCAGGTCTGTGCCACTGTGTTTGGCCCAGCTGTCCCACATGCTAATGCGGCCTTGTCATTTCAGCTAAGGGCTGGCAGGAAGGAGAAACAGAGTCTTTTCCTTGGACAGGGCTCGTGCATGTGCTAAGAGGTGGGCTGAAGCCAAAGACCATTTCTGGGGTCATCAAAGCGCCGCATGGTCTCTATGCTAACTCTGTGGATGGCCTCAGAATATGATTCCTAAAATGGTGACCAAACTGGGGTATGACTGAATCTGAAAGGTGATACTGAGCTCATCCATGAGAAGAGCAGGAAGAGGTGTTGCTTTTCTCTCAGATGAAGTCCTTTCTGCTCCGAAAGCCGAGAAAAGGAAAAGAAATAAGACAGAGAACATTTCGTATCCTTTCCTCTGGAATTCTTCCCCCACCAAAACAGGTATATTTCTGAAGGTATTGGTAGTGGATCTGCTGTGTGGATTTTTGGTATCACTCTACAGACATCATTTAGTGACACATAAAATGCCCTAATGATCTTTGTGGGGCAGTGCGTACTTTTTAGGACTTGCTTGCCTTGGAATGAGAACTCTTTGGGGTTCAGATTTGCTCGCTCGGTGGCAAGGAGATGCCATTCACCACAGAAGCATTTCCAGACAAATAGAATTTCTGTTGTAGAAGTGAGCCCTATTCTGGGTTAATGATTTTTTAAGCTGAAAATATCATCTTAAATTTGAAAGACCATATACTTCAGTGAATGCAGTGTACTGGAGCTGACAAGCATACATCATAGCAACAGCATTTTCCTGGAAAACGCTATTAAACATGCCCAGGGAAACATGTTCTGGATGCATCGGTATCTACTTCAGGAGATGGCTCAGGCCCTTTAAACTGATTCCTGATGTTGCAGGTCTCTGCTGAGAGTCCCAGTGTGGCATTCCTTAGTTGGCTAGTCCTCTATATCCCGGACTGGCTGCTGAACAACTAGTTTTAGGGTTGAGATGTGGGAGTATGGGAATTTGGCTAGAAAGGATCGATTGGACTGAAGAGGTGGTGAGAGCAGAGGGCTGGAGACTTCCCAGGATGAACATGAACCACTTCTCTTCCTCCTCTGCTGTTCACAACACCCATGTTGACCTCAGCAGGTGTGGAAGGAAAAGCACAGAAGTGTGGGAAGAGAAGTGTATGGTTCTTATTTTTTCTATGCTGGGCTCGGTGTACATTTCCTCCTCCTTATGAGAAGGTTGAGAAGGAAATTCCTGTTAAGGTCCCAAAACCAGGGATTTTAAGGGAAGAATACAGCAACAAGAGGGAGAAGAGCACATGAGCATGGGTTTTAACAGCTCATTGAGTCAATGTGATCCAAAACAGAAGGCTCTGGCTCCGGCACAGAATGACTTATTCCCATGCTGCCAAAATGCACACTTTTGCTGCTGCTATCTACTGCCTCATGGCTCTTTTAAGGCTGGAATGACAGAGAATTCTTTCCCACAGTATATGATTGTGAGGGTTGCAGGCTGTTTGTTAGGTCTAACACACTATAAGCACAGGTGCTTAGGTAAATATTGCCTCTGCCTTGTCTGAATCAATACCTGTGCTGATCCCTTTGTAAATTGATGTGCTTTGATGAGAGAAGAGGGTGCAATTTGCTGTCTTACAGTCATTCTGGAATATCTTTTTCTTGTGATTGTTTTGCTTTTATGGGACTCTGGCCCATATTCTACAAATAACCCTGAAATTTTAAACAGTTAAATATAGTCGGCCAAATTCTTCCCTTGGAGATACCCGTGTAGTTCCTGTGGCATTGCTGAAAACACAGAACACATATCTGAGGACAAGCCTAAGCCCCACAGAGTCATTTCACTCCAGGCATAACACTGTTCAAAGTCAATGGAAGCATGATTTGAGCCCATTGTGTTTATATTTTTACAAGTGCTTTTCTATATTCCTTTATTTCCGGGCTAGACTCCAATAATGCAAATGCCAGACAGAAAATTACTGTTTTCTTCTTAATCCTTGTTATCTGTGAGCTGGGTGAGTGTTTGGGGAGTATAGCATGGTGACAGTGGGATGATGGGGTTGTGTCCAGGACAGTACAAACTTGAATGAGCAAAAGGTAGGAAAACTGGTGTGGATTTTTGAAGATGTTATGGTTAGCTTAACTTTGCTTCCCCTGAAGTCGGCTTACACTGTTGACTTCCAAATCAGCAGAATGAAGCCAGAGTGGAGCGCCTTGGAAAAATCTCGTTGCTACCCTCAAAAAGGTCTGTTTCTTACCAGGTAAAATCACGTTGGTGACAAAGCAGCCATGTTTTCCTCCCAGGTTAGCTCTCTGAGGTAAGCTGTAAGTACTATAGACCATTTCACTTGTCTTAAAGCAACAACTGCTGTGCTTTCGCAAGGTTGAACACACTAATTAGCAAGATTGGCTTGACATAGGTTAAAAGTTCTCTGAGGGAGATACTGGCTAGTGCTGTGTCTACATCACAGTTAATCTGGGTGATAACTAGGCTGGGTCAAGCTATCTGTGGTAACAGTATCTGCAGTTCTGCCTGCATCACTGTGTCCTCACTGTTTCGTCTCTTGCCCATGTGCGCTCAGGGCTTTTTGCATTGTTCCTTGCCCTGAGATGCCATGGGAGCCTTTTGTGGCCAATTTTAGGACAGTTTGTGCGTCTCCTAGGAGAAAGTCTGAAAAGACTTTGGAGGGCTACCAGCGTTTGGACTGGTGAAAGGAAGTAGTATATGGAATCAAATCTTTACACCCACATCAAAAATATGTCCAGACTTGGGTTAGAGAGCTGTGTGGATGATAGGGTACTTTATGCTAAATCCTGGGTCAGAGGGAGTCCAGTGTGCACTGAGAGCATGCCTTAATTGCACAGCTTTCTTAAGTCCGCTCAGGTAGATTTGGGCCTATCTTGGAAAATGACTGCAGTGCCTGTGTGGTTGTGTTGTAAGAGCAGCATAGGATGAGTGAATCCAAGACAGGTTGGTGCAATTGGGCATGTACAAAGTGTCTAAGCATGTGCAGCAACTCCTGTTCCTGGACATCAAAAAATACTCTTAGCAAATTCAGCTGTCTCCCCAGCAACTGGCAAGGTGACAGGAAAATTGGCCAGGCAGATATCCAACTGGCTTGGTGGCAATCCTGATTTAAGATGACTATTCCCTGTCAGATTTATTTAGAAGCTAGAAATATCTACTTCCTGGTCTCTCCTCTTATGCTCCACTTCAACCCAGCCTCAGTGTTTTGCTGCCTGCTTCTCACCATCTTATTTTCTGTCCATTTAAGTGAACTGTTAGCTAGCGTGACTGTAACCTGCAGTTACACAAGAAGCGTGGAAGCACCTTGCTCATCGTTCTCCCTTCAGACCAGTTCACGCAGTGAACGGGATATACTTGCTTCCTTTTCCCACCAGACTTCGGCGTGAGCCTGCTCTGTGTGCCTGGAGAATGGTCCACCTCTTGGTGTGATGTGCTGGGGGGGAGACCTTGCCCTTTCCTGGAGGCTGGGGTGGGAAGGGGTTGTAGGGAAGACTTGGGTCGTTCTGATACGTCCTGGCAGAAAGGCCCGTGTCAGGCACGGGGCTAAGGGGAAGGTGTGTGAGGACAGGCTCAGTGGCTGGTGTGTTGCTGAGGATGGCACGCAGTGCCTGTGGCATGCTGGACAGTGAGTGCCTTGGGACAGCAGGAGCCAGCACAGAGCGCTGCCGCACTGCAAGGAGATGCTCTCTGTGCATTGACCTGGGGAGGCTGCACCCCTCTATATGCTGGTAGGACTGTTTCGTCAAGTCATTTAAGTATGATCATTTAAAAGTCTGTCTTAACAGCGTGTTGAGAGAGAGAGAGTAATTAAGCCGGTTCTACTTGAGAGAAGTGGCCATTGTGAAGCTCTCTTGGGCCATTTAGATCCTCTTCCTTTCCAAGCCAGGCCCTGGAAGAGCTCTTAGGCTAAAGAGGCCTTTAGTGCAGGCTTTCCTGCCCGCCCCCGCCACGCAATAGCCTCAGGCTGTGTCCACAGAGGGCAGGTGCCCCCGAACCATGCGCCCCTTCTGCCTCCAGGGCTGCGGCCAGTGGGTGTGAGGGAGGGAGAGGCAAGCCTTGCAGGGAGCTGGAGCCACCTGACCCTCCACAACAGCAGCACTGGGGCACCCCACAGCAGTGGCTCTGCCCGGCTGCCCAGCTCCACTGCTTGGGGCACCCCATGGCTGGCAGCCCTTCCCTGCCCTGGTGCCCAGATATAAAAGTACTTCTGTAATGTTGTTATGGAGGGAGACAGTGTCCTGTCCAAGCCATGAAGTTGCTGTGCTTGCCCCATGCAGTTTCCTTATCGTTCAGCCTAAAGGCCTTCAAGGAAATGCTGGAGACACTGCAATGATCTCCTTGCACTGCATCCCAGAGCTTACAATCTGATATTAATTACGTTGAGGCTCTATATTAATGCAGAGATTTGCCAGGTCACCATAGGGGTTTGAATATTTGATTCACATTAATTTAAAGTGGAACTAGATATTCCCTCAGGCAACTTTGGAAGTCTTGACCTCATAAAAACAGAAAGATAACAATTTTGCTGAATATGCCCTGCTTAGCCAGGGAGCTATCTAGTGGTCACTTGTGTGAGCCACAAGGAAGGGCTGTCTGTATTCTTTACTGTTTGCTCTGTCACTATCCCTTGTTCTGTCTATGTTTGGGTCCAGGTCCATTGCTTGTCTTCAGAGACCCAAAAAAGGTACAACACCTCCAACCCCAGAGCCTGATATTCTCTCACCTGGCTCAGTTGTGGTTTATGTCTTACAACAGTACTATTGTACTTGGGTCTCTAATATAACCTCTTGGCTTTTGAATCTTGGAAGGTCCTGACTGTTGGTCTCATGGGACTGGATAGCCCCATGACTAAGCAGTAATGTGGCTTCACAGGGCTCCCACTGGGATGGGAACTGGCCTGGGGTGCTTTTGCAAGGTAAGTCTTTTTTACAGAGGGAAGTCAAAATATGTTATAAGCACTGCAGTGCAGGTAAAATGATGGTCTTTGGAACATGGGAAAGTTGGCTTTGTTTTGAATGGTCCAGGCAAAAGGGCAGAATTTTTCCAGGCTTCCAAAATAAGCTGTCTCAAACAAGGAGAAGGTCCTTCAAGGTATCGTGTAAACCACTAGGAATAAACTAAGTCCTACCATCCACAGCAAGGCCTGGTCATTGTAACAGAACATCTGCTCTGCCCAGCCTCCATGTGGCCTCTGGGTCAGTTCTCTGAATGTCCTGCAGCAAAATCTCCTCCTGGAGTTCTCCATAGACAAGATATTGCCTCTCTGGTCCCAAGATCAGGCCCTCTTACTGTGCTGCCTGCTGCAAGCTGTCCCTTCTCCTCCTGACTGTGCCACTGGAGCAGGACATGGGTTCAGTATGTCACAGGGTGGTATGAACTCGAGACAGCTGCCTGTCCCACCTGCACCAGAGAGGAAAGATGCTTCCGAGTCATGGTAGAGCTGGCTAGTGATCTCCATGGTGCTTGGGGAAAGGGGCTGGCATGAGGGACTGTGTAACTGTTTCATGTGAGTAGGAAGGATTTCCTTCCTCTTTCTAGTGATTCTCATTTGCCACCTGCCTTCTCTTTTTCTTGGTTTCCCTTTTCCTCCTTTCATTCATCTTCCCTTCCTCCTTTAGCATCTGCTATCTTTCACAGCCTCCTAATCTCCTTCAGCTTGATATTCCTTGACAGCAGCTTTGGAAGCAGGGAACAACCTCAAGCAGCCCTGGTCCTTTCAGAAAAGTCTTTCTCAGGAAAAGGGGCAGCACATTTGGCCCCTAAAACACAACATCTCCCTGTCAGGGCCCTGAGTGCACTAATAGGCCTTAGTGGCCCTCACTGGCCTCAGCTGGAGCCTCCACCCACCCCCTCTGCCCATAGGCCAGGTGCTCCATTTAAACTCAGACCTGGAGTTCAGTCCTTTCCTGAACTATGCTGTAGGTGTACCTGCTCTCAGCCCTGTTCCTAAATTGCATCTTGTGGATTGACCTTAGACCTGGCTCGTTTACCTTGTTTGCCTGATGATTGCTGGACTGAGGATAGGACCTATTGCTGTCATGACCCTGCTCTGTTCACCTGGCTCAGGTACTGTGGGACTAAGGTCTGTCAGTGAGGTCACTGCCTGGCCTGCGTTGTGCCATTCTCAGCTCCTGGCTCACCTGCCCTTAGAGAGCGGTTGGCTCTTGCTGCTCCCTGATACCCCCTGGAGAGCTTAAACTTGGGGTAATTCTGTCTCTCAAGTTAGATATAGACAAAAGGTACCATACAGCTTAGTCTTGCTCATAGGCAGTCTGTTTTTGCTGGGTTGATGTTGTGTAATTGGCCTGGGGAGGATGTGATGCGTGGTCTGCATGTGAGCGGACAAGTGTGTCCTGGAAGGCAGCGGCCGTTGCCTGTATTCCCAGGCTGTGCAGCGCTGGTGGCAATCCCAAGCAGCGGTACATTCCCTTTTGCTTATGTCTTCCAAAGCTGATGCAGTCAAATAAAGCTGTTCTGACAGCAGCATTTAATGGCCTGGCTGTCTACAAAACTCTGGGTTCCCATACTCGCTGACAATGGATGTGTGTTTTTAGAAAGCTGAATTTACAGTCTTAGAGCTAGATTTACAGCCTAACCACCTACTGAGTACCCGTATACACAAGCTACTATAAAAGAGAGAGGGAGAGAAGTGTGGGGAGAGAGAATGCATGGTCAAACAAACAAACAAAATTAAGGCAGCTGCTTTTGTGCATCTTGGCGTGCTGAAGTCAGCATATCATTAACTCCTCCATCCTGGAGGGAAGGCAGTGAAGGGAGGCCAGGCCAGGCCAAACCAGTGGCAGCCAGACACCTCTCCTCCCACATCCCTTTGGCTACTGCCA
Organism: Apteryx mantelli; assembly: GCF_036417845.1. NCBI lineage: Eukaryota > Metazoa > Chordata > Aves > Apterygiformes > Apterygidae > Apteryx > Apteryx mantelli. Next base: position 22,766,477 of record NC_089992.1, read on the forward strand.
TGCGGGAGGGAGATGTGATCGGAGACATGGTACAAGTTGCAGTGCACAGAGCTACACCTTGTGCAAAGTCCAACAGGCTCCTCCTCATCCTAGTGCTTTGCTCTGTCCTTACAATATCCTTGAGCCCTGCCACACTTCTGCCATGAGGGAGGTGCAGATGGTCAGGAGTGGGGGGTGTCTTTGAGATGGGATGTGAGTGTCTGAGGTGTCTTTAGCCCTTGGAGTCACCAATGAGGTCACTGTGCATCAGTGCTAGCTGTGGGGTTAATAACAAGATCTGGGTCTGGTTTCTCTCCTCTGACTTCAATAAAGTTGTGGCAGGGAGCAATTTTGGCTTTCTGCTTAGCTTCACTTCTCTTGTGTTTTGGCTGGATATATCCACCCTTATTCCTGCCTAATATATTAGGTGCTGCCACTGCATGCACTTGCACTTCACCCTAGAGGTGGCTGCATTTTGGTGATTCATGCTAGCTGAGAGGAGTACCTACTTCTTATTCCATCAATTTGATGGAAAGAGGCAGTTGAACTTGGTATTCATACGATTACGAGGGCGCCTGTCACAACCTGTATGGTGGAGAGCTGTGCTTGTAATTAATATCTGTACCAATGGCCTAACAGTTATTCATTTTTCACTGTTGTATGGGGATTCTCTCTTCTCCTGCAGTCTTCAGTGGCTCATTCTTCCCTTGATGTTGTGGCTAACAGCCTCAGTGGTCAGGGGGACAACCAGTTGTCCTTATATCTTCTAGACCCAAGCAGAAATGCTTTAAGTGTGCTGTACTGCAAGGAAGACATTGCAATGTTCATCCACTTAATATCTAAACAAAACTTCTAATTAACACTTCAGGGTGTTAGAACCATGTTCTGACTAACAGAGCTATGGCTAGGGATTTGTTCTGATGTCTTTCCCAGGAGCATCTCCTATCCCCTTGGAGGGCTAAGTTGGTACGGTGAAGACGCGCACACTTTTCCTGGCCCTAAAGCACTCCCAGCATCAGGGTTTCCTAGTCCACTGCAGGAGCAAAGGTAGTGGTGTAGGGAACTCATCCTGGCTTCAGTGTCAAGGAAGAGGCACCGATTTCCAGATCATTTTCCCAAGGGCTTCTTCAGCATCTGCTTCCTTCCTGCTAGGTGGCATGCTCTGCACAGTGGTGTGCCACTCAGCTCCTCTGGTTCCTCCTCCCAGTCCCCACACTCTGTCTTCTCCCTGCTTCTGCTCTCCCTTCTGCACTGCTTTCTTGTTTTGCTCTGGGCTGCTTTTGTTCAGGACACTCCTCCTGGGCCAGGCTGCTGGGTTATCCCTGGAAAAGTTTCTTACAGCCCTAGTAAGTGTGTGTGTGTGCGCGCGCGTGTGTGTGCGCATCTACAAACCATGCGGATATAGTGTGGGTGAGCACTAGGTTTGTGCTCAGCATGAGTGGCAATGGCATGAGCTACTGCTGACTCCCATAGCGTGACAGGCCCTCAGGGCTAACAAGCAGAAGTCAGGCTTGCAAGAGCGCAAGGCTCTGTGGGGCCTGGAAAGCAGTATGTCAGCTTGACAGAGAGGATGGAGACAAGTTAGGAAGGGCCCAACTGTTCTTGTGGTCACTGCTGAAACCTTGTTCACCCCTCATTCCAGGTTTTGGCTCAGGCTGAGGGGAAGCATTTTCTGTGGGCCCCCCAAAAGCATGTAGGTCATGCATTATTCACTGGTGTGCTGGCATTTTGGGGGGCTCAGCAATGTGGAAGCGGAAGCAGGAGTGAAGTAAATAGATGAGAGGTGGGAATGTCTGTAATTGCAGTAGTGATGGAGGCCTTATATGGAGTTCTGGGGTAAATCCTCCTTGGGAAAGGCCTTGGATAAAACGCCAGTTAGTCCAGTCTGAATCCTTCCATAAGCAAAAATCTCTCTTCACAAATAGATGAATCCTGGCAATAAGCAGGGGACAACATTTGCATTACCTGAGTATTAGGGAGGGAAGAACCAGAAAGCACAGCACAACTTTCTCTAGGGCAGGGGGGGCAGTTTTACTACAGATCCATAAAAAGCTTCTTCTGGCCGGTCTCAGGCACATGCCACCGTTTTCACCCCATACCCTCATGCTTGTTTTCCCATCTCCCTCTCCTCTCCGTTTAGTCAGAGTGCTTTGGGACTACAGCCCGGTCTTCTGGGTGTTTGGAAAACATTTAGGACATACTTGGTGCTGAGTAAATTGCTGCTATTGTTATTATTATTATTGCATTAATTAGCTTAGGGCCCCTTTGCATGCATAAGACCAGATCATTATATCAATTTGTTTATACTGGGGTAGCATAATAATCTAGGGCTCTCCAGCAAAGCTCTGGGCCTGCTGTAGGCGAGCAGGAACAATATGGACTGAGGGGACTGTCTGAGAAAGGGCTGGCTGCAGCAAGGGCTCCTGTCCCCTCGGCTGGTGGATGGTGACTGACGCAAGGGAGCTCCTGGTCTGCTTCTGCACGCAATGAAACGGGTCTCCCTCTACCACCACAGACCTAGGCGGCCCTCCCTCTGCGTGCTGTCTCTCCTGGGGACGCAGCAAGCAGCTGAGCAGGGTGCAAGGGCCTGAGAGAAAAAGGAAGGGAAGGGCCAGAGCTTGGGAGAATGCGCTGTCTGATGCGAGAAAGTGCCCATTTCTGACCTCTGTGGAATAGGAGCTTGTTTCAGCTGATCATTTCTGCTCTCCTCCAGTGATGCAGGCGCTGTGGAAGTGATACAGCCCCATGGGTCTCGTGACTGCAGACTCCAGTTCAGCTCACTGAGAGGTGGTGAAGGCCTAGTCTCATTTACCTCCTGTGAGACAGCGATGCCATTCATGAAGGTTTTGTGTGGAGTTCAACACCTCTCCAAGGGTTCCTGGCTGGACGTGGCAGGTTTTGACACCATTGCACATGGTGATCCAAAACAAAGCAAAGCAAGCAGTGACCTGAAGCCCTTTGATACTTCTTTGTTTTTGCAATGCTCCTCAATCCCCTTCTTCTTCCACAGCTGGCTCAGCAGGCAGGATGTGCTAAGTGGATGCATAGTTTGGCCTGGAGGGTTGATGCGACTTGCCCAAGATGACACTTTAGAGTCAGGAGTAAACCCAGGCGCTCTTGCTGCCCAGTCTTCTGTTTTAACTGCTCAATCTTGCTCCCCAGGACACTTGTATCCTGTTGGAAGCACAGCAGATGGAGCCAGGCGGCATGTCCAGCTCCAGCTGGCTGGCAGGGAAAGGGCGAAGCAGCAACACCAGTGACCTTGCTGATTTATTCATTAGACAGTGCTTAGAAGAAGAGGAGGATTGATTTGTCTGTCAAATGCAACACCAAACTATGTGGCCTGCAAGGGGAGGACTAATTGTGCCTCTGACACAGGGGCCAATACTGACTCATACAGTCAAGCACCTTTTTATTATATTTTCCTGCTAGTCAGCCCTTCTTCATTTCATCTATCCTATTATCTTGGGCTATTTATTGATGTGAACCTAAACTTAAGGAGTTATTTTCTCTGTGAAAAAGAGAAGAAAAAAAAGTCTAAACTGAATATAGTGAGATCAGCCTCTGCATTATTGTTATTTGTTACAAATTTGATGCCATCTGACTGTACAAGCCACAGTAGCACCTCTGTAGTAGTAAAATGCCTTCAAGAGCCTCAGTCCCTCATTCAAAAACACTTTATGGACACTTAAGAAAATTATTTTGGCCTCAGAATGTAGATTCTGGATGCTTGAATCCAAGGGACTCAAAGTACCAAACTCCCTGGTTTCCTTTGAAATCAATGCCAGAGCTGCCACTTTTTTCTTTTTTTTTTTTTTGTAAAGGGTGGGGGGAACCTTTCTATAAGGACAGTGTGATCACCCTTAGGCTGCCATTCTTGGGAGGCAGATGAGGGTCAACTTTAAACTGGCTGGATGATATTCAGATGCCACCAACAGTGCTGTGGGATGGCAGGGGATGTTGGACAATGCATCTAGGACTTTCCTGGGGTCGTAGGTGGCTTTGCAATTATTTCTGTCCTGTGGTGAATTGCAGCACAGGGGTAGCCTGGATAACAAACATACTTGAAAATGCTTCTCTTTGGTCTGGACCTCAGGTGCACAACCCTTCTTCCATTTTGGCAGCAGCTCCCACCCTGGACTGTGACGTTGTAGAAATGCCTGCTGTTTCAGGGGTAGGGTCTCCCTACCCTCTCTATCCACAGATAGCACTAGCAGGCACTGCCTGCTCTCTGAGCTGGTCGGACACAATCAAGTTCAAATAGCACGGGGCTGAGTTAACATGCGCCTGGCTGCGTTGCAGCGTAGAGCAGATGCAAGCTCATGGCCCGTGATGCATCATGCAGTCATCCTCTGAGTTCACATCCTTAGTGCAAAATGCTCAGTGTTCACCCTGTGCTTTGTCTGCAGTCCTTGCTAGTTGGCAGAACGGGCTTTGCATCAGGGCTCCCGTCAGTCCTGATGGATATCAGGAGTGCTGTTGTCTCAGTAGTCTCTCTGCCAGTGGTGTTCAGCACTGAGTCTTCCCACCCTCTGTACAGGAGGGTAAATACCTGCTTCCACCTCTGCTCCCCTGAACTAAATGCTGAGCAAGTTGCTCTTCATCCTTGTCTTTGGAAGGAAGATGCCATGCCTTTATCCTTCCTAAAGACAAATGAGTCATACAATGAATGAAGTCAGCCTTTCTTTTTCAAACTGTGTTTCCTATTGTGCTTGATGGCTTCAGCAGGACTCCAGTCTGGACTTCAGCTGAACTCCAGCAGGAGGTGGTGGGCTGTTCCCCACAGAGCTGAAGAGGTGGCAGGTCATGTGGAATACCTTGGAAAGTTCATATTTTGTTCAGTCCTGGATGGCTCCTGCTAATGGTTCCTACTCCAGGCCTTTCTGGCAGCCTTCAAGGGTCATTATAGTCAATTGAAAGATTTCCATTGACTGCAGCGGGTGCTGAGTCAAGCCTGCACCGAGGGCAGAAGAAGAATTCATTGTCCTTACTAATTTGGTTCTCAGATTCTCCCTGACTGCTCTGGTAAATGGACCTCAACCCTGATCTTGAAGCAAGCGCTTTGCAGAAATTTGCACCCCTACAGGAACAGAATAGCTCCTCCATTTACTTCCAGCATCTCCTTTCTTTGCAATTTCTGTTCCTCCTTCACAATTTTTGGAGGCCATTTATCCTCTAGTTGCAAAGTGTGCCTCCCCTTCCACTACTATAGCTACTTGCTGCCATCAGTCTGTTGAACATGATTCCATCTTGTGTTGCAAAAATAATCAGCTTGTTATTTCTGTAAAGGAAAGAGGTATGTAAAAGCCATTTAAAGCCCAGTGTCTCTGAGTCCTGTTGCAAAGCAAAGGCAACATGAGCCTGGCAGTTTGTGTTCATAGTGAGCTGTTCCTTTAAGCCATGTATTACACCCTCCACCAGTGTTTAGTCATGAATGAAAATGCCAGCTGAGAGATTCCTGGGCTGTTTTGAAAGCAAAGAGGGATTAATTTGAGCAAGAGCTGAATGCCTTCCTCCCAGCTCCTTTCATCCCCACCGAGATAAATTAGGGATACTCACAGCATGAGGGCAACACAGTTGGAAATTCAACTGTTCTGCAGAGAGATTTCAGAAAATGTGGATTTGGCAGAGAGGATATCAGTGAAAGTAGCCAACCACATCCCAAGGGTAAGCCCCCCTGGATCAGAGAAATGCTCCTTGCAGTTTGATTTGGTGCTTTCTGTTGCTCTGTGGCACTCTGTGGACTTTACTGGGACTAACTAATCAAGGGACACAACTTACCCATTCTTAAGACTTCCTTTTTGCTATGGTGCTTGTGTGAAACAATCTCCTGTAATAGCAAAGGCCTGTGAGAGATCCATTATTGTCTCTTGATATTACCTTCAATTTACAAATAGTCCCTAAATAGGATGCTTGCTAATAATGCCATCTTGTGCTTTTTTCTTTTGGCTCTGCCCTGCTTCCTTCTCCTTTCTTAGTTCCTGCCCAAAGCATCTATAGAGAATACTCTTGTGCATTTGTATAGCACCTAGCACTCCCCTGGAGGTTTTGGGGCGCGCAGTACAGTCTGCTGTGGGACCCTGTCCCTCTCATGTCCCAAGGTGAGTGTTCCACTGGCTGAGTTATGGAGTTATTATGCAGTTTTCTTGACACTTCTAAAAATCTGCCTCTGGGCCAAGATATGACCCTATTGGATGTGCTGTAATGTAAGTACCAGATAGAAGTTTAAGGGGTAACTGCTGTCCATTTCTTTTAAATGAGAAAACCTTGTTAAGAGGCTTTCCCAAGCCAGTCAGGCAATACAGTAGCAGATCCAGGATCTCCAGCTGCTAGTTCATGTGCGTTAGACTAGATCATGCTTTCTGCCACAGGAGGAAGAAAAAGCTTCAGGCTTGGATACTTGCCTGGATTTCTGTGAGTGACTGCTCAAAGAGGAAATCCTTCATGACCAGGGGTTCTCCTAATCCTCAGTGCCTGAGCTGTGATGAAGTTGAGAAGGCTACAGGAATATAACTTTCCTTCTGGGATTTTGGTGGGGCTTGGGTGAAGAATGAGTAAGCCTGAAGAACAGACAGGCCTGATGAAAAACAACAAGCAGACTTGAGCTTTTGGCATGAAGGACCAGGGGAAAGGCCAAAGGGAGGTGAGATGGTGAGGGACAGACAATGAGGAATCTGAAGATTTCTATCCCAGCTCTGCTCCAGAATTAAAATGCAAACTTGGATAAGTGTTTGCAACCTGCCTTGCCTCAGTTTCCCATTTGTAAGATAAGGTGAGTCATTTGGAGTCATTGTAAAGGGATGCAACTGTGCTGGGAAAAACTGATATCTGCAGAGAGAATTGTGATCCTTAGTGTGAAAGAAGGGCAGAGCCCTCTTTATTTATTGATACTGCATTGTATCAGTCAGCAAATAGCCGTGTTCAGCTTTGGAAGTCTTCCTGCTCTGGGAATGATTAAATGACCAACATCCTGTGGACAAGAAGACCCTGGAGGTTAGGCAGTATCTCTCCCCAGTGGAGCTATGTGCTGTAAGCCTGTGTTAGCAGTTCATTTACATATTATACACAACTGCAAACCTGAGAATCAGTCAGACCAGTGATGTATTCAGCTGTCGCGCTAGGATTCAAATCCTTTACAAGTCACCTCATCTCTTGATCTTGAAAAGACAAAAGTCATAAACCTCTTGAAAGAAGGTTGCCGTTTGTCCTGTTGTACTACCACATTGTTTGGACACTAGTTAGAGGAGGCTAGAGTCAAAGCAAAAACCTGTTGAATGAATAAATCGGCTTAGAGAGCTTTGTAGTGATTTATTCCGCTCTTTGGTCCTTTGGGCTTGTGTGCAGCTCATAAACGAGCTTATTATTCTATCATGATTCATAGCTTTGTGGTGGAAGCAGAGGGTGTATGTGCCGTGAGGGAAGACAGAGGGTCTGGAGACAGCGTATTTGAAGTGGAGATCAGGCAGAGGGCAGCTAGGGATGTGGTAGAAGAAGGAGAAGCAGAGGCTGTCCTTGCAGTCAGGAAGTGAATGACAAGGCTGATGGATCACTGCATGTGCAATGCAGCCAGTGTGGGGGATGACCCTCAGTGATCAAGGCTTAATATTGTCACTGGCTCTTTGGCATTCATTTCAGAGACTTTAGAGATCTCCTAATGATGGGAAAATGCTTTATAGATCTCCTAGTGATAGGAAGCTTTGTGATGAGTTACATACAGGCTCTCTTGGGGGCAGCTTCGAACTCTCTTCTGCCTTGTTCTGGGGCTTCTCCGCTCTTCTTCCCTTCTTTCAGGGGACTGTTCCCTCTTCACCCAGGTAATTTCAGCCTTCCTCCACGTCAGGTGACCGAGTTTCTTACTGGGATATTCTGCCCCAGCATGCACTAAGGCATCCTAAAAGTCCTCCCTGCTCCCAAATGTTGAGCTCCCCTTAGCATGTGACATGTTGTCCTACTTACAGTGGAGCACAGCTGGTTTATGCATGTTGGGGGCCCCTCTGTCACTGGAGATTAATGCTGCAAATAGAAATCAGCAGGCAGTTTGAGATAGGCCTTCAAGATGTCCCATCATCCATGTGTCTGATCTAATCTGTCAGTCAGAGTCTCCTTGGCAAGGGAGTGACAGCATGAGCCAGGCTGCTTAGCCAGATGCTGTGGTATGTTTGGTGTTTCAGAGCTGTCAAGGTAAAAAAAGGAGACACTCCAGCCTTCTGCAGCTCCCTTTGTTTTTCCAGTGTGAGGATGAACTGTGTCTGAAGGGGATGGTGCACAGCTCCATGGGCAGGGAAGGAGCAGGAGTGCTTTCTTCTCAGTGCCCAGGTTAGAGAAGCCCAGTACATGTTGCCCATATCTAGTCCCAGTGCTGAGTGATGCCCTTTGTTTTCCCAGAGCCACCCTCAGCAAAGGCTTCTTGGCAGAGTCTGAGGGCTTCTGGTGCAGCTGTGGATGTGTTTTCTCTACCATGACCTTGGGAGGTCTCCTTTTGCACATCTGTTGCTCTAGAATCACTGCAAGACTCCAGTCTTGTTTTCTTTTCCTTTGGCATGATGCAGGAGTTACTCTGCTGAGGTGATATGGCCTCAGTGGCATAAGACACAGGGAAGTGAGAGAACAGCCATGCTCCTCGTGGTCACAGAGACACTCTCCTCTACTTTCGCCACGCATTTTTCCTTGAAACGCTCAGACTCTGGAGCTGGATTAGTTTTGTCATATTGGGCAATGACATGCAAATTTTACTCTACGTCTGTACATCACTGAAGTTTAGATTCGTCCCACCCAAGTTGAAGAATGTAGCTGAGGCACATAAACTGTGAGCGTAGTCGCGTGTGTTGGTGGTGGAATCATAGTCAGGCAAAACAGTCACTGCAGCCAGGAAGGGAGATAAATGAGCCCGCCTAAGGCCACTTGCCTTCTAGATGTGCCCTACTCTCTCTCGCCGGTTATGAAATGAGCTTGGGATGATTGTTCTGTACTCTGGGTGCTTAAGGTAATTGGGGTAAATGTAGGTCTCTGACCCTAGTTTAGAGCCCTTTCTGAAATGCATTAAGAGGCGAATCATTCTAGACAAAGCAGAGCGTCCCTGAATAAGCCCGGACTAAGCAAATCCCTTCTGAATATTGAGATTTGACACACAATTCTAAAATGTATTTTGCTTTTCACATATTTGGGGACCTGTGTGGGAGTCAGATCTATGCACTAGCATGACACCATGGCTCTTTGTTGTAGCTCTTGGTGCAGTGTGGGGACTGGTAGGCACGACGGACAGACCCATGAGGTGCTGTGCAAGTAGTTTAGAGAAGCAGGTGAAATTGTGAGTGCTTTGTTTACCTCAGTTACATAAGAGCAACCACACTGTGTGGTGTCAATGGTCCGTCTGGCCAGTTTTTGTCTCCTGCGGTGGTAAATAGTGGATAGCTGAGGAAGAATGTAGGAACAGGACAAGCCTGTAGTGATACCTCCTTGATGTACTCTCTCCACCTCCAGAGATTTATGGTTTTCTTGGACAAACATAATTTCTTTGTATTCAGTAGCTCTGGATGGAGTTTTCTCCCATGAATTTGTCTAGCCACTTTTTCAACTTCTGTAAATGTATAGCATCAAACATCCTGAAGCAAGGAGTTCCCCTGCTGAAATCTTTTTCGTGTCTGAAATATGAAACTTCCTGTTGGTTTTGATAGTAAAACTGACCTAATAAATCAGAGCTGGAATTCCCTGGGCAGATATAATTGATATTCCTAAAAACTGAATGGATTTCTGTGGAGGTGTGAGTCAGCACAGTGTTGCCTGTAGCTTATAAACATGTATCAAGACTCTTGACACAAGTATTTCTTTAAAAAAAATCCACCACAGGTTCCAGTTTGCATCTGCCTGTGCTCCAGGACTGGGAGCTCCCTGAAGATCGTTCTGCAGGCAGGCATTTCTTTAAATCAGCTGGGAAACAGTAAGGCTAGGAAGGAGAATTGGTTTCTTTCTCTCCTTTGCACTGGGTCACTGTTACGTGCAGTAGTGCAATCAGAGATGCCTTTTACCTATGCTAGGGGCAGGATGTGCCTTCACTGCCTGTGTGGTGCTATGGTAATATTGCCATAGAAAAACAGATGTTGACTGTGTGTTTGACAGGCTCTCTTTGCTGTGTACTGCAGAGTGTATGACACTCTGCTGGAAAGGGATACTCTGAATGGGAGAACCTTGTGTGAGACGCCAGTAAGGGAGAGCACAGGCGTGGTGGAGCAGTTTGGTGGCTATGAGAAGTGCAAGAGATGGCAAACAGTGGAAACTGTTGCAAATAAAGGTCCTGCTGATACTACAGGAACATTCAGCAGTCTCATCACACTCTCTGACCCAGAACACTAACGATCCAAGCTAAAAAGACTGCATTTTACATTTTGCAGAGAGGTAAGAGAGGTACAGGATGAGGCAGCTTTTCGTTTGGTCATCTTGGGAATGGGTTAAAGAGGCAAGAAATGACTCTGGTTCTGCTGCGCTTCAGTCACATGTGCAAGCCATGCAACTGTTCTTTCAGAAATAGTTGGGAGTAAGAGGCCTCCATCAGGGAGACAAGTCCAGTTCAGGGTGCACACAGATTGATGCCACTTTGTCAGAGCTGCACCTGCTCAGACCAGCCCTGAGTGTGGCTCAAGGCCAGACAGCACTTTGGTAATCAGATGGGAGATATGGAAGAAGTGAGTTTGATTAAAGCTGAGAGACAACATTTAGGGGAACGGTGGGAGGAACTACTCTGAGTCAGTGGAAGGGAAATCTACTGGAAAAAATGATAGGGAAGGGTTTCTGTTGTTTGAATGGATAAAGTAATAAGAAAAGAAAAGCTCAGAGAAAGCTGCGGGTCTTTGGGAGACATGATGGTTAAGGACAGCAGCAGGAGAACAGCCAAATTCTCCTGTCATCATATTTCAGATCCACTATGGGCAAGCATTGCAGCAGCTTTTGAAAAGAATGACAGAATACTAAAACCCACAGACTGTTTCTAGCAGTGTGCCCCTCTGCTTAGGGGGGACAAGGAGAACAAAGGAGGGGTCTGATCCTGAGATGTGCAGGCAGGCTTCTGTTATATGCCAAAGGCCCTCCTGAACCAAGAGCTCAGGATTTGGCCCTATGCTGGAAAGTGCTCTCTCTGGAAGGCTTGGTGCTACATTATCACTGCACTCAGGTCTCTGCATCCTCTGGGAATCGTGACAGGAGTCCACAGCCTGTGGGTTCAAAGAGGATGGTGACCTCTCTTGGGTGGAGGAGGCAGAGCTGACTGGGGACACTTCTGTGGTGTCTGTGTGGCAGGTCAGGCTCTGTGACCATGAAGTCTCTGAAGCTGTGAATTTGCTGCAACAGCTCTGCCTTGCACCACTTCAGACATGGAGAGAGGGGAGAGTGTGTTCACACTGGTGTATCTGTCACATAATACAGACAGCAGTTGGCAGCAAGAGCCTGCCCGCTGGAGAGGCAGCTCTCCCACAGCTCCAGAGCTGCCTGTGCCGTTTGCATCGTGTGGGGCATCTGCAGAGCATGGTGGGCTTTGCTGTGCGCCATGGCCAGTTTTCCTTTGGCTTCCCTGCAGAATCTCCTAAAAAAGAAAATGTTTGGCTTTTCTTTGTTGTTGTTTTGTTTTTTTATGTTTGTCTGGTTTTGACCCCCCAAAACAAGTTTGCTTGTCCTTTAAGTGAGGCCTGTTCCCTCTGGTCACTGAGATGTATATAAAGGTTTTGGCCCAGGATGTGATGGAAGATGAGGTGCGTGGGGGAGGAAACTCAATGAACTGAGAGAACAGTCACATAACCTTCGTTTTACCCTCAGGATGCAGGTTGTGACTTGTTAATGCTATTAGACTTAGACAGGAGGAAATTGTGGTGGGGAAGCATAAACTGCATCAGAGCTTTGAGCAAACCATTTGAGACCCAATGTGATTGAGTCACTCTGAAGGGAGGTAAGTCTGTCACACATACCCACTGCAGTGAGTATGAACAAACCCAGAACAGCTGGCTGTAGCATATGGAGCATCCAGAAGGGAACAAAGCTGAAAAAACTCCCTTTTCTCCACTCTTTGCTTATCCTGGCCCTGATTCAGGAGAGCATTGGGGACCATGCTCATCTTTAGGCCTACGCTTAGGTCCCAATGATTTCCATGATGTTGAGTTTTGATTTTACTATCAACTTAATGAGTTTTCTGTTCCTGCCTGAGTGCTGTGGCAGTCAGCACAGCATCCCTTAATTGCAGGCTCAGGAGGGCTCTGGCCCCCTGGTGACCAGCGCTGGCTCCATATGCAGAGCTCAGGGGGGAACCCCACATGCAGGCTTTTACCCTCATTGCTGGGCAGGAGCTGGGGCTGTAATGGGTCATTGCGAGGAGGGAACATGGGGTGGAGTTATCTTGTCATTCACAGTTGGCAAATGGGCCACTTCCTGGTCTGGGATATATTTTCCCTTCCCTTAGAGTTGAGGGGTTCAAACTGCTTCCTTCGTCTGCATACTACATAAGTAGGAATAGCTGCTTGGGGAAACTCAGAGGTGGCAGGTCTGCTTGAGCCTTTATAGAGAATCAGGTTCAACCTTCTTGCTCTTTTCCACTTCTCTTCCATCTATATCAGGAGACACAGGGACAGAAGGACTTCAGTGGATAGTTTTCTCCCATTGCAACTATTGCTGTAGCAAAGCAGACCAGCAGCAGGAGTGTGGCATAAGCAATCCCACCCATCGTTTCTAGCTTTAATGCCAAAGAGTGGGTGATTTTGAGCTTCTCTTGTGCAGGAAGGCAGTGGTGGAATTGGGGAGCCTCTGTTGGAAACCAGTAAAAGGAGCAGAGAAATCTACAGAAAAGCTGCTTGCTTCTTTTTAAAAATCTGTGTGTGTGTGTGTGTGTGTGCACATGCACATAAGCATGCGTCTTTGGGTATTGCACTTGCCTCAGCATTTTTGCGTGGTACATGAAACAAATTTCCTAAGCAGTCTGCACCTCCTGCTATGCAAAAGCTGGCCTGAGAGTTTGTTAGGTTAGTAAAATGCATCTTTGTGGTATCCTTTGAGCAACTGCCTTATTTTAGATGAAAAATGTCTATCTGTGATTTTTTGGGTCTCTTCCAATCTCCTGGCTCCTATGATATCCTAAATCTGTTAGTTCTCCACCCATCCACAAAGTCTTCCAGGAGAAACAGGAGAGACAAGACCTGAATTTCTATTTGAAAAAAACAAGTAGGGATCAAAACAATCAAATAAAAGAATAAACAACAACAACAAAAAAAAACAGCCCAAAGGTTTCAGGCTCCATTTTGTATGCCATAAGAAAGAGTATAAAAATACAAATGTGCTTTTTTTCCCTCTGCACCTCCCTTGTAAACAGAGCGTGCCTAACCATGCTCCAGCTTCCAGTGGATCGACTGGGATTGTACCCCTGGAGCAGCGTGTGAACCCACTGGTAGCACTTACCATCATAATCTGTGTTTGGAGAAGTGGCCTGAAATAAGTCAGAGCAGCTGTATCCCATGGTCATTTATAGATGGTAAGTGCTGTTTTTGGGATCCTTCAGCCCCTTGGTCGTGCTGTTGTTGAGTAAAGACCAAAAGATGCAAGGGGTAATGAAGAACCTAGAACAGGAAAGGATTTTTCAGCAGATCTCAGCACTGGCATTACAGCATCTTTCCCAGCTCATAGGCAGAAGCAAAGCCTTGCTATTACCTGCTATTCTCAAAGGCGCATTTCAGCTGTATTCAAATAACCATTCCGCACCAGGTTTTTTAATATGGTCTCCATAAGACTTGAATGTTAACATTAAAAAGATAACGAAAACAGGCAAACAGACAAATCATGATGCCCAGTGCTCTGCTTCCTCATTGATGAAATGCAGGGGCAGGCCCCCCCATGAGATTTTGACTTTCCGTGCTGCTGATCATTTACATTTTCATTTACAAAAAGGAGAAAAAATGAGTTATCATCACAGCACCCAGGCAGAATAGAAAGGGCAGGCCTTCATGCGTTTTGCATGGGGCTGTGCTGTCAGGCTGTGCAAGCAGGTAATGATGTGATTTCTTCTGTTACAGCCCTAAACCTGCCTTCCAGTGTGATCACAGAGCTCAAAAATATGTTTGTATTTGGTAATATCCCTGTCTGGCTCAGCCACAACTTTCTGCTCTCTACTTTTTTCCCTTTTGCAATGTTTTGGGGGGTGGCAGAAGAAACTCTGTCCCTGTCAGTGCTGCTTGCATTGTTGTTGTTAATAATTATTTGTATTACAGTAGTTACTAGAGGCCCCAACTGTTATAGATTCGGTGCATGCAAGTAAGAGACAATCTCTGCCTGAGGAGCTTAAGGTCTAAATAGGCAAGGCAGATAGTGGAAGTCTTATCAGTCTTATTTTTACAGAGAGCTTAAATGACCTGCCGAAGGTCACACAGAGCCTGTTGCAGAATCCTGACTGGAATGCAGAATTCACAAGTTTTATTTAAGCATCTAAACCAGGTTCCTTGTTAAAGACAGTGTCTGTGAGATGCTATGTGTGTGTGACTCTGGGTGCAGTCCTGGGGTTAGGTATTAGATTTGCATATGCCCTAATGGTACAAGCATGACCCTGAGGAGCTTTGGGTGCTGTAATAAATGCATGCGTAGCAAACAGCAGCTACGCACTCACACACACATAAATTGCATGCTCACCTGGAGCTCACCTGCAATGCACATCTCTAACCAGGTAGTTCAAGGACAGAGCCATTGATGGGCTGGCAGAAGTCACTAGTGCTTTTATTTAAGCCTTCACTACTTTTGACTATGTTACAAGAATGTGTCCAATTCTTGCAAAATTTAAGGGATGGTGGTAAACATTTCTATGTGGGCATGAGGTATGGGATGTGTTCACAGGAATGTGGTTCTTCATGAGAAAGATGGACACTAAAATTGGTGTATACATAAGGTAATACTTATGGTAATACTTTCCAGAAGGAAGCATGCATGGGCATGTTTTGTGCAAGCCTAAAGCCTCAAGCTTGGGATTCCTGTTTAATGGAAAGAAGCAAGGTGCCAAGATCTGGAAGTATTTATCCATGTCTTAAATCCATGTGTATTTAGAAGACCAAAAGTAGGGGAGCTATTTCTTGAGCAGGGTATAACTAAAGCTGTGCAAAGGTCCCAAGTTGTCAAACATTTTGGGCTGATGAAGAACGCAGTCCTGTAGCTGCTGTGCCTAGTTGCATGGGCCTTGATGTTCAAAAACAGGTAAGCCAAGAGCCCCCAACTTCCCGTGAGAGCCAAAATTTTAAAGTGTTGTTACAAAATCTACACTTTAAAACAAAAAGATTGAGATGCACAAGTCCATTTGTGATGGGAAATATGCGAGTGCTAAAGACTGCATTCACCAAGAGAAGGAATTGTCCTCCAGAGCTTCCTTCTGCCAGAAGGATCTGTGAAGGACTGGAGAAAAATGACAAACCTTCTTCTAATTCCTTCCACAAACTCAGAAGAGTTCCCTGGACTGTATCTCTGTCATATCTCAGGATGTGGAAATGGTTTCTCTTGTGTTGATGTTGTGTATGTAGAGTTCCTGAATCCTTGTTTGGCTGAAGGAACACCGTATTTTTTTGAACATCATTACTTGTAAACCAGATACAGGTGGGATTCCAATCTCACAGAGTTAGCATAGCCACCTTTCTTAGC
Organism: Apteryx mantelli; assembly: GCF_036417845.1. Classification (NCBI taxonomy): domain Eukaryota; kingdom Metazoa; phylum Chordata; class Aves; order Apterygiformes; family Apterygidae; genus Apteryx; species Apteryx mantelli. The sequence goes on from NC_089992.1 coordinate 22,782,098, forward strand.
TGATTGTTTTAAAGGTCCTTTTAAGGAACTACCATTTCCTTTGCACTTCTGGTCTACTTTTCCATTGCCCCGAAGTACAAAATTCAATTTTCTTAAGTGTCAATTTTTATTTAAAATATAATACTTATTAACAGTTTCAATGCATTTTTATGTATCTTTGTTTTTTAAAATTAATTCATAAAACTCTTTACATGTACAATTGAAATTGACTTTAACTTGAAACTCAGCCTTCACAGAGTCAATATTTCTGCAGTCTGTCCAGGCTTGTTTCTCAAGGAAGATATTATTTCTATTGCTGCAAAGGGGAAGGAGTGGATGTGATGTATACTACAAGTGTTGGGAGCTTAGGAGCCAGGATTTAAAAAGAAACTGTGGCCAGAGGTGAATACAGGACTGCTGAATCCCACACACGCATGCACATAACCAGATGTCTCAATATACACTGTATCAGTGTACAGCTCCACAAAGCTTTTTGACATATTTCAGCCTTTGAATAAAACTCATGGTTTCCTGAGAAGTCAATGGCTTTTTCAGTGGCTGGATTGGATTAAGGCGGTTTAGTTAATTGAAATGTAAAGACAGACATTTGAGAGCTAATGCATGTCTCTGAATGCAATTCCTTTATATGTTTTCTGGACACAATGTGTTCTTAGATTGAAGTTGCATTTATGGCCAAATAATTTGTTTTCAACTGCCTTTTGGAACTTACCTTTCAATTAATGTGTTTTACCATTGTTTTAATTTTAAAACTCTATCATTAAAAAGCTTTTAGCACACTCTGAAAGGACCATAACTGGCATAGAGTCCTGAAAGTACCTCCCTGTGTTCGTTAGTCTGAAAGATTTTAAAATTGCTACTGAACAATCCAGTCCTCCCTGTTACCCTGCACAGAAGTCACTCCAATAGTTTAAGAACATTTAAAAAACTCTTTTCAAATGTAGTGTATAGAAATACCCTGTGGGAATACTGAAACACTTTTGCAGATGAGGCAGAATGATTTAAAACTTTGTAATTCAGCCTTCTTGATCAAAGGATGATATATTCATAGTATATTTGCTGTATGATATATTCTTATATTCCGTTAGCTTTAGAAAATACAACTCCATATACAAATGAACGTGAGCATTACCAATTACAAGTGGAGGTACTTTGCTAATATTCAAATCATTTAAATTACTTGAGCTTTTAAAAATATTCCAAATGAGAATTTCAGTGCTGTTTTCAAAGACATCAAGAAGACAATGGGTTGTTTCCTTTCCAGCCTTGTAGTTATAAATGATTATTGGACATATTTTGATATTTCCAAAGTCTGTAGCATCAGCGTCCACAAAGAAAAATGTCCTTTTCAGTCGTGTCTTTATTTCCTCTACTGAAAGAGAAGTTAATATATTTTTGTAAATAAACAAGGATTTTGCCCTACTAGGATGCAGCATTTTAACTATGGGTGAATCTTGGAGAAACAACATTATTTAATTTGCTGTTGCATTCAAGAGATCTCTGTGAATAACTCTGAATAGTGTTGTCGTATGCCTTTGTGGTTTCACAGAAGCCACTTTGCTACTTTCTGTATTTCTTAACTGAAAAACATTTTCAGAAATGTTGTTCTTAGAAGCTATTCTGTAATAGCCTTTATGATCTGTGCTGTCTTATATCTGACAGTCCATCATGAGCAACTGGGAAATGTCTACATAACCTGTTGTGAGTCTTAAGAAAGTTATAGCTACCTTTAATCATCCGTGCAAAATCATTTCTCCATTGATTCTGGAAAATACAAAATCTCTCTTTCCAGAAGATGTATTTTGAGTTATTGCTAAAATGCTAAAAATGCTGCCGTTGCCATCGGGGTTGTTACCTGACCAAGAAAGAGAAGGTAAATAATTCTTAAACTCATTTTTGATTACGTATCTCTGTCTGCTTGGTATCATGCTAGGTAGAGGGCCAGTAACCCCCAGATACTGGCAATCATAGAAGAGGAATTTAGGCTGTGATAAATATAGGGATTAAAACAATCTTTAGAAGTCAACACACTGAGGAAAATATGGTAATCTAGGTGAAATACTCTTTCAAGAATAGCTGTAGTCTGTTCACTTACCTTTTGGATCCCAGTGACAGTTGAGGTCATTTCCGTATAAAGTTTGTATGAAGAAATTTAGGGTCCGTTGGTCTGGAAGATGCTGTATAAATCTGGACTGCTGCTATTTGAGATCACTTGCACAACACTCGCTCTCCAATACGCGATGGTCTGGAGAAGTGAAACAGCCTTGCCAAGTGGGAAGCAGGTATCTGAAGCGCCTCTTGGTCCAATCCATTCTTTCCTTGCACTTGCTGAATTCCTCAGTTCTCAGCTGTAGCCGCACTGTAGGATCAGGAGGAGAATCTGTGCTTGCTTTTGTGGCAATCTTCCATCTCTGTTGTCCTCCAAAGCTCTTGTCTACCTCTTGCCCTAAACTGCAAGGGAGCTCATTTCTGGTTTTAGTTTGCTGGCAGCTCTCCTCCTGCCACCCCACCCCTGAGGGGTCAGGGATGTCCCCCATCCGTGGGCTGCTGCGCCTGGGCAAACATGGGCAGAGTGCTCTGGGGTAGCCGCCGCTTAGCAAATTGAAGGGCCTATGAGAAAGATCTACCACATATCAAACTGCTGTTTTGCACATGGTACTGTTAAGTCGTTGCAATAAAACGAAATAGTACTCATATGTGACGAGTGTTTGCTATTCATATTACCTTAATAAACTCTCCAGAACTGTTCTTCCTTGCCTGTCATTCCCTTAATTGGGTTACAAAACCAGGATCAGAGCTTTGGGGTAATATCAAGCAAAACCACCTCTGTGGTTCTCATTTCTGGTCTGCAGTTTGGTGCAGGCTTAGTACAACATTTACAAAGGATTTTCTTTTTCTCATTGGAGATGTGTGGATATTTTTTATCAAAAGTTTAGGTTTGTTCAGGCTGAACTCTCCACTGAAACAAGGTTTAATCAGCAGTTGCATTACTCTGTGTTCCTTTGCAGTAGTTTCTTTGACTCTGTCGTCTTTCTCATGATAAATGAATGAAAAAAGGATGTTTTCTAAAAGAAGGGATGCTAGGCTACGCTTTGCATTGGGATTAGCTGGAGGGTGTGAAAATGTGGCCAGTGGTGGCTTCTGTGTGTGCGGGGGGGGAGAGGGGGGGAAATGTTTCTACTATATTAAACTTATTGTATTATATTCTGTTTTTACTCTACTAAAAATGGATAAAATGTGGAACAGAGCTGATACTGAATTGTTTTGTAATGCAAGCAAAACATCTGTATTTCTGGGTGTGTCATTATTAAAAAAAATTACTGAAAACATAACAAAGAATAAAGAGTAGGCAAAGTAAAGGGTAGCCTGAGAGCTCTTAGACTTCAGAAATCTCCCAAGGGAAATGGCTGAAACCCTGGTTTTTAGGTATAGAGTGAACAGGAACTACCAGTAAAAATTCAGAATTGGTTTTCATTAAGTCACTTATAGCTTAAACATGTTTTGGGAAAGAATCAGTCACTCAAACACATCTGAGTAAGAAATATTGTTAAAGGTATATGCCAATAGCTTGCCAATAGTTCTCTCTCCATGTTGTAAGCTGGGCTCCTGCGGGGTTTTGTTGGTTTGTTTTGTGGAGGTGCCAGAAACCTGCAGCTTCCACTGAATTCAGGGGGTCTTGAATGAGGTTCCTGGTGAGCAGGAAAAGAACAAGGTTGGCTGAATCCTTCTCCGTCCAGGCCTTGCCCAAGGCACTGGTTGTGGTGTGCACAGGTGTCGGTCGGGTTTCTGGGCTCTTGGCAGTGTTTAAAATGGAGGCCCAGGCTCTGGTCCCTCACCCTCACAAGTATTACAAGTTAACTAAACTCATCTCAGAACAGAAAGGTAATAAACAACCAAAACCTCCTGAATTATGGGCCTGTCCCAATGAAAAGCAGGCCGTGCAAACGCCTCCCCGTTCAGGGGCCGGCCAGTGCACACCCACTGGAATGTTAACAGGGAAAGGGAGGATGATTTTCTTGCTGATGAAACACTGCTTTGTTCAAGGGACCATATTATTGCTGTTATTTATTATTTATGCGCTGCTGAAGGTGTGCATGGTGCTTTATAGCCCAATAAAAAAATGACTGGTGTCCATTCCCTCAGAACGTTGCGCCACTGCTGAAGCATCGCAAAGGGGAAAGTTGAAGGGGTTGGTTCTCCCTTCAGGAGGATGCAGAGGTTGGTTACAGTTGCAGTGCCATCTGCAGACTGCAAGGTGGGCTTGGCTGGGGTTGAGGGTAGCTTTGTCACCGGTTTGCACAATTGTCTACTGATAGTGTTTGCAAGGCCATGCACCCTGTTTGATATGCATTTGGAGTCTGTCGGCAGTGCAAATGAGTGAACGATAAAAGTGCTGCTGTCACAGCCCCAGTTTTTTTTATTATTATTTTTACAGATTCCCAGCCATCTGCTGCCTCACCAGCTGCTCACAGTGCGGTGCAAAACTTATCTCAATTCAGGAACTCAGCCTCTCAGTGAGGGCAGTGGAGGTGGGTTTGAAGGGCCATAACTGACCTCATGCGTCCTGTCCACAGGACATGGGCTCAGAGCAGGTGTCAAACTCTGGAGAGGTGGGGAGCAGAGAAAGAGAAGGGGTGGAAGGAGTGAAGTTCAAGCAAGGTGCCAGTCTCCTGTTTTCCCTATGCAGGAAGCTGGCATAGAGATGTGCTGGCCCGGAAAGCAGTGGGAGGGTGGTTGTAGGCATGAGAGGGCTAGCTAACAGGAGATGGCCCAGCCACGGATTTCACTCCTCCTTCAGCCAACCCTACGCCACCAGAAATTAAGACAAGATGTTCCTCCAAGGGAATGGAGGCGGCAGGAGATTCACAAATCTCTCCCTGCTGTACTGCAGGCAGCCCTTTGCCATGAGGTCCTTTTTGCTATGGAAGGGGGAACAAGCTTGGTAGCAACATAACTGAGGGCAGCCAAGAGGAAGAAGCAAGTTCTGCTTTAGGGAAGCAGAAGGTAAGGGAATAAAGAGACACCCAATGAATGGGGGTTTGGGGGACTAGAGGACCCAAGAAATCCTACAGCCGAAAGAGTAATATATATATATTACTTACTGTCTTTGGGGCACCTAACTGAGCACTCCTTAAGTTCATTAAATCTCATTTTTATAATTCCCTTGGGATCAGAACTGCTCTGAATGCTCTTTAAACCTACCCTCCACTCCATCCCACACCTGCTTGCCAGAAAGGGGGGTGATGCTGGAAGAGGCAAGGGAAGAAAATGCAGGTTGGCCACGTGAGGCGAGAGGGAGTGACTGGGTTCCCTCACCCGTTTCCAGAGATCTCCTTTGCTTTGCACGTGCCACTTCAAACCACTCAAAGCACCCTCCTGCCTCCTCGCGCTTCTATGCATTTTCCAATTAAATTTCCTCCACAAGAAGGAGAGAAGCACTCTGAATCCATTAGCATTAGTAATTATGCAAACGCTTCAGGGAGTTGACTGCCCATCATTACACATAATTAATGTTTCTGGTTATGAATGGAGGGTTTGTTACTTTTTTCCCCTTTTTGTGCTGGTATAGGGTGGGCTAGAGGTGCAGGGGGGGTGATGTTACTGTATATAATTTGCATAATCAGGAGCCCTGATTGGGTATGCATGAGAGTAGGGGCGGGGGGACCTTCTCCAGTGTGTGCTCTCTTAAGCTGGTGGGAACTCTCAGGAGGGAGATGCAGAATGCAAAGTAAGGATGAGCGCAGCACACAGTGACTGTAGGCAGGGAGAAACTCAGCTTTAGGTAGTGCTAACAGGACAAACCAGGAAAGGAGGTGGCTTTGGGCTGCTATGGCTATGCACTGTGTCCTATGCTTGGACATGCTTATCCCATCCTTTCACTTTACTTGCCTGCTAGAAATGACGTAGAGCACAGGACAGGGTTTGTGCAGACAGATTACATTCCTGGCTCTTCCCTTGGGCAGAGCATCTAGGCTAGGCTTTGCAGCCTTCAAGGTGTGCACACACCATGTAATACAGAGCTGGAGAGAGAGACCCCAGCCGTCACTGAGAGAACTGGCTTGGGACTGGCAGCAGGACTCAGCGTAATGCTGGTCTTGTATCCCATTTTTCAAAGCTGAGCACTGAGATCTGGATTTGAGTAGCTAAGTAGGCAAGCTGATTCTCAGAGGGGCTGTGTGTTACTTTTAGCAGGAGCTGTGGATGCTCAGTACTTTTGGGAAGCGTGGGTCTTAGAGGGAGTGTGCATCTGGATGGACTTGGCTGCCATTTACCAGCACTCAGGCCTGACAATGAAGCTGTAAAGTTTTAGCTCAGGGCTGCACCTCTAAAAAGGAAGAGTCAGACTTTACCTCCTGTGTCAAACATTACCAAAGCCGGGGTGGAAAGTTGTCTATGGATGTTCTAGCTACAATGTGTATCCTGGGAAACCTCCCTGGAAATCTCCTTGCTTCCTGGTGCAGGACATGTGGAAAAAATGCTTCCTGTCCACTGCAAAACCTTTCTTCCTTCATATTCCTCCCATTCCTTGGTCACTCTCTTTTTGCTTTTTGTTTCTTGTTTTCCTCTTCTTTCAGTTTCATTCATCTGGGACTCCATTCCTCCTTGGTCTCATCTCGAGTAGCCTGCCTTGTGTCTTTTCCTGCAGTCCCTCAATGTAGGCAGTCTTTCACTGGCATCCAAGCTTTCTTTTTTTCTAAGTCACAACTGCTGTGATCTCCCACTCTTCCCTAGAAGGTACATAACCCTTGTCTTTTATATTTTGGCTGATAAAGGACTTATGGAAACAGATATCTGGTGAAGGGGATTTGGAGAGGGGAAAAAGATCCTGGAGACAATATACGCTGGAGTTCTGTTCAATGGTATAGTGCCCTGAGAGGGCTTGAAAGGTCCCAAGCAAAGGAGAATGCAGAGACTCTCAAGATCGAGGGAGGTGGACCTGAAGGTACCATGGAGATGAGGAAAGCATCCAACCGGCATAGATCAGATTGGCTGGAGACTATCTCATTCAAAAAAAGAATGAGGGAGAGGCACGGGGAGAAATTACTTAGAGTCTGGTGCTGGAGGTCTCATGCTGTCTGGAGTATTGTGGCCTACTACTCTGTAGCTAGCATTATTTTCTCTCTGACTGTAGTCCATTGCTTGGAGCACAGACACTAGAAATTGGATGGCGCTCCCTTCTGGCATTTCCCTGTTTGGTCAAAACAGGCAAGGTGTAGGTTGTCCCTAGTGGTGCAGGGACCCTCACATGCAGCAGCTCAGCAGATGTTTCCAGAGCAGACAGGGAGAAAATTGGCTTTGTTTCCCAGCCTCTTATCCCCATAGCTTGTAGAAACATGGAACAAACTTCCATCACAAATTCCAGCAACCCTTAGAAGAGGTGAGGAGAAGCAAATATATAGAAGGAAAAAAAAAATGTGTGTGTGTTTGGGTTTAAAGCAGAAGAAAAGTGAGGAGAACTTGAAATTCTTTACACTCCTTTTGAAAAAAGCCTCAGCCTCTTGATAGTGGGGCATTATGAGAAGACTGATTTTGCACTAAAGATTGGCTTTTGGTACAAAGAATTTGAGGCAATACTGGATTCTGTTCTTGTCAAGGTTTGTTTTCTCTGACTGGAAGGTGCTTTGGAGATTTGTAGTTCTGAGGTTCATGTTGTTCAATATTTTGTAAAGCATTTGTACACTTGGTCCGCTGCTACAGGAAACCACTGGGGAAGACTTTCAGTAAGCAGAAACATCTGTAAAATCTCTAATGTACACAAAACAAGAAAGATCTGATTTCCTTAGACCAAATACTTTTCTTAAGGATAAGAGAGGTTCCAACACTGATCAGGAAGATGATCTCTGAAGGACTGGGTAAAATTTCAGAGGAAACCTACTAGTAATAGAGTGGAAGTCTCAAGGATTTATGTGATAAATAACTGGTATAAAATCATAATAGCAAGTGAAGGTGCTTCTCTATGTGATAGGGAGGGAGCTTTTGGCTGTGAAATAGGAAGGTGTAAATAGCTCTGCTCTGTTCTCGATTTCTGTGACGCTCAGCTCACAACACAGTGTGCCACCGATGCACCAGGACAGCAGTGAGAGACAGCCTTACTGACAAGGGGAAGAAGTAGTTGTCTGTGGAGTAATTGCACATGGAAAACAAGGTGAATCCATCTCGAGATGGTCCATTGGCCCAGGCCTGAGATTTTGTTTCCTGAGGTCAAAGCAAAGGAAGAGGGAAACAGTTGTCAAAGCAGAAGGAGAAAGACTGTGGTGAGAACAGGGACAGCCAGGAATCAAACTAAGAGGAGGAAGAGGAGGGCAAATTGACTGATAACACCTCAATTGCACGTAGTGTCTCAGGACCCAGGAGGATGCTGGATGTGACCATAATGTAACTATGGTCCAGCAGGACCTTGAGCTGCAGGAATACAGAGTTGCCAGTACACGCCTGACCTTCGATAAACTATCAGCTTCCTATAGCAGCCTGCTCTAGTATCCGCTGAAGTGAAGGAATTTACTTCAAGATGTCACAGCACAATTCTGTGGGAAGAGGCAAAGAACAAGATCCCCTCTGAACTGTGCTGTCTAGCAGCTCCATGAAGTTTACATCGCTGGTTTGTGTGCTCATGGCTTTTTCTGTCTTTCCCTTTCCTTTTGTGGGGTGGAGGGGTGGAGAGGAGGGGTCAGGTTGTGTGTACAGCAAGGACAAACACAGCAGCACACACATGGGTGCATGCACACACACAGTGCATGCACACACAGACACTTGAGATGGCTAAAGGCACAAGTTAAATCCCACATCAAAGCAGAGAGCTATCAGAGCAGTGTTGTTCAAAGGCGCCAGCTTTCTTCCTGGGAAAGACAGATTGTCACTTTGATTAAGAGATTCTAACAAGAGAGAAAAAAAGAAAGGGAATGAAAGAAGGGAGAAGAGAAAAGAGTTTTCATTTATATATTTTCTTCCCTTTGGCCATCCAAATAAGATTTTGGTTTGAAGAAAAAAAATCCCAGTTTAAAATAAGTTTAATGTAACAATGAATTATTTAAGGGAGAAGAAAACACAAGCTACTGCTTTAAAAAAAATAGAAAAAGCTATTATTGAAATGTCAGAACAAATACCCAGCTTGATCTGCATTAATATGATAAATACTAATATATTCATTTCCCCTGGTGCTTCTGGGCTTGCAGAGGTACATCTGCAGTGCGTTGCTTATGGTAATCAGTTCACAGCTTCAAAGGGAGACAGGCAAGGTATTCTGGGTGATGTTGTGCAAGCTGCTGTTAGAGGCCTTATGGATCATCATGCAGAGCTGAGGGGAGCTGGTCAAGGGTCTTCTTAGAAGGTCTCTGACTGCTGAAAGAAATTCAAAACCTGGTCTTAGTCTTTGGTGGGCCAACAGTCATGGGACAACACTGCTATTTGGCTGTCAATTTCAAAGTTGCCATTTTTCTGTACATGACTTAGTAAGGAGAGAGGGAAAGAGAAAATGAGATGGAGAAAGCAAATGAGCTTCCCACCTTCCATGCCCACAGCCTAATTCCCAGCATCTCTCTGTGGTTTGGGAAGGCGATCTGTAGAACGCAGCTGCAAGTCAACCACTATCTCAGTTTTTACTTCCAGAGTCTCAAAGTAATGTTTTCAGGAACAATTTGGAGGAGCTGGTGACTTGAAGCTTCGGGAGCATCTCTGTGTTTTCAGAATTAACAATTTTGGAACTGTGAGTAGGGTGTTTTTGGTAGGAACAAACATTGCCTTTTACTAGGCCTTGTCTCTGCCTACTGCCATCCTTGGTGTCTGTTGCACAAGAAGTTCTGTTGCCAGGGAGCTGTAATGTTCATCAAGTTTGCCAGTTTCACCGCCATCTGCGCCTTTGAAAGACTAACCTGGAGATCACACCTCTTACAGACTGCATTTCTTGTCTAAAGCGAAGGACTAAATTTAGGCAACCTTGATGCAACTGGATATTGACAGAACATCCACAATAGTTCAGAATTAAGAGAGCTTACCTGTGAACGATACGGTGTGGAAACTGTTGTTTCCTAATTTTACAGCTGATAGTTGAATGGCAGATTGGGAGTGTGGGTCAAAGTTTTGATGCAAATGAGTTGTGTTGGACGTCTTGTTGGTAGAAGGAGATGAAGACGGTGGAAAGGAAACGCAGAGTGCAAGTATTAGATGAGAAGACTGCATTAGAAAGAGAGAAACTCAGAGGCAGGGAGTAGAGGAGAGAGTTGGGAACTGTGTTTGGAAGGAGGTGGAAGAACACAGTGACCTAATGTGAACCTATCAAAATGGCAAGATGTTTTGAGACAGAGCCGGGAGACATTCAGATTGGTTTTTGACCTTTGTGGTCGAGTGTTCTCATTGAGTATTTCAGCTGAGATAGCTCAAATGTACTTAGTTAATACATTGCTAAGCTAACCTACCCTGAATTCTTTTCCTGGTAAAACTGTTGTTTGGTGCTCTTCCTAACAGTGGACATCTAGATCGTAGGCTGAAGCATGACTCTCTGAGTTTGCCACATGCCCATCTCAGGCAAGGTTTTATTGCATCTAAGGTAATTCAGCTGATCAGAGGGCCTGGAACTTCCAGGTGGATAAAAGTGAGCTTAAAGCATACATAATGCTAGTTAGGGATCTCCAGAAGCTGTGCCTGGGAGTCTGTTGGATAGTTTGGACTCGCTTGAGAAGTTCTTCTGAGTGTGTGTTCCTCCGTGAAATGCTCTAGGTTCCAAAGAGCACTGATATGCTTTTTCAGTAGATTTTACTCACAAATGCATAGAGTTTTAGTCCATCTGCTTCTGTCCCTCTTTCCCTCCATTGCCTAAATTTGAATGTTTAATGTTGGCTTTTGGGCACAAGTGTGCTGTGCCCAAGCTATAGACCTCAGTTAAAGGATGCATACACTTTATTATTTTTACCATTATTATTTTTTTCTGGAAAGACTCCCCAGGGTCTGTAGTTTCCCAGAAACCCCACTGACAGCCCCTGGCTCTGGACTTCAGAAGGCAAACTCTCCCAGTAGCCTTTTTCAATCCATTCAGTGGGAAAATGTGATTACTTCTTATTTATTGAAGTTAAGTATTCCTGCTTGTAGCCACCATGGCATTAAAGTAAAATGTTCAGCGTTTAGCACGATGAATGCAGAGACACGAGGCTAAATGCAGTGCATAAAATCTTTATGGGGCTGTAAACAGGCTTCCAGAATATTTTCAGCTACTTTGCTGTGACTCAAGCTGGGGTCCCCCCTCTGCCAGGCAGCCTGCCCTGGTTGTCCTTGAGAATCAGATCAGACCATGTCTACTGCCTAGGCCTTTGTGTGTGTGTGGGGGGGGGGGGGACCAGCAAACAGAAAATGAGACGGGGCCTGCTTGCTGGCAGGTACTGCTTGTGCCAAGATGGGCCTTGGCCACACTTGATGGCCGTTGCAGCATAAATGCAGATCTGGGGGGTAAACAGACAATGGTGCTATAGGCTGTGATTGCTTTAAAGCAGCTTTCTTCAGTATCAGTCTCAGATAAACAGCGCTCAAGAGACAATCAGTTCAGAGTGAGTTTTGTCGGCTTCAGAAGAGATTCATTCCTAGTGTTGTCAGTCACAGGAGACTGATGGCTGAGATTGCTGAGGAAAGCAAGGCCTGTAGGCATTAAAACAGACACTGTTTCTGGAGCTCTGGGTTTAAAGACAAGATTAAATCTGTAAAGTGGATTTGTATAAACTCTCTCCCCCCCCATCCATTTTCTCCCTCTGAAGGCCGGGCTTCCATGGGCATGCTCAGCTTCCTGCACTCTGTCTGTGTTCATCGGCTTTCTGACCAACACTAAAATATACTTTGTACCTCCTGTTTGTGCGGGACACCAAGTGCAGTGCTCAACATGGGAGCTAGATTCTTAGTTGGCCTTGTTCTCTGCCAGTGGGGCTGTGGCTAGACTGTGTCCTCCCTTGAGGATGGATGCAGAAAAACCCTCAGCATAACGACCATCTGCTGCCCTTGAGGGGAGCCTCTGGGGTCCCAGGGAGCCCGCTGCAGCATTTACGCAGCTCAGCAGCTCCTCGGTGTGGAAACGAAACTAATGCTGAGTGGCGTTGTGCCATGGGTGAAAGAAAACCAGTTGTGCTGCCCCAAGTGACTACTTGCCTAACACATTTACTTGCAGTATCCCATGCCATCACTGCAACTTTCTTTGAATTCTAGGTATGGTCCAAGCTCTGTGTATCTTAATTGCTTTAATAAAAGGCTGTGGAAAGCATTTCAACAGTCTCCTGAGAAGCACTGGAACAGCATCATTCCCACAAAGTAAAGCCAAAGGCGATTCCATGTTTCATGGCACAGAGTATCAGTGATGATGTTTGTGCTGCAGGGAGGTTAGCACAGCACTGACCGACCTTCCGAAGTCCTTTTCTGCCATGCGTTAGGCTCAATGACAAGCCTGAGATAGTTTCTCCCAGGGGCTGATCTTTTTGATTGTTCCAAAATTGTGTCCTGAATTTTGGAGTGGCACATCCCTAGGAAGTTAGCATTTTGCAAGCCTTGCTGTTGGTAGAGACTTAATGTGCCTGGTGGGAACGCCCCTGCCTATCTGCAATAAAGTGATTAGGACAGGTTTACATCTTTGCCCTCCCTTGATTGCTTTGGATGCTTCATTGCTACAAAGGTTCCTGTCCCACATCCATGCCTCCTCCCTCCTCCCCCGCCTCCTCCTCTTCCATTCAGTAAGTGTCTCTTGTTGCTAACATATGGTCGGAGCATATTCTCAGCGACGCCGACACTTCTGCTTCTTCACTTCAGCAGCCGCAATAACTGTTGAACGGGAAATCTGTCGTTTAACTCAGCCGTTTGCAGTCGCTGAAGAGAAGTAATTACAATGGCCTTAATTGGCTGACTGCAGAGCCACTGCCCAACTAGTAATAAATAGTGCATGCTTAGGAGCCGGATGAGGTGTAACCGTCCCAGGTTTCTCCTCCTCTTCTTCCAGCAGGCCTGAATCCAGCCCACTGAGGAGGCTAACAAGGATGTCAAGCTGCTGCCTTAAGAATCCAGCCCTTACGGGAAAGGGATGCCAGTCAGCTGAAGGCCCTCAGCCCTCTCCTGAAACTCTTGCAAGGGATCCTGGCAGGGCAAGCTCTTGGCAGCTCTGCTGCTGCCTGGTTCTGCCTGGGTTCCCTGCCTTCCCCCTTCTCCCACTGCTGACAGGCTATCACATGTTTTTTTTTTCATTAGCAGTGATGCAGGCAGAGCAGGGCCAATTACTCACTGCTTTATGCTTGCTGGAAAACCCACCCAGGACTGGTAATAGCCATTAAGTGAGGGTGCAGCTTTAACTATGTGCCATTACATTAAGTTTCAAGTTGATATATGGCCAGAGCAAATTGAATTCCTGCTGCTATCCCGTCTGACATTTGTTACATTACAATGCCTGCTCTTTTGTTTTTGAGTCAATAGCTGCTGCTTTCGAGAAATATGGATTATTAGAATTTATAGCCCGTCCTACGCGTCTTTTCAAACACTCATATCCTTTTATCATTTCGTTTTGTTGTTATTCTGCCCAGCACAGTTTGTATTTCTTCAGGTTTTAGCACCTGGGACTCTTGATACTTGTGCTAAATCAATACCCTTTGTCCTCATTGCTTTAATATACGCAACCATTTGTGTGATGCATGAATTGCAGTGGGTTTTCTGCCTGCGATAGTCATTTACTCCTCCTGCTCAAGCATTCCTTCCCCTGTCTGCGTGTGGGTCATGCTTTGCAGTAAATATAACACATCTACATTTAAATACCTTTATATGACGATTTCCAGGCACCAGGCTGCATTGGGGAAGGTGAATTTGCTGGTTCCTTAACAGGAATGTTATCACAGGTCTGACAATATTCTAGTTTCTCCTAGAAAGTGATAGTGCGTAGACTTTAGAGAATCCACCTTTTGCTCTTATGCAGGGTTCATGTCTTAAAAATCTAAGCCTTAAGACAGCAACGCTTTTTCATAAAAGGAATGTGCAGAGTCTCAAGGAGCAGTAATAGGGTAAAAAGGGCCTTTGAATTTTTGTTCAGATGTCCTCAGGTCAGTAGCAACTGAAGTTGTCATTGATCAAATGGCAGTTTTGGAGACTTGTGGGAGACTAGTTGTTCTGATGCTTGCCCCACCGACCAGCTGCTGTGGGTGATGGGAGTGTGGAGGCCCAGGTTTGAGCCTGGGGTCTAACCTTCGAGCTCAGAGCTGATTTACAGTGAGAACACAGCACAGCCTGTGCCTTCTCTGGGTCTGCTCTGCCTGTTCTGTGCTTATGGAGGTGTTTCCAAGGCTATTCATCTATTACCTTTTACCCATGGGTGGATACCAGAACAGGCTGCCGAGGTACGTGGTAAAGATTTGGGTTTGTTTATTTATGTACTCATCTGCTGACCCTTTTGGCTTATTCCTCCTTTGCTGTGCTGGGTGGGGAAGTCCAGGACACATCCCGAAGGAAGGAAGAGCTGCATGTTCCCTGTGAAGTCTGTAGTCCTTTGCAAAATCAGGGAGTGCAAGGCCTGGGAAGGATGAAAGATGAGACCAGAAAAGGGAAGGCTTAGCTTGACCAATCTGCATTTCCCTTGTGTGCGTCCACTGGTCAAAATGTTCAAAACCTGGGGCTTTGCACTGGAGGTGTTATGTGATTCACAGACTTCGAAAGTCAGGCCATAGGATTTAGGTGACAACAACAGGCTTAGGAGTTTAGTCCCGTGTGATGGCAGGTCACACCATGTGCACAATCTACATGTAGCGCTTCTACACATGTACGCTGTTGCCACAAAATGTGCACATCTATGTAGGTGGTCTAGTCCCAGGTTTGGAAATCTTGCCCGTGATTTTGGCCTAACCCAGAGCAGGTCCATGAACTTCCCTCGCTGTGAGAGTGAGATGAGACAGGAGGGAGGAAATAGGGAGAATCGAGTGGGAAAAGACCTGGTTCTCCTTTGCAGCGAACAACATGCAAGCCTGCCCCAGCCAGGTAGCCTCACAGAGCCATGCTTCCATCACACCGACTTGCTCTGCTCTTGCCCTCATCCTGTCAGAAGAACTTCTTCAACGGCCGCATCTCCAGTTAGTGCAAAATCCCCTGTCATGCTCGGCAGAGAGCCGTTCCCCTTTGGAGGGAGTCTCCTGCTCCTCAGGGTGCTGTGCCCCTCCATGTGTGCCGGGGGTTTGGGTGCGGAGCAGGGCACTGCTCCTGCCTTAGCATTTGAGAGGTGACAATTTAACCAAGTGCAATTTCCAAGAATGATGAGTGTGATTTTGAATGTCTCATTGAAACACAGAGCAAATCCTTCATCCCCAAGAGAGATGCGTTAAACACAGCCTCAGAATTAATCTGAGCAGAATGAATCTCCCTGGCCACGTAAGTGAGAAGCGCCGAGCCTTCCTCCTTTGTGTTCACAGTAATCTTGGGTGTTATCTGGGCCACTGCTGCTCCCTCCCTGTCCTACCTCTGAAAAATGAGATGTCAGCTCTCTTCAGAGCGTGTGTGTGTGGGAATGGCCTGGGTATCCCTGATAATATATTTTCCCCAAAAATAAATGGGAGTGATTTACCTATCAGTTACACTAACTGAAGTAGTGACTGGTAGCAGCACAAAAAGGGGTGGCCAGATCCTTGGCTGGTGCAGCCACCACTGTGCTCAACACAGGGTCCCAATAACGCCAAGAGGAGCTGCTGGGTTACATGCAGGCTCCCAGACACCCTCCCACTGCCCCATTCTGCTCTGGGGGCTGCAATTTAGACATAGCCGTGGCCTTCTGCTCCGACTGTCAGAGCTAAGTTGCTCCAGATTTGTAGCGATATTGCTGGAAGTGGGATTTAACCCTCTGATTTCAGGGAGGAGGTGAACCAGCCCAGAATCTGCCCTTGACTGAAAGGTTTTCTGTGGGTTTCAAATCCTCCCGTAAAGCCCTTTATATTCCTGGTGAGGCCTTTTCCATCAAGTGCTATTACAGACCTTTAGATAACGTACCCACATTCCAGATCCAGGAGACTGAACCCAGCAGGGATATCAGAAGGTCCTTCAAAAATCTGTCAGTGCAGGTGGCACGTGCCTGTGTGTTCCTTGAAACATAAATGCTCCTGAATATAAAGATTATTTACATTCCCAAACAAAGCTGCCAAACACTTTTTAAATACGTTAACGGTGCCTCTCTCTTTCCGCTGTGCTTGCTGATAAAGGGCCATAAACAAGCTTGACACATTTATAATAACCTTTCTCCCCTCCCTCCCCCTGTTCTCTCCTCTTCCTCTCTTGCCTCACTCACAGGCTGCATCGAGTGATTTTTTTATTTTTCTGCCATTAGCTGGGGATATATTGTTTGATAGGGGGAAATAAAATGTTGAATCTCTCTTTATTTTTATTTTTATTTTCCTGTTCTAGCAGCAGCTGTTCCAAATGCCAACAGCGGATGTTTGGTTTTAAAATTTTGTTTCCCCCTGCTTTTTTTTTTTCTTCATCCTCTCCCCTTTTCCTGTGTCTCCCTTCTAAAAGGTCATCTTAAATGATGCAAGGGTACATGTTTTTGGAGGTTGTTTATATCACTTATCAGCCTATTCCAAAGGCCATTTAGTCTTTTAGGCAAAGGTTGTAGCTTTCAGTCTCCTCTTCCCATTTACAAGGAAAAAAATGGCTATTATATTTCTAGATATATAAATAGGTATAGATATAAGCCAAATCCTAAGCCATCTAAAATAAAAGATCCTTATAATTTCTTTGTCTCCAGTCTGAAGAGGTCTCAGGTTCACCTTTTCTCATGTTGCCTGTTCCTCTTAGAGATATTGATGGAAGTGCAACATCTAATGATTCCTTCTCCGTCCTGTATTGATGGTGCTGTAGAAAGGCCCACTTGCTGGAGATGAAAGGTGGTGGTGAGCATTCCAGGTACAAGCAATTCCTTTGGGCTGCTCTTGAGGCTTTCTTTGTTCTGTGACTCAAGGCCACGAGTGAGGGTTTGTGTGTGATGGGTGCAGGGGCTTAAGGGAATGCCTCATGGGGCCAGCACAGTTGAAGGTGTGTGTTTCTCGAGCTGTCTGGGCTGCTCCTGATTTTGGAAGGGCTGTCTGATATGTGCTTGTGTGTGTGTGTTGGTGGGACCATGCAGGTTTCCCTTTCTCACAACCATCTAGGGTGACTCATGGAGCTGAAATGTGTGTCAACCCTTCCCACCCGCCACAGGTCTCCTTGGTCTTCCAGGGCAGCAGTGCTCAAAGATAAGAAACCATTGACTAAGGCTGACCTTTTCTGAGTGACAGACATATTCTCCCTCATAAATAACCAGGGGTGTTAAGGGAGGCTTCTCTTTTTGCTCAGTGTTTGTATGGTATCCAACGCAGTGGCATCCCTGGCCTCCCTGTCCCCATGATAATATGCAATACTAAACCACACATTTAGTTTGCTTTCTCTTGAAGCGCTGGCCACAGGGAGAGAAATGGATGTGGTAGACCTGGCTTGGAACTGCTTGTCATTTGGAAGCAAATGAAGCCCTAGTGAGCTAGGCACAACTCCTGACATGGGGTTAGCTTTGCAGGAGAGGCGTTGTGGTCTAGGAAATCTGGCAAAGATGCAGCATCTAAGGAATTTGGGACCTCTTGGTAGCTCTGCCTGCTAGACAAGCTTGACCAGGGCAGGGCTTTACCTTGCCATTGCTCTCCAAATATTGGGCACTAGGGCTATGCTGGGCATTTAGGCTCCCCTGATAGTCACTGGAGAGAGAGCAGCAACTTCGCTGGTGGGCTCAGCCCACCTTGTACAGACTTCTCACAGAGAAGAGCATGAACTGCCTTTTGTGATTCACCGCTGCTCTTGTTTAGGAAAACATTATCTGAGACATAGCTAAGATAAGGTGAAAAGCATCTCCGTCTCCTCTCCCAACTTTGTCTTGTCCATCTAGTATGTCTGTCGGGGCAAGGACTGTCTCTGAGTACACATGTGTCCAATGAGAACCACAGAGGAGACTCCTTTTACCGCCATGGAAAGAATCATGCTGTGCAAACCTTAAATGGAGTCACTTTCAGTGTTTGAGTCTTTCAGATCAGAGCTGAGGAAAGGGCTTTTTGTGATTGATAAATCTGAGTTGTTGCTTTTCCTCTTCACTTAATGTGTTTTGTTGTATGCGCTCTATAAATTTGGAGAGAGACAGTTGTGGCTATGGAACTCTCACAATGCAATCATTAAATGGTCTAATTGTAAAGTATATTATATTCACCATTGCACTCATCAGCTATTCTATTGCACTTCATAGAGGAAGGCAGTAATTATGAAAAGCTGACACAAACTTTCACTCTTCAGGTGAATGCAGCCAAATCCAAATTTGATGAACTGATCCCACATGCCAGTAAACCCTCATGGTGGCATTTGGATTAGAGATTGAAGAAGTCAGAGGCAGGGACAGTAATGTACAAGACGCAGATCACAAGGTATTTGTAGCACAGAGGAAGCCAGGACAATTTCAACTTAGATACCATCGTGGCCCTCTAAATCTCTTCTATTGAGCGGTGCTGAGATCCTGGGGAAGAGATACTTATTCTTTGCAAGAAAGGTAGAATTTAAAGGGACAGGGTCACAAACATCCACAAATGAGATTCACAATTTGATGAACAGGTAAATACTCATTTCTTACTCTTCCTGAACTATCAAGGCTTCAGAGCCAGTCCAGAGAATACATTTCCCCACAGAACATAGCTGGTAATATCTAACTTCCCAGATTTAGCAGAGACAATTCTAGACAACACAAACTCACCCAGTCTGGTTCTGCTGCTGATGCTGCGAGAACCAAGGATTTTCAAGGCATGCTGCCCTGGAACCAGGAGGTCCTGGATGCCTGGCAAGTCTAGGACAGAGCCTTCCAGCAGGTTCAGTTCACAGTCAGTTATAATCCTGAGAAGGAAGGGCTGGGATGGCAGAGAGGGTGAGAGGGATGTGGAGATCAGGCAGTGTTACTCTCTTCAAGTGGTTCCTCCACCTTTCCCCGTCCAGATATGTGTCCATAGTTTGCAATGCTGAGGAGGCCAAGGCAGCTAGCTGGCTACAGCACAAAGAATTCAGGGACCTTCCTGATGAGATTTGTGCCCTAGCCCAGTTTGTCTCCAGGAGGTGATTTTATTTCTGTTGCTGCAGTGGGCCTGAGCTCTGCATCGTGAGCAAGCGATTCACCCTCTGTAGTCCTGGCTGGAGTTGAAATAGGCCTATGCTAGATATCCTGAGGCTTTTGTCAGGACTGGGGGCTGATGCTGTCTAAAAAATGAGGAAGGAATGAAGTGTCCTCTCTATTATGACACAAAACCCTCATCACCCGAGCCATTTTCCAGCATATTAATATTCATTTTGAACTAATGCAGGATGAATACATTTAAATGTTTGGCCAGAGCACATTTGTCATTTTTATGTCATACTCACAGAATACATCAGTGTGATATATTGTGTATTTTACCATAATAGTAGACAATGCAGCTCAGTATTTCATTTGGACAAGTAGCAAGTATGAAGCAAAGAGACAGCCATTGCTGGACAAGGGGTAAGCTCGGGAAAACAGAAATAAATTTAAACATGTTAATCTGGAGTGAAAAGTCATTTCTCCAATAAATTAAAAGCAGCAGTCTTCACCTCTTGTTGAGATTGCCTTGTTAGGCCACTTTTGAAAGGCTTGGCCAGAAGGTTCTTCTGGATGTGGCTTCAAATGTAGTGAGTTTGGCCGTCTCAGCCTTGCAGATGCAACATCCTTTCCAAAAGCCAGTACCTGAGAATGACGGTGCTTGGGGGAGACTCAGGGCTGGAAGATCAGAGGTGTTGCAAGGCGGGTTCAGTACCTACAGCCAGACATGTGATGGGAAGTTGCTTTGTGATAGTTTTCAGACTACCGCCGATGTCGGCTCAGCAGAGGAGCTGTGGTTGGATGAGGTGTATTTGTACCATGAGACATAGTGTTGGGGGGTGGTATTTTAAATCCAGGCAGAAGAGCACTGGCAAAGCTGAGCAGAGCCACTGAAGTGGGCCAGACTGAAACAGGAGGGGTGAACTATGTCAGGATGGAGAGGTCCTTGGTGACTTGGTTGGTGTCTTAGGCTGGAAATGACCTGTGGTAAAGGTGAAGTGGCTCTGGGTGTGGGGAGGGAGGGAAGCAGGGAAGTGCTTCTAAGAAGGGGTCCCAAAAGAGGCCAATGAAGTCCACACAGTTAGTGAATGGACTTTTCCCTGTTGCTCATTTTGTTCCCATGTTCTGCCCTGGGCACTGTTGTTTAGTAATTTAGACCAAAGGGATCTGAAGAGTTGCTGTAAAGGGTAGTTCAAAAATCAATGGATGTTAGAAAGGGTCAAATGATGCCATAAAGAGATTAACAGCAGCATGGAGAGATAATATTCCCCTGACTGCAGAGCTGGCCCTCAGAGCTTTATGAAGGGGAAAGAAAGAGCAGAAGGCAGCTCAACACCTCTTTCCCCACTTGACTTCTCCCCTTCTTGAAAGCTCAATGCTGGCTGAAGAAAAAGAGGGCAGGACGGATGGGGGCAGTGACAGGGGAATGGCTGGAGGAACAGGAATGAGAGGAGACAGGCAGGTGGGGCACGCCACTGCCTGATGAATTCTTCCTCTAATCCAGATGAACTGCAGCTCCTTCAACAGTCCCTGCTAAATCACCCAGGAGGAAACAACTTACTCAGCAATCAGCCATAGGTTTATAGCGTGAAGGTCAGATTTTATGAGGGTCCCCTGGAAGTGTGGGCTACATGGCCATGTGTCACTCTCCCGGCATTGGATGCAAAACACAGGGCAGCCAGTATGCTAGGCAATGCGTGGCTGCAGCAGGAGCTGCCTTTCCACCCACCCACCTTCTCCTCAAACCCATCTGTACAGCCTCCTCACTGAGCTAGGGAATAAAATCAGGAGCACAGCCCAAGGGACCTGAGGGCTGAGGAATGATGATATTTGGTGATCAGCTGAATGTCTTTGTCAGGAGCAGGAAAACTGCTCTCCCGGGATTTGCTTTGTGCCTCTTTTTCTACTGTTCTTTGGCTCCACAGCATGTTCTTGGCATTGACAATAGCCCCATGTAGGAAAACATTCAATTAAATAGCTCCATCTTCTCCTGCCTCTCTGCCAGGGCTCTGCTACCTCTGTGGGGACAGGCAGAACGAAGCACCGGCTTTTGTTATTTAGTAAGTGCTCTCGATGCACACAGACCTGCATAGGATGTGTGGAGGGGCCATTTAGGCCCTGCTTCAGGCTTGTAGTTGGTTGGGCCCTTTGAAGACACCTGAAGGAAACGAAGAGGCTAAAACCCCCTGAGTTCAGCAAGGATTGCCTGGGAAATCTCATCCTGACCGTTTGTGGCAGCTCTTCCCCATGGAGAGCTAGTGGGGTGAAGTGGAAGCCATTAGGTAGAGGTGGCTTCCCCATATGGCACAGCTGGTGCCCAGGGACCCCAGGCAGGACCCAAAGCGACTTGCACACAGGGACCTTGCTTTGGAGCATGTGCAGTCCTGATGGGCAGACCTCCTTGCAGTGATAACAGTTTATGGCAGGATAAAGCCAAGTCAAATCAAGAGAATTTGGTTTCCTGTGTCTCCTGGAATCACATTGTAGATCTTTGTGTTGCAGGAAGTTAAAAATCACACCCAGTGGTACGGGCTACTTTCTGGATGAAAGGCCCTTTTTCATGGATGCTGCAGACGTGGGAAAGAGCTCACCATGACCAAACAGGGAGGCCTGGCTGGAGCCCTTGGGGCTAGGAGCTGTGAGCGGGCTCATTTGGGCAGGGAGAACATAAGGAAAGTGGGGCTGGGTTTGGTGTTGCAATTCAGTGAATTAGTGTGTCTGGAAGAGATGTGTTGAAGGGCCGGAGGGTTGATATACTATATTAAGGAGCCAAAAAGGAATAGAGGTGGCTAACCCTTGAGAAAGGATGACCTTGATTCACTGCCCTTTAAAGCCATGAAGGCATCTGCTTGCTTGAAGAGACAGCTGCCATTTTACATGGGAGCATTGGTATCAACATGTGGTAAGAAGACTACACGTGCTGAGCTTTTTCTGCTGTCATGTTTGGGTGGCTTTCAGCCAGCATCAGCTCACAGCCCACTTTCCCCCAGGAGAAACCTGCTGTGACTCTCTTGCCCTCATCCCAAGGGGCACTTTTGCTGCTTGCCTCCCTGCCTAACGCAGCTGAGTCTCTGGTGGCCATCAGGATGTCCAGCCACCCCAGGGAGTGCTGTATTTGCTGGGGACTAGAGTCTCATCCTAGGGAGGCAGTGAGTGGGCAGGGAATCAGGAATTGCTGCTGAGCACCAGGGCAAAGCAGTCTGTGTCCTGGGCTGGGAAGTGGCTGGCCTTCCAGACCCTGGCATGGACCCGCAGTTTGACCTTGGGTTCTCTTTCATCTCCTTCTCTGCAAGGAAAGTGGCATTTTATCGACAGACTTTCTTGTGAGTGTGCTGGCTTTGCTTTTTGCCATATTGTCCCTTCCCTCTTGCGCTGCTATTCCTTGTTGCCATTGCGCTGTTTTATCTGGCCTCCTGCCTGTGCATTTCTCTTACTCCTCTAGTTTTGTTCAGTGCTGTTTCTTCTCCCCTTCTTATTTCTCTCCCTTCCCCTCTTCCCAGCCAGGCTGGTCCCAGCTGTGCTCGCCTCGCAGCTAGCGTTGCTGTGGCTAGCTCCCAGCCTGGCCCTCTTTAAGACTTTGTTTTCTTGTCTCACACCCAGGTGACGGCAGATGAGACACTAGGGTGCTGGTACTGGATTTCTGTGCTAGCTTCCATCAGTGCTTCCTGCAGAGCCTGGGTGATTATTATCTCTGTAAACGACTGAAAGAAGTATAGTGATAAAAGGATTAAGCCAGACATATTTTATTTTATTTATTTATATCTTGCTGCTCCTCCTCCCATCCCCCTTGACAAGTCATGGAGCATATTGCACTGCAGCTGCTGCTGCTGTTCCAGGGAAGAGCAGCGCCGTGGGGACCCAGGGGAAGGGTGCAGAGCTGGCCGGGCGCTGGCAGAGAGCACAGACAGGTGCCCGGGCAGAGGTGCTTGGGAGCTGGCAGACAGGCAGTGCAAGGGGCTAAAGCAGGAGAATGACAGATCTATTTCGATCGGAAGTTTATTTCAGGTATCTGTGTGTCTGTTGAATAACCTGCAACCCACAGAAATACAGCTCCCTTATAGACAATCTAATCTTGCCCCAAAACTTGCAGAGCTCGGCATCTGTGGTCTCCCTGATTTCCCTCATACAGGCTCCCACTGTGGGGAGCCAGTGAGACTTTCAGCCCTTCTGCTGGGATTAGAGTTGGATGGGGTTTAAACCAAGACAGAAGCTCAGAGTACAAGGCAACTCACCCTGAATATTTGGGGTTTGATATTGCACCCCCCATCCCAACTCCATGCCAAGGAGGGAACTCTGCATGATTGCAAACTTACTGGATTGAGCCCTAGAGGAAGAAAGCTGTAGATAAAATATTCCTAGTGTGGGACTCCTTTCTAAAGTTCAGTACCAAGGATGTGGCTGTTCTAGTAAGTATTATAAGCCATTATAAGTCCATTCTCTGGCCCTGAAGGGGAATGATGTGGTATGGTTTGTGCTGATACAGCTAAACTTTGGCCTTTCCCATGCAATTCACTGGGATAACCCCTGGCTCATGCCATCCCCTGAATTGTGTGCAGGATCGCCTGGGAGAGTGCTGGCTAGCATGGGCTGGGGAGCGTGTGAACAGTTAAACATCCTGGATGACCATGGCACAGTGTCTTAAGCCTGTGCCCTGGCCCTGTTTTAGTTACCAATATAGATCTCTCCTGAGACGCTTTAGCAGAGTAAGAGCAAGTGCGCGGGAGTTTCAGACGCCCACCAGTCGGAGCTTGGCACACGGGATTTCTCTGGAGTGTTGCTTGCTGCCAGGACAGGGTCATCATGGTGGGGAGCAGGGACAAGAGTCATATTGGGAGGAAGTGGGGGAATTTGGGGTGGAGAGGGAAGAGTGATTTGTGGCAGGCTGGGAGACCTCAGCAAGCAAGAGCAGATGCAGGAGAAGCCTCTTAGTCTTTTCGCTGTAGTGTCTGCGCTGGAATGATTGCACCGCCGCTGCCTGTATCAACGGGAAAGAACTTGGCACCCTCCATGTCTCTGAGAGCGGCGTGGAAACAAATCAGCTGCTATATTTGTATGACTAAAGAGACCCGGGAGCACAATCATTAAGGAAGTGAAACAAAATGATGGTAGCATTTGGGCCAATACCTTCAGCAGTCGCAGGGATATCAGAGATTTTCAGGCAAGTAAAGGAGCAATTAAAACCATCTAAAACAATGACACATTCCCCTGGCCCTTGGGAGCATGAACTAGCCTAAAGGGGTAACAGCTCTGCAGTGATATACCCTTAGGAAATCCCATCCCTGAAGTGGCATTGCAGATATTTGTCTCATAGGTGTATGCTGGCAGCAGCACCCCTTTGTTTATTTCTTCCAGTTGTTCTGTTTCGTACTGTGGCAGCAAAGCAGCTGATGTTTGCTGAGCTGTTCGTGCTTTTGGACCTCAGCCTCCATCACTACACCTAGAGTTAAAGGTCTTCTCTTTGGGTTTATGGTCAGCAGTGGAGCACGTGTGTGTGACACGAACTGCCAACATCTCCTCTGTTTAGGACAGGGATATGGTTTCCCCTGCTATCACCCCCTCCACTAGGCAGCCCAGGGGCTCAAGACCTGGACGTGTGGTGTCTCCACAGCCTGCTGCAGTCAGACCTGTTACTAATGGGTCTAAGCAGTAGCAACATTTTTGTATTTTCAAGCAAGGCTATTATTTGGAAGATAAAGCTACATCAGAAGGGAGTTCATGGAGTCCCCTCCATCCCTGGATGATACAAGGAGGATGAGAATGCAAGTTGTCACTGCAAGGACACTGAAAGGATGGCCATATTCTCCTGGCCTGACACAGCTCCTCCTAAAGTCAGCGTGATGCCCAGGCAGGTCCTTGCCGTAGCGGCTTCTCCCCACGCATCCCTTTTGCTTGTTTCTTTTCCTCACCTTTATCTTCTCCACCTGCTCTACTGTACCTTCCACCTGTGCCCACAATGAGCAGATCAATCCAGCGTGGTCCAGTTTAATATTCCACAAATCCTCCCAGGCTGATAAATGAGAACAAGAGAGGGAAGGAGGGGGTGGGGAGCCTGGTGTATGGGGGGGATATAAAGCCCTGAGCCTGCATTCAGAGCGGCAGAGATAACAATAAGCGAGAATAATAGTCTAACAAGTCGGAAATGTCACACGCGATCTGGTGCCATTAACACAACATGGATCTGAAATATCACGTAATTAGTTTTGTGCCTGTTGTTCTGATTTGGAGAGAAGAAATATTAAAGGGAAGAGAGTTTGGGGGGGGCAGAGAGGGGAGTGCCAACAAAGTGAACTTGTAAAAGGGCAAAGCCTACAGCATCTAATGTTTTTGGAATAGTATAATAAAGCTCTATCTCTTTACCATGTTTGAGGCAGGGATTTTTATCTGGCAGTGTGGGATAAAAAGAAATGAGAACTTGAAAAGCATAGATAAAATTGTGATTGATCTCTCTAGGACTGCCTTGCCTCCTTTCAGGGAAGCTTGTGGGCCTCACGAATTGCTCCATCCCTGAGACACATGATCCCCAACCCTTCCCATGCCGCCTTACTAGAAGATGAAAAAACCCAATGTTTTCAAGGCTTCTTTCCCCATCTCTCTATTTCCCAGTGCACAAAACACGTGTTTGAAGGCTGTGAGATCACTCAAAAGCTGTTTGTCCCCTGAGAGCATGCCTAATGCATGTGTATTTTGGAAACCCCCTAGAGCTGCCCACCAGCATGTGTCCCCATGCCTACAAATATGCTGCTCCGAACATTTGGCCCTGCAGGCTTGTGCACATGGCCAACCGCTGAGTGCAAAGGTCCTGCCTCTGTCTACAGAGCCAGTTTGCTGCCGGTGGTATTTGTGACTCTGAGAGATACAGGCCCTATCAGAAGACACAGATAAGCCCAGATCTCTGTCGTGCAGACACTGCATGGGGACAATCGTATAGGAATGGGAACAGGACTTCTTTTCTCAAAGCTGTTAGCAAAAGAGAAAAGTGCAATTATGCGGGACAAACATTGTCAGTCCTTTCCTACATTGCAGCCTGTTAGCGTGCGATTCCTTGGGGTATATGCAAAACCCTTGTGAGACTCTGGTAGTTGTGTCTGTATATCTGACGGGCTGGGTTTAGGAGCAGCTTTAAATTTATGAGAGCAAGATACACTTGCTGGCTACGCCAGCCCAGCAGCCTCACGGCGTTCATCCACTCCTTCTGAGTCTTCCTCTTCTGTCAGGAGCTGCCTCTCTCTGCAAGGCCCAGATGTGCATCTCAAACACTTGTTTGAGTCTGGAACATTTGAAACTAGAGGTACTGGACACTTCCC
Organism: Apteryx mantelli; assembly: GCF_036417845.1. NCBI lineage: Eukaryota > Metazoa > Chordata > Aves > Apterygiformes > Apterygidae > Apteryx > Apteryx mantelli. The sequence goes on from NC_089992.1 coordinate 22,808,492, forward strand.
AACCCTGCAATCCTGAAACAGCTTGGTGTTTTCATGGTCCTTTCTCTAGACAGCTTCTTATGGAGCAGTAGATGTACAGATGAGTAGTGAGCAGATGAGTAGTGTGCTCCCCACTGAAAGAAGGATTTCTTTGGGATGCTTCATGTTGTGTTCCCCTTTCCACTTGCTTTTTCTTTTTTCATTTTTTTTTCTCCTTGTAAAAAGCCATTTAACTCTGGTGCTTTTATTGAATCAAGTGTGGATTTCTTCATCTCCTAAGCCCCTCCTCCATCCCATGGCTGTTAAGTGGCCTACAGGAGACTGACGGAGGACTCAGTCCTGCTTGTCTTTGCTGGCACTAATCACTCATTGATACTTTTCCAGGCAATGCTGGGGAGAGGCCAAGGACCGTATGGCAAACAGACACTAGAGCTGGATTTGCCAGGTTGTTGAGGAGCTGTTGGTCAGAGGGGAGGTGGGAAGGACATTCATTCCCGCCACTTGTGCCGTCCCTGGGGGCTTGGAGCTGGCTTTGCACCCACCCACCCCCAGGGTGCCCTTTCCCTTGCTTCTCTCACTCCTGGGGCATGGAGAGTGCAGGAGATGTGCTAACCATAGATTTGAATTTTAATGAGTAATGAGGCTTTGTGTCTTTTTTTAATGTGCCAATTGCTAATTACTTTTAAACATATTCTGGGCAAGAGGTACTTTAAAACAAAAGCTACATTCCTCTGCCAAATGCATGGATTGTTCTGTCCAACTTCTGTCACTGGAGGATCCCTGTAGGATTGTGATTCAATTCAGTCCCTGGGGGATTCATCTCTTTGCCCACTAACAGCCGGTCCTGACACAGGGTGTGATAGGCACGTTGCTCTATCGCTCACTGCTCTGGCCAGTCATGACAAGAGGTTGCTGTCACTGTAATGCTGTCATTTCAAGGGCCAAAGGCTTCACACATGAAATCAAGGATATACAGGATGGCTGAAATGCAGCTGCCTCTGGGGTGGAGCACAGCAGCTGTTTAACTGAAATCTGCACAGTGAATTTGCATGGGAGATGGAAGTATTCCTGCATTCTGTTAACACCGAACAGAAGTGATAAATATTAGGACTGGGAAAGAAGTGAGTTTTCCTTTTGACAAGAAAGTCTGCGACATCAGTTTTTCCTTCCACTCTGAAATAAATGTTAAAAATTCTGATGAAGCATGTTCTTCCAAAATTAAACATTTCCTTTCTATTTCATCCTTTGCGGCTTGTCAGGATTTTTAAAAGATAAAAACAATGTTTTTGTTTGGAAAACTAATTTTGAGCAAGATATTTTAGAGTTATCAAAATGCTTTGTTTCATTTTCAAAAACCGAATGACTATTGAACAATCTACATGACATTAGTATTTTTGGAAATGTGTTGATTTAAATGAAAATTGATTTTTTAGTGGAAAGCGATGCTTTGATGAAAAATTTCTGATCTGGTTTAGCAAGATAGGTAAGGTCTGTATTATATATTGGCCTCTATCCAAAGAGAGACATCTGCTACTGCAAAAAGTGTAGGGAAGCTTGCATGAACAATGCTATCAAAAAAGCCTTAAACATATAACTCCTGTGTCATATGTCAATATAAAGAATTAATTTCTTCTAGCAACTTGCAAGGAACTTGGTCAGAATGAAGCAAACCGACTTATTCCTAAAGCTTTTTCCTCTGTCTTCTATGTTGCTGGTTGTAATCCTGCCACCTCCACCTGGATACCTGCCCACCATTTCAAGAGACAGTGCATGCATGGTCACAGGCTGTACCACATCAACTGCAGCTTCTGGAGCTGTTTGACTTCTGGAGTTTCTGGGTCTCCAGCCATGGCAATAGGCTGCAAGATAAGCTTGACTGAGTGCTCCCATCTGTTTTAGTCTGCTTGAGTTCTCACCAGGTCAGCTGAGTCTTGACTTGTGTTGAAGGTTCAGACAGACCTCTAACACCAGGAAAGCCCAGGAAACCAAGCAAACCCCACCAATCCTGTGAATTTGAGTTCCAAGACTGAGACCAAGCCCTGCCCCAGCCATGTATTAGAGACTTGGAAGTGAAGGCACCTGGGATTACAGATGCCTCATGCAGCTGAGCCAGGGCAGTATCAAAGATAGGGTAGGAGGTAGCACATCTCCAATCCCCTTTACTGAGCCCTGGCATAAGTGCAAGCAGTTGGTACTAATGAGGGAGAAGTAGTGAGGAAACCTGATGCCAGGTGAGTGTTGCAGCACTTGGAATCGGGTAATGAGAGATGATAAATCTAGCCCACCTGAAGAGTGGAGGTGGTGTTAGGGTAAGGTGGCCAGTGTGCTGGATGAAAGAGTGCAAGCAAGGAGAAATTTGGGGGCAGTTCTTGTATGTAATTTCAGCTTCAGGCAAGAGAAGCCTCTGCAGGAGTGTGTGAAGAACTGAATGATCGGTCAGTGAAGGGTGAGTGATTTAGAGGGGAAAAACTCAGAAATGGGAGGTACTCTTTGCTGGATATGCTTTGGTGGTGCATGTGACTGGAGATGAAGATAGCTCTTCTTGCCCTCGTTCCTTCCCTCTCCCTCAAATACGAATCTGGGTTGCTATAGTAGACTCAGCCCTGTGAGCAGGGACATGGGTGGGCTGGTGGGTGTAGGAATAGTGGCTGGTGGCAAGTCCAGGACCGGAGGGTATGTGATTCCCTGAACTCATAAAATCATGACTTGGCAAAACTGTTAGCTGCGGAGCTGCTCATGCTCTTAGCCTGTATTTCTTCTAAGCCAATTAGGCTGAGTTTCTAGCGAGGGCAATAATGGTTGGACGTACTCTTTTGAACCAATAATATGGGTAGCTGGAGTAGACGAGTGGCCTGCTAATGAGGGAACGGCTGCCTGCTAGTGATGCATAGCTAATGACCCCTATCTTCAGCAGTCCACAGCCAGGCGGAACAAAAAATCTATTTCCACCAAGTGCTTCATTACCATCCAGCTACACTTGAATAAACAGTTCAGTTTGGTGGAGAGGGGAGGGCAGTGTGGCTGGGATGTGGCTGTTTGAGGGAGAGGTAGCTACGTGCTTTCCCTGTGTCACCCTGGACTAGCCCCTCTGGACTGGGCTCTCAGGCTGGGGATGTGCTCTTGGCCTTGCTGCATCTCTGCCCTGGGAGGAGGAAAGTGCCTGGGAGGAGTGTGCAACCTCCAGAGCTGGGATGGCCTGGTGTAGCTCTGGGGGAGGCCAGTGGTGGCGCTGGCATATGTAGCAATAGAGGCACCGGGCTCTGAACGCCTGTATGCTTACACTTAGGTCAGAAGCTGATGTTGGGGCCTTTGTAAAAGGGTTAGGCTTGATCTGTGGTGCTCTGTTTCTTGATTGGGGGGGGAAGGAAAGGTGGGCAGGGTAGAAAAATCTGCTGAAAAATGTCTTCTCATCAACAGACTAAACTCTTCTCACAAAGCTCCTGTGCCTCTCCCCTCCTACTTGAAATCATAAATGCATTTTTATGCGAGTTAGTGAAAAATTCAAGGTTTCTACAGCAAAGACCTCATCTTCCAACCAGCTCCTATGAGATCTGTGTGTGTCAGTTGATTTGGCCTCATGTACTGCTGTCATTGGTAAAATATATTGAGATGCCTATGAGATGCTAAAGAAGTATGAATGATTGCTGTTTGGCTAATTTATTACTATTTAATAGAGAACAAATACAGTTTAAAGGGATAATGGCAAATTAAAAATCCTATTAAGCAAATTTGCTTACCTAGTAATTAGTAGCAACTTGGGCTTAGATCCTACAGTCACTTAAATACATGCACAACTTTACTCAAGCATGCAGGCCCAGAGAAATCTTAAATCTCTGTTGGATCAAGAACATGGATATTAAATGTAAAATATTTAAAAAAGAATCAAATTAGTCTTTTGCTCTTGGCAGCACTAGTCTCCTCCTGAATTTCTGCCTTTGCTTGGAAAATGAAAATCGATAAGGTCAGTTTTACTTCTGTTTCTAGTCAGCGTCAATTCTGTGACCTTGCTGCAGTGCTGGTTCTGCAGGAGAGTGTTGTATTGATCCTCTTTCTGATCTGTGGCACTTGACATCACACGGAAACCTGTGCTAGCTTAAGAGGTGGTGTCTGTCTGTATGCTGGATCAGGTGGGCTGCACTTGCTCTTTCAACCCTGGGGGATCTGCAAGGTAAGATACTGTCCCACAAGTTAGATGAAAAGTAGGTTGGCTGGCTAGATTTGGAGAGCTGCCTGGCTGCTGTAGTCCAGGGCAGGTGATCTGTGCTGCCAAGAGCTGGCTAGCAAGGGGCACCACAAAACAAGATTCACTACTAAAAAGTTATTCTGGAAACTTGTTTTCTGGGGGCTGCTGGATGGACACGGTCAACCTTCTTTAGATGTTTCTAACTTACCCTCCACATCTGTGCAGCAACAACAGCTCTTGGACTGTTCTGCTCCATGTGGTGCCTGCATCCTGTTTGAATGAACAATCAGCTGATTCAAACAACCAGTTAAGTCTCCTCTTTCCTCCCCCAGACAACTCCAAGAATTAATAGGAATCAGTCTGTAGCTTTCTTCAGTTTCTAGTTTGTACTGTAAATCAAAGCACTAATCTTTCTGCAGGCTTGGGTCAGAGACTGGTATTTATTTATTTTGTTAGCTACAGCTTTTCATGCATTCCAGTTACAGGTAACGGGATCCCCTCTTACCATTACGGTTTGCAAATTCTGTTGTGGGGGGCTTGTTCTTGGCATGGGGTAAGTGTCATGGAGATGGCCCTGGTTGCAAGAACCTGGCACTGGTGAGGTGTCTTGCAATGGGGAGAAGTACCAGAAGTCACCCATGGTGCTTTTGCAGAAGTCTGTTGTCAGTGTGCAGTGGTGGGCAGGGCAAAACCAGAATAAAGCCTCAGTTCATCAGCTGAAATACTGCTGGGGTCAGTAACTGCTCAATGGAAAGCCCATGTGGAAGTGTTTTGAGGGATGTACACTGGTGGCGTTTTGCTGTGAGACTGGCTCAGGAAGGCCCTACATTGCTCCCTTGGTTACACTGACAGACAGACCCTGAGATGGTCTGGCTGAACAGGCAGCTCCAACCAACAGTGGCAGCACAGCAGAGACATGTAGGTGTGTAGGGAACCATGGTGTGAGGGGAAGAAGGAGCAGCCACAGGGGAACAGGGTGCAAAACAGTAGTGGTGGGGGAAACTCTAGGCATAGCTGATGGTGGTGTGCCGTGGGCGGCATCCTGGTGAGCTCTGGCCTCCTCTTCCCTAAAAATAAGCATAGTCTCAGCTCTAGTGCAAACTTAGCAGCCGTCCTTGTTATTTCCATCCCTTGGACAATGAAGTGGTGGTAGGAGCATGAAATAGCGAGTGAATAAACCCTTGCCCAAAAGAGACACTCAGTGCAGAGCTGGCTTCAGATCGTTGTCACGGGCCCTGTGGTTTCCTCCATGCAAGCCTCATGACTTGCAGGTCTTTCTGGATCTCCTAGTCCTCCCTCTCCTGGTCTCTCTGCCTCTGGCAACACAGCTGACAGGCTGCAGCAAAGGCTGCCCAGCCTGCTCAGTATGGGGGGAGGGTAGTCCCCTAAGACGGGTTGTTACCAGCTCTTCGTTAGCAGTTGGCCAGCTGAGGAAGGCCTGCGGGGAGGCTGGAGGCAATGCTGTCTCCAGGCACCTATTGGTTTGTGCCTGCTCTGGCCACATTTCAGATTGGAGATGTTAGTGTGTCCTGTGCATGTGCTTGTTAGAAATGACGTGCTATAATTCCTTTGGCAAAAAATATACTTGTGAATACATTCCCTGGGAAAAGCGGTGAGCTCTGATGGCTCTCAGAAATCCTTCCTCACTATTTGTACGATGACATCTATTTATGTGAAAGTGCAGCGTCTTTGAACACCCTAAATTCGAGCTGAATTTAGGTGAAGAGTTCTTTTCAGCTGAAAGATGAAATTTTAATAGTAAAACACTTTCAGATGTATGAAGCAGTTTTAAATGACTACTTTGACCAAATTTACCTGAAACTAATCCTTTCTCCTGGAAATGAAATGCTTTAGAGCAGCACTTGGATGCTTTGATACAGAAACAATATTTTTCAGTTTGGGCTAGCCTAAAGCACTTTTGGAAGGTGATTGGATTATTCAGCAGCCAAGGATTTGTACAGCAGTGCCTCTATGTTTCTTAGGTCTCCTGTCACTGTCTCCCAATTCAGTGGCTGTCGTCACCTGGTCAAGAAAAAGAAACAGTATGAAGTGACCTATTGCAGAGTGTGAATAACTAGTGAAAATGAGTGTTGGCCCCAGCTTCTGCAATTCAATCCTTATCAGACTGCAAGGATGCTGGTGGCCCCTCATGGCAGTGGTCCATCCGGCCGTACAGAACGGCCAACAGGGAAAGCAGTAAGTTACCTTAAATTGTGATGCACTGTGATCTAATGTGATAAAAATCAAACTTGGAGATATTCTGATGCAAAAGTAGCATCTTCCTATGAAAGGGGACTGCTCTTTCCATTTTTAGTCAATAGCAGCACTACTGTAAGCTTGGTGATTTGTGGAGCACTTTTATTGTGGTAGATCCACTGGGCAAATTCAAAAGAGACATCTTATCTTCTCTGCCACAGGCAGATAATAGCTTTGTTTTGCTGGGAAGCAAAGAGAACTGTCATGGGGAGAGCAGAAGTCGGTCGGTTTTGCAGCGTCCTCAGCTGGCTCACAGGGTGGGGGACCCTCCTGCATGGGGGCGGTGGTGCGGATGCATCACGCACTGCCCTTGTCATTCCCTTGTTTGCTGAGCCACGCTCGCTCATCTTCCTGAGCGCAGGATGTGGCTGGCTTTATTTGGAAGGTTACAAGCAACCCTGTCTGAGCTAATTGACCAAGACAAATTTTGTTTAAAAAACCTTGACATTAATAATGAGAACTAAGAGCAGGGAGGTAAAACACGTGCTCTCTAGACATGCATTAGCAGTACCCCCACCCTTCGTGGCTCCTGAGCTACTGTGGCAGGGAGCTAAGGTCAGTTAGTTTAAAATTGACTTCTAGTCCCCAAGGCAGCCTCTAAATAGAGTATTTGAGCTCTGACTACCACTAGTCTTTTTAGGCTGTATAAGAGTGGGAGTCAAGGAGAAGAGCAGCACAGCGGTTCAGGAGACCCTTAACTGCTGGTGACTGGCATCATGACCATGATCCTGGGTAGCAAGGTTTCCTTCATTGCAAACTTGCACACTGAATTGGAATATGGAGCCCTGGTTTGTACCAGGAGAGGGGATAGTCCTCTCCTCTGTGGGACAGTCTCCCCGTGCTGCTGGGCTGCCCTTTGCAGCCCTAATCTGTCAAGGTCTTGCTGTCCAGATAGGCTCCAACTGGGCATTGGTCTCACTCCTCTTGGCAACCAGGGCCACCAATGTACTGTGCCAAAGGCTCTGCTCTGTGCCTGTGGAGGGAATGAGTGATGTTGCCTTGGGTGTCAAATGCATCCTGAGGAGTCGCATTGCTCAGGATGAGAGACAGGCTCATCGCTCCCACCCCAAGGGGCAGAGAGCTTTTTCCATCTCTTAGGACAGCTGGGTCAAGCCCAGGAGGACGTTGGTTCCTTTGGGCCTTTGTACACACAAAGAGATGAAGTGTTTTTAAGGAGAAAAAGTCTTCAGGAGAAGAAAGCCCCAAGTAGCTTCTAAGTCTGGAAAGCAAGATAAGACTTCTGAAAAAATACTTGCTCCTTGGCAGTGTAGTGATGTGACTTAGTCTAAGCTGCAGTGGCGCCACCTTTACCATGTCAAAGCATGACTATATTAATGTATCTCTTTTCACCTTCCCTTGCTTGTCAGTGCTGAGTGAGCATCCAACAGGATCATGGCTGCTCTAGTGCAAGTTGCGTACATTTCTCCAAAGCATTGGAGGAAGTTGTTACCCCAGCTCCTTTGCTTCCAGGCCTGGATAGAAATTAGAGGTGAAAGATGCTCCTGAAAGCATCAGGGCAGCAGCTGAAGGAATATCTTCCTTTGGTTCTGGAAATAGGCAGAAGCTTGAGTCTTGCGGATGGCTTCTTTCTGAAGCTGCTCTGCTCTGTCTCAGGGCTCTGCGCTCCTGTGCCATGCTCAACTGAAGTGGTCCTTGCTGGCAATCCATCAGCCTGGATCTCCTCCGGAGCAGGAGGACTGCAGCTGTACCTCTCGGATCGATACCGCCCCGCCTTGCCATGGGATCAGTCACTCGTAGCCTGCTCGTTACTGCTGCTTAACCGTTTGCCTGCATCATCCCTTTAACAGCTCTCCCCGACTGCTGCCGAGTCACAACAGGAGTGTTTAGCAGGCCTATTTACATGCCGCATTTCACCAGTCCCTCCTTCCCTGCGCTCACAGCTTGCCATCTGCTCCGGAGCCTCGGAGGAGATGGGAGGTTGCGGAGTGGGGACCGCAGCATCGCGCTGGTGTGTTTTGTCTCTATGGTGACCGAGTGTCCTTCCTTGTGGCTGCCTGAGGGGGGACAGTCCTGGGTCTGCCTGTTTTTAGAGCATCTCTGCTAGAACCTTTGTTTTTTTTCCAAAGGATCCTGGCATTGTGCTTTGCTTTTATTCTGGCTTTGCTACTGATTTTAGCTGCAGCAATTTTAATCCACTGTGTATTTCGATCTTCTCCTGTTTGTGTTCACACTCTCAGAGGGGAGGGGAAGGCTTAGGATGTTCCTAGAGAGCAGCTTTAAAACACTGATTTATTATTTATAAATAGTGGGATGGATGAGGTCTGGGAATGGAGTTCCTGTGAGTCTATTAGCTGGGCAGGTTGTGCCCTGTGTCACTGCAAAGACACTTTCCTTTGTATCACAGTGAAGTCTTAGATTCGACTCCTGACCTTGGTCAGGAGCTGTTAATGATCTCTGAAGAAAAAAATACACTGACACATGCACATTGGGGGATTTTTGGTACATCTGCTGGTGTGCCATTGATTTACATGCACAAACTCAGAGTACAGTGGGGGGTTTTTAGTGGCTTTACTTACATTGAGGTCCAAGTTTCAACCTTGGCCTCTGATTTTCACAGGCAGAAGCAATTGTACCCTTGGGAGCAAGGATGCAGATGATGGCAAGAACTGACAACAGCACTGGAAATGAGGGGAGGGGGCAGACTGGCTGTACCCCCACCTGTCTTTCTCTCTGAGCCTTTTTGCTTGACTTTAAAACCATAGTTCTTTGTTTGACTAAGCAGTGCTGGGAGGGAAGTGACCCGGGTCTGTGGCTGGATCTGCATTGTATCTGTCCATGCTGGGCACCTTCCAGCTTAGCTGCTGAGAAACCCAGGCCAGCCTGGGATGCTGGAAGCTGGGCCTGTGAACGCCTGTCCCAGGCCCCATGGTTCTGGGGGTAGCTCTTGGAGATGTTGCTGCTTTACTGAACGTAAATGGAAAACAAGCACAGAATAGTCTCAGAGGAGCCCAGCCGGCAGAAGGGCTCAGCAGGGATGGAGTCATGTGCCTTGCTCTGCCTTCAGCAAGTGCTCTGCTGTGGTGGAGCTGCTCCCTGGTGCCAGCTGGCCGCTCCGGCCTGTGCACAGCTGGGAAGCGGGGTTGGGAACTGGTTGCTTGAAGCTGGTGGGGTTGGCAAGCCTTTCGCGGGGACACATGTTGCTGTTGCTCGGTGGGGCACTACCAAGGACCTCTCTTCCTCTTGCTGAGGTGACTCCTCTTCCTCCTCACACTCTTACAAGGCAGTGTCACAGATCCAGACAGTGCTGTGTCGTGCGGAAAACCAAGGCAGAGCAGCATCTGCATCTGATTCTTCACTACCTGTATTGTGGTATTGTTTGAGATGCTCAGTCACAGTGTGGGAACCCCCTGCTCTGACACTGCAAATGCAGAGAACTGAAATGCAGTTCTGCCCTCTAACTCTTGACACCGGTAATGAGGGTCGTGTTGATGGATATGCCATCCATGCTGCATAAAATCCATGTTTTTGTGAATCTAAAATAGTTCACTAAATTAAGTGAGCATCCTGTTTTTCTTCTGGTTAGGGAAAAGCTCATTTAAATATGTTGAGGGCAAGACTTTGTTCTTAGATATTAAGGGAGGAAATAACACAACTCTGCTGTAGAATGAATGGTATTAAAGATATATTTACTACAGTGTAAATGAAAGGAAGACTTGCTCCAGTAAGTTTATGGGTGAGGAATGTTTTCCAATCTTGTATCTAGAATCACTGTCTGATGAGGGACCTCGGTTTGTTTTCAGGGGTGGGAAAGAAATGGCTGCTTTAATTCCCTTATGACAGTGCAAGCAGCGTTTTAAGTATTGAGGTACACTGTCCACTTTGTTTAATGCTAGGATAGAAAGGGAGAGGAAAGGCCCTTTGCCTAGAGCTTGAGCTTATGGAGAATTGGAGAAAACTGAGCTAAATGTTTTCTCTTTTATCACAGTCTGTGGTCATGCAGCTGGCAGACTGATGGCTTGACTTCTGGAAAGGATCAGGAGAGGATATCCAAAGACTTTCCTTTTTGCCCCTTGTTGTGTGGGACAGTCCTTGCCATCAGTGCATCTGCCCTGCACTTCTGCATGTGCACCATAGACAAGAAGCGCTGAACCCAGTGAACTGAGGTTTCCATATCCGTGTCCTTCCACATGGAAGTGGATACAGTGTTCTGGGGAAAGCTGGGACTTGTCACATACTTGCCAGGGTACTGCCAGTGAGTGAGCTGTGCTGCTTGCCTAGTGCTGAATGCAGGCTTGCGCAGGCACGCAGTCGGCGTGCCCCCCCAGTTGCCTCTGCAGCCATCTCTTCAGATCCTGTGAAGTTGCTAATGCTCCCACCAAGAGGAAAGCTGCAGTACGGAGGTGCGATGTATTAGCTTACAGGATTACAGAGGAGGATTATGGAAGGTGGAAACTGAGTGCTGAAATCGTGGGAACACTTCAGTTGGCACTTGTGCTTCCTGACATGGCAGTTGCTGAACGATGAGGCATATTCGTAGGAGAGCAGGCACAACACTGTGCCCATGCTCATGAAACTACTTGTTTCTGGGAGCCCCGTCTCCAGTGTCTCAACTTATGAGAGAAAAACCTTGAAAATATGACTTTTCTTAGCTTCAGTACAACACACTCTTTAATTCATTTAAATGTAATTTTGGAAGAATTTGACACAATTCTGGGGATTGGGGTTGGCAGTACTGTGAACTGATTTAGAAACACCCTTTGCTCAATGAGTCTCCCTCCCTCTCTAACCTACTTCCTCCAGAGGCTGTGGTATACCATGTGCAGCATTGACACGTTGCTGGTTTTCCTCAGAGTAGGCGTCTTTCTAAGTCCCCAGGATATGTGTGTGTGTGCACATCTCAGAGAACATAGCATGGGCATAACTTTTTGCCCAACCAGAGTTGTTAGCCTCCCTTTTTGCCCAAGTTAAGAGATAGCCTCTGCTTCTAGACCTTCCCCCCCCCCCCCCCCCCGCCCATCTAACCTGGCCTCTTCTGAGACTTGTTTTCACCGCTCTGAAGGAGCACAGCTTTCCCAGTTCATCTGCGGCTCTCTTGCATCAGTTGCTAATGAAGCTGTGTATTTCAGGGTAAGATTTGTAGGCCTTCATTTCTCCTCTTGATTTCAACAGATGAACGTACAGTTTCACAAGAGTAACATTTGTGCTAGGTTCTCTCCATGTTCTTTTGTATACAAATGTAGCTCCAGGCACTTGGAGGACAAGGGCAGCCTGAAATGGCTTTGCAAACTGGTTTCTATACAGCAAAGTCTGCCCGCAACTCAAAGTTATTTGTCATGAGTGTTTCCTTCTAGAAATCTCTCTCTCTCCTCTAAGTTGGAATTATACAGCAGATAAATTTTCTTTTGTGTGGGAGAAGTTGGAGTTTCTCTGTAGGGTGAAGAAAAAATAAATTGTCTTGCATGTTGCACCTTTTCTTGGATTTTGTTTGCTTTGGAAAAGTTGTTAGGAAAATAAAGCTGTCCTCCTTGGCTGGTTGGATAGCATGAAGAAGAGAGGATTGGGGTGGGTGGAGACAAGGTCAGGCTAAGAAATTATCTTGCTTCCTGGGTGGCCAGCTGAGGCTTTCTGGGGACATACCAACCATCTGGCTGGTGGGAAATGGGTGAAGGAGGTAGGCATGCCAACTGACTCTAATAGGAGTGATGTACTCTTAAGGAAATCTTTAATTCTAAGTCAGCATTTTTCCTTAGGAAGCTGTTCCCTTTGATCACACTGACCTGACTGATGAGGCTAAAGACTAGAGAGGAGAAACAGATGCAAATCTTAAATCCCCCTGGCCTGTTTTATATTTATCTTTCCAGAACTGGAAACTGAATGACCAAATTTGTTCTTAGGCTTCTAAACTTCATTGTCCCAGGAACTGGGATTGTATGTTCTACCTGCAGGCTGAGTGCTCAGAAGTCTATAGGGCTGCACCAGTCTAGAAAACAGCCTCGAGAAATAGTGTTCATTCTCCAGTTGGAGACTGGGGAGATCTGTACAGTCCTCCTGGTGACACAGGGTGATACATGGTCTCTGAGGTCTGAGCAGCTGTCCAGTCCATCTCCCTCTCAACCCAACCTCAGCCCCCTCTGCTGCAGTAATCCAGATGCAATCGATCTGGCACTTTCAAATATTTATGAATCACCAATGGATTTTTTTTTGAAGTTGTAGCTTTCATGGAATTTGGTTTGATTAGCTGGAAAGTCAATATTTTCGCTGTGCTGTGTCTGAGCTACATTAATTCCAGCCCAGGCAGCAGCAATAACATCACTGCAGTGCTAATGGCTCTCTGCCCACAATGGTTGGCATTTGGGTAGTCTGGGATGGGCTTGGAGCATGTGGAGAAGCCTTGGAGAGAAGATGATAAAGCAGTACAGCTCATGGTGAAAGCTGGCAGAGGCAGGTAAAGAAAAGGCCTACAGCAGTGTTTGGGAATCTGCAAGATGAGGTGTTTAGGCTGCCTTTTTAAGTCATTTCTTCCAGCACATGCAAACAAGGTGGATTGCTCTTTACCAGAACTCTCATTAACTTGTCTTAAAAGAACAAGGCACCTTCAGAACAGTGAATCAGAGCCTCATGGGACCAGACCTTTATTCTTTTTAGCTGATGCAAATCTCAAATTGATAGGTAAGCGAAGTTATCCTTGTCTTTACAGATGAGGAAGCTAAGACAGAGGAATTGTATGAGCTCAGCAGAGGTATGAAAACAATCTCTTTCTTTCTCTCACTTTATGCCATGATAGTCATTGCTTGAATGGGAGAGCCTGCTTCTGGTCTGTGTAATATCTGACAGTCCTGTTCCAAGTAAACTGAACAACTTCCACATTCACTTAATATGGCTGAGCAGGCTAACTGAGAGCCTGTAAGATCCTCACTATTGCTGTAGGCTCTAGACAGCTTCTTGCACTCTGTAGGTATATATCTGGGCATGTTTGAGTCACGCCCTGCAGTGAATTTGCCTATGTCTGTCAGAGTCTGGATATTTCATTGCCATCCCAGAGGTTAAATGCCTGCAGTGGGTTGTCATCATCTAGGGTATTTCCTTTAAATATGCATGTCATGATGTATTTCTGTCAGATCAGGTAGCCCAAAGAAACCCAGTTGTTTGCACTAGGAAATATAACCTGTGTTCCCTGGGCAAAGACAGTTTGACAGAGGGCTGAGAAAGTTGTCTTCTCTGTATGGATGAAATCCCCCTTGGGTGATACAGTGGTGCTTTGCAATGATTGCATCTACCAATTTCAGAGCCCCATCCTAGAAGATAGCCTTAGCTCTGCCAATGAGGCAAAAAGAAAATGAGGGCCAAGACCTTGAATCTGATTTCTCATGGATCTCTGCATCAGGATCTGTGAAGCAGGGGACCAGCCTGATGTGGTCATGGTAACAGGTTTACTGAGCACTCAGGAATGTGGAGCATATTTCAACTAGTTCCCTGTGTGCTGCAGGCTGCAAGGTAGGGGCTGTCATATTGCTGAAGCCTAGCTGAGAGGTGACAAAAGGCAACTGAGGCTAGGGCACTTATCAGGCTGAGATTATCTGAGATCCTGGCGTTAATAGAAACCATTGATCACAGATGCAATGATAGCTTAAAGGCAGCAAGGAACGCAAGAAGACGTAAACTAAGAACTGAACTGACTGTGCCAATAGTACCACTAACCATGAAGGTACTTCTAGTACTCGAAATGCACTTTTTTCTGTGAACTGACATAGCCTCAAACTTATGTTCAGTTTCCAGTGTGGTCCTTCAGCTATGAGCTGATCTTACCCAAATTCTGGGACACCTTTGTGGTACTGGCATCCTTGTGAATGACCACAGCGATGACAACCCCATTTTAAACTTCCCAGCATTTTGGCAGAGTTAAGTGTGCAATAATGATACCCAAGCTCTCCTGAAGGAGGAAACGCAATGGCAGACTGCAGACCCTTACCTGGCTGATCCAAGATTTTGGATTGGATCCAAGATGCTGTGAGACTCCTTTGTCTGGAGGTGTGTGTGTAGATGTACATGCATAGCCCATCCTTCAGGAGGAAACTGCAATAATACCAGTGAGAGAGGTGGCAGATTCTCACAGATTTATGCTGATCACAGAGGTGCTAATGCTTTGCTTTTATGGCTTGATCATGCTCCTGTCTTTTGTGGTGGCTAATAAATACAAGTCAGTTCATCTTCTGCTTTGACTCTTCGTGTGACCTTTCTTTAAATCTGGTCAAGTTCCTGATGCATAGACGGTCTTGCCCTTTACCGTGAAGAGACCTGCCCTGGGATGACCTTGGGTCTCGCTGTAATTTCTGCTGCAACGCTTTATTTCTGACTTTGTACTGGAGGCATAAGACTGCATTCAATCATGCTCCACAGGATGCTAAAAGCCCATGGTCTGGGTGATGTTCTGTGTAATCTGCCTTGTCAATACCCATCGCTCACATCTACAGCAGTGAAGAGGGTTTTTACCAGCTGACTGGATGCTTCTGAAACCAAAGTGCAATGCTGACTCTCCATTCCCAGCCTGGCCATCCTGCTTTCATTTGAAGTGTCTGCTTCCCATTGCAGGTTCTTGGAGCATGTGGCAAACACGTCATATTCACCCCTGGAGAAATACACATGGGGAGTGTGGTACAAGGGTTCCCTTGTTAGATGCTGGGGAAGTGCCTTCCTCCAAGGGCAGCTGTGGGGGGCACTGCCATGTAGTCCTCTGCCTCAGCTGGTGGTTCGTGTTCCCATTAGTCACCTCTGTAGGAGCCAAATCAATCCATCACTACTTTGCAGTGATGGCCAAAAGCAACTCTTTTGAGGAAAATGAATGTCATTTATTTGGAAACTCTACTTTCTTGTTCCAGCAGTGAATAAACTTCCTGGAACATCAGAATTCCCCAATCTGCAAGCTTAGTCTCAACCAGCTCATGCCTAGATTACCCAAATACGTGATCAGGGTAGCTAATGATATTTAAGTTTGCACAGATGGTCAAGGAGCTTGCTCAGGTTGGAGGGGAAATTCCACAGGTCATGTGGAGAATAGCTGCAAGTGGGCCTTCCCTGCAGGCTAGAAATGTAGCTCATTGCAGGGGCTTGGCCATGGTTCTCCAGAAAAAGTGCTGTGACCAGAAGTGTTAGATCATTATTATTACATGGGATTTGTGCTTTATTTATTGTTTGCTATGAGTGGCAAACTCAGCTGGAGACCAGAAGTCCTGGTCTGGCAGAGACTATAGGTTAAAATGGTGAGAGCAGTAGCAGGGGGAGACGAAGATCACTTCACAGCAGAATCAGGTGTGGCTGGTTATGGAAAAGGCTTGAAAAAGCAGTTGGGATAACTCCGCGAAGCATGTAGGGCATACACAGCAACCAGATCTAGTATGTGTTTGACTGTCATCGTTAACATGATGTACTGCTGCTGGCACAAGAGCTCCTTCCCTGCTGAAAGCAGCTCTCAGAAGAGACAGCAAATGTGCCAGTTGTAGAAGGTGACCCTGACGCAGGAGATACAGCATGGCCAGGTAGTGGGAATTGATGTTTTCTGGTCCTGCTCAGGGCCCTTCCACCTTGGACATCTGAATTGATTGATGTAGGTGCTGTTGGCAGGCTCCTAGGGAAGGGATGCCCTGGGTGCATGCCCAGCTAGCATAATGTGTTGCTATTCTTGCTTGGACCCTGTAGATACTGCTGTCATAGGGTCAAGAATAGGATGCCACAGACCCCTTGCAGCATCAGCAGCCCTTAATATGCAAGACTAGTCAAGCAGTAGTCTCTGAAAACTTGTTCTTTGTATTTGGACAGCTGATTGTTCCTGTCTGAGAGAAATACCTGGCCTTTTACCTACCTGAAAAAAGGATGAAATTCAGACCATTTCTCAAGATATGAAGATCTTTTAATCAATCTAATTCTGTCCTCTAAAAGTACCTGCAGTCCCTGCCACCTTCATGTCACCTACAAGTTTAATAAGCTTCCTTTCTGCTTCATCATCCAGGTCAGTAGTGAAAGCCCTGAAGAGAGCTGGTGTATGACAGGCTTCTACAAAACCCTGCTCTTCAACATGCTTTTCCTTTACAGCAGGGGAGACCACTGGTACCTGCCTTCTGCATATGGCTTTCTGAGCAGTTTTATACCTGCCTTGTAGTAGTTTCTCTTAAGAACATATTTCCTTCGTTTGCTTGCAGGAATGGCAGGCAAGACAGTGTCAAAAGTCTTACTAAAGTGAAATGTTTGACAGGTAGTGCTCTCTGTGCTGAAAGCCTGTTACCGTGTTATAGGAGGAAGACAGATTGGCTTGATGTGATTTGCTCTTGACAAATCCATATTGGCTGCAACTCATCTCCTTGTTATCTCATTGATTTTCAGAGGGCTTTGGATTGGGCCCTCAGGCCCTGGGCAGTGCATGAAGATACAAGAGCTTCCTATCTGCAGGACTTACAATGTATTGTTGGCTCTTGCCCCTGAAGTCTCTCTCCCTCCTGGTCCCCAAATTACCTGTTACTCCATAGCACCAAAGTGGCAACAGGGTGGGTATCCATGTGCCTGTGGTGTGGTTTTGTCACACCCTAGTGGTTAGACGGCACAGGGGCCATGGATGCAGCAGTGTTGCAGGCTTCAAGGAACTCACTTCTCTCTTCCACAGGAAGCTTTTTCCCTAAGGTCTGGGGCCTGGGGTTCAGTCCTCCTTGCTGACAATGTTCCTGGCCATCTCCCTGCAGGCGCTGACAGCATGCATCCCCAAATCTTTCCACCTTACCTCTGTTTGGCAGCCCTTGGGGTGTTGACGGGCTGCTCTGAAAAGGGAGTGAGGCTGCAGGAATGATATTTTTCTTGTGTTGAATAGGATGACACTTTTTTTCCTCTCCCATTAAGAGGCCTGGATGGGAAAAAGCAGGATGAGGTGTGATTTCTCTAGTCCCTCTCCTTTGTGAACTCCTGACAAAGATGTGAGTCATGTTCTGGTGCTGTAATGACTATGCCAGCAAAAATGGCCTTGTGGAGTCAGCACCGGTTTCTGCCCAGTTGGAGGAATATTTGGCTAAGATAGCTGGTTTTACTTGCTCTCCTGTGGCTGTTATGAGACCATTAGCATTTAACATCTTTAGTGATGGGTCTTGGGATCAGCACCTGGCTAATAGTCTGTCACATCTGCGCGCTGTGGGCCTGAGGCCTGACTGGTTTATGACTTGAGCAGATTACCTGTTGCCTTAGAGGAGATGGGAGGAGTGAGGCTACCTCCATCCTGAAGAGAGCCTGTTGCATCCTGTGGTCGCAAGTGGAGCTGCTGTGACTTTCTGGTGGGTGCAGACACTTTGTCATATGCTCCTTGCTGGTTGTTTCTCTTTTAAAGTTCTCTCCCCCTTAAGCAGGGGGACTGATGGAAGTTTCTTCTTTACGTTCTTTGGGTTATCAGTTCCTAAACTGGCTCTCATGGCTCAGTTGTGAGACCAGTTTTGCACTTTTGGTAATCAAGCCTGAAATTGTAGGGCTACTAACATGTTAGTGCTTGCACCGAGCTGCCCCAGTGGGACGGGGGCCTGGGGTACAAAGCACTGCCCAGTGTGAAGGGTCCTTGCCATGGTGCAAAGCAGGGGATCAACAGCGAGCTCTGCTCTGGGCTCCTGGCTGCTAGGCCTGTTCCCTTCCTGCTAAGACATATTCTGCTGTACTCGGAGAAGGCTGTTGCTCACTAGGCAGATGTCTTGATGCTCATATTTGGGCCTGCAAGAAACAGAAGCTATTCTTGGGCCTTTAAAATCCAGAAATAACTGGAGCTGTGAAAAGCCTGCATCAAATTCCCATCAACCTACCAGAAGAAAACTGCTGAGTCTGTGCCCTTTCCCTCATGGAAGCAGTGAACATGTTTTCTACTTACAGATGTACAGGAAGTCAATGTTGCTGCGATCCCATGTTGCCTTGCTTAGAGAGCTTTTATCTCACCTTTCTCTTGTGAAAGGGTTGTAGCTGAATTCTGATTTCCTACTAATGGGACTCTTGTGCCCTTGCTCTTGCCCTCCTCCTCTCACTTTGATCATGATGTCTTTAAATATCCGTTTCCAAAGCGTATCTGAGTAGTATCTGGATTGGATGGAGGAAAATATGTTTAAACCACAAAGTTAAATGCACATTTTTCTTGACAGTCTCTTTGCTTGTTTACAACATGCATCTGTCAAAATTCCTTGGGTCTGCAGGATGCTGAGCCATGGTGCCATGCGAGATTATAATGCAGGAGGTTTGCTGAAGATTTGAGGGTTTGAACTTGGTGCCTAGTGCTGGCTCAGGACTTTCGTGAGTAGAGGCTGGGGGAGACAGGGACACTTGCAGATGACACTCATGACAGCTGATGAGTGGTACCTGGTGGTGGCTGTGCACCCAGCATCGGAGCTGCCCTACTCCTTAGGCTATGCTTGACCAAGCTGGTCTTCTCCAGGTCACAGTCAAGCCTAGAGATGCACAAAGCCAGCTTTATCCTAAACATTTTGATAGCAGGTGGTGTGCTGAGTGCAGGCTGGCCCTGCCTGTCTGTGAGAGCTGGAAGCAATCAGATGTGAGGAGTGAGGGAGTGTCAGGACAGGAAGGGAAGGCACTTTCCTCTGTTCTTTAGACCCTCAAAAAATCAGCTGGATCTGGGGCAAAACATCTGGGCTGTCTTATTTTGTTTATGCTCTTTTCTACCCTTATTCCAGTCGGGAGGAAATCAACCCCTTGAGTCATGTGGAAACTCAAGGTCTCAGCCACCCTAATGTGGTACTGAGCTCGTGCCTCCAAGGAAGCAGCACTGGTCATTGAGATTCCCAGCCAGAGGTGGCTGCGGGCTCCTGGCAGGTTTGCTCGCTGCACTGGCTCTCAGGAGAAATGTCAACAGCTTCAGATGTGCCGCAGCTTCCTCCAGTCCACTCCTGGGCTAAAACAGGCCTTGGTGAACACTCAGTGCCTGGGCTTGCTCTGCAAATGTGCTTTTGGTTTTCCTCTCCTCTTTAGCCACCGGAGGGCAGGCAGCAATCCCGTAATTACCAGGGGAAGAAAAGCACTGGAATAATTAAAAAACAATTAATGTTTGCACTGCAAGATCTGCTATGGCGTTGCTCTTTCCAGTCACATTCTCTGCTTCTGGTCCCCTTACCACCTACTTCACTTTGTAGGTTTTTCTTTATCAGTTGCTTTTCATTTTCAGTTGAGCTGGCTGTGAGAGCTGAAGTAGAAGTTCAGATTAAGCTGCAGCCGATCTGCTTTGCTGGGGGGATTAAGAAGTTTGCTGTTATGTGTTTGCCATCAGGTAAGGTGAGAGAAGCAAAGCCTTTTAGCAGGCTGTGATCAGACAGAAGCCTTTGCTTTCCAGGGCTGAAAATGCTGCCAAGGGGCAAAATGTTCTTAGGATCAGGACTGCACTGGTATAACCAATACTGCTTCCGTAATGGGGCTTGTTGATCCAGCCTAGCCAGGGTGTGCTGGCCTCCTTGGTGAACTAGAGCTTTTGGACTAGCCCTGTAGAGCTGCCAGTACTGATGGAGGTTCAGGCAGCAGCTGGAGAAAAGCAAAGTGGCTCCCATTGATGTTTTCCAGTTTTGGGCAGGGTCTTGCATGTAGTAGAAAAATGAGAACCTTGAGATATCTCAGCTTTTTGTTGTTTGGGTAAGCTCAATTTCTGTAATTACTTTCTCCAGGAAGTTCCCAGGCTGTGCCGGTTCTGTATATTGAGGAAATGTATCACCTGAGAATTAAAATGCAACTGCTGTGAGATGGGAGGCAAAACAGGTCAGGGCCAGAAGCTGCCACAGAGGGATGTTAGTGAATATTGTACATGGAATAGGACTGTTCTGAGTGCAAGGACTCTGTACAAAGTTAAAATAACCAAAGCTGAGTGGATGCTTCTTTCAAAATGATAAAAATATCCCAGATTCTCCATGAATCTGAGACGCAACTGCAGTTGCCTAGCACAAATGTGGATGACTGTCCTCCCTCAGAGCCCTGGTGGGAGCTGTAATACTCGCACTGAGCTGATATTTTAAGGACCCTTATGGAGTAAATTGCTTTAATCACTTTATCTTTACTTTGGCAGCTCAGCTAACCCAGCTGGGATTTAAACCAGTGGCTCAGGGCAACTTGCTCCTTTGAATAATTTGGGGTGCACTGTCCTGTGTGGAACTGCATTGCTCTCACTCAGGACACAAGGTCCAGCCCATGAAGCTGTCTGTGCCTGATTGAAGCTAAATGTTTTGAGCAGTTTTCTGCCACATTTCCCAAAGAAATCCTGTCTGAAGTGAGAGCATCCCCTATTCCAGGGTGCAGGGACCCTGGTGCTCAGGTTATGAGAAGGGATCTTCTGTTCCTCCGCCTCCAGAGCTTGGTGGGCATGCTGGGCTGTGCTGTTGGATAAAATCTTTTTGTTTGCCCTCACTCACCCTTCTGTCATTGTCTCAGAGAACAAAACATGCTGAAAAACCAACCCAACTTGGAGGGATTTATCATACACTGCTTCTGCCCTTCCTCACTACTCTTAGAGCAAAGTGAGTTGTTATTTTCTGTCAGTCTAAACTGCTCACTGTAGGGTTGGAGCATGGAGGGAATGGTGCCCAGCAGCCAGAGCAAACAGGGATGCAGCGCTGGGGAGAGCAGGTTGCTGGATGGGATGGAAGCTACTCATCCTGAGTACAAGAGGCCTTTGAATATACCGGCCAGAGATGCAAAGGTGATCTTCTTGCCTAATCCTGCCAGACCTTTCTCTTACCCTTAAAACTGCGTGCATGTTGCCATGCTTGACTGGCCCCAATGCTATGTTTTACAGCTGCAGTATTCCTCCCACCATCGTGCCACAGCACTTGGCTTATATTGCCACGGCAGTATAGCAAAAGCACGTGCTGATGCTGATAACAGCAATGCTGTCCCTTCGCCTTGCCCTCTGCATGTATCTTGTCTCAGTGGTGTGGCGCCAGGTGCCTGCTGGCCTCTGAGCCCCAGGTGGGGGAACAGCTGTTTCCATCCTGCCACCTCCAGGTCTTTCTTTCCTCCTTTTCCTGAGTTGCTTCAGGAGAATTTCAACAAGTCAGTCTGCCTTTGCTAGAAGGGCTGCTGTTCTTGGAGCTGCAATCTCCCCACCTCACCTGCTCTGAGCCCCCCGTATTGCAGCTGCAGCTTTGCTTGCTGTGCGCTTCCAGGATGCACGTAAAAGGGAAGAGATGCACAGCTTGCAAGGGCCGAGGTGATCTTTGAAAGCATCTGCTTGTTGATGAGATAGCTCTTATCTGTTGGGAGAGAGGTAAAGAACAAGCAGGCCTGACCTCCAGAGCATGAATGAGGCTAAAACCTCATGCCTGAAT
The DNA here is from genome assembly GCF_036417845.1 of Apteryx mantelli. NCBI lineage: Eukaryota > Metazoa > Chordata > Aves > Apterygiformes > Apterygidae > Apteryx > Apteryx mantelli. Next base: position 22,830,197 of record NC_089992.1, read on the forward strand.
CTCTTAGCTGATCCATCAGACACTTACAGAAACAGAAAAGAATCCGTAAATACGATTAACAAACAAACAAAAAAGGAGATGCTAAAGATGCTTGGATGGAAGGAGATTATACTAATGGACAGCAGTATGAGGGTTGCGTGGTACCAGCAGCCCTGAAGACTGCATTTGAGGTTGAGTCCTGCATGGTGCTGAGCACTGTCACAACATATGGGAGCCAGTGAGGGCTGCAAAGTCTCTCGGAGCCCTTTGGCAGGTGCCAACTGCCACCTAAAACGGCTCAAAGCCAGCCTGCTGTGATTGCCTCTCCTCCCACCTCTTGCTGTAATCATGGCCTGGGCATTGTATTTCCTGCTCATAGCCTTTGTAAAGCAATCGCATCTTTCTCCTAGGGTTCAGAAGAATTTGGAAAGCTGTAAAAGCAAATTTTTCATGTAAACCTTCGTGTCAACAGCCTGTTAATTTGTTGGAAATGTTACAGACCCCTCCTGCCCTCCTCATTTGCTTGTTTCCTACTGAAAAGGGGCTGGGATATGCTGAACGAGCAGCAGTCCCAATAGTTCATGTCCAAGTTGAATTCCTAAAATGACAGACAGTGAATGTTTGTTTAAAGTTTCTTTCCACCTAATCTCCACAGATACTAGTAAGATAGCAACATTTTTGCAGGGTTACTCAGCAACGCAAAAAATATTTGGGTCAAGTTGAGCTGTTTACATTCATCTTGGTTTATCCATCTTGTAGGGAATGAAACAAGTTTCTTGTTATTTTTTTTTCGCCTTCGTTTTATTTTTATCTCTATGCTTTGTATAAAAATCTTCCACATGAATCGTGGCTGTTCTGATTCCAGTTGTGATAAAGGCCCTGTGACATCTCTTTGCTGTGGTGGTACGTAGGGGTGTGCTGGGTTTGGTAAAATAAAACCCAACTGGGTATCCCTCTCCTGCACTTCCTCAGTCTTCCGGTTTTGAACGCAGTGGCCCCAGTTTGTGAACTGCTGATAGTAACAGAAACAAATTAAACCCTTCTCTTCTAATGAGATACCCAGTAACCCAGGATTTCACACACAATTCCCCAGTCCGTACATGAAAAAGCTCTCAAGAGAACAGACCTGTTCTTTGAACTCATGTTATGTTTTTGTGACCTTCTCTGCTTTCTTGAGTCTAAGTGCAAGTAACAATGGCTTTCAAAAGTTTGTTTCTGCCTTTTGTTTGATCAGACTAGGACAAAAGTCCAAATAAAACAAGAGGCTTCCTGAAAGATTGTTTGTGCTGGCCCTGGCCTTGTGGAAAGCTTAGAAAGCATCTAGTCTGTGAGGACTTGTCCATCCTAAAAAAGCATTAATTGACTGAAGCTTCTCCTATGGTTTTAGAGAAAGCCCCATGTCTATTGCCATATATTGGCCTCTCTGATTTGTGGTCTGCGTTGTGGTGCTCTGTTGGTCTTGTTGAATTAAAATGGTGGATGCTGGAAAGCCAGGAACGGATCGTCATCACAAAAGGAGATGGTCTAGACTGATGAGCTCAGAGGGCTAATAGGGGAATGACTCTCTCCTAGGGCCTCACTGGGAGTACTATCACTTGAAAAAAAAAAAACCTGAAGGAATGGACTGGGGGTGATGCTGCTGCACTGGCTTCAGGGAAGTGCCAGGGCTGCCTAAATAATCTTGAAGGCCATGTCTATTGTTAAAGTCAATAGATATTATCTTGGTACCCAAGGGCCTGCCCAGTGCACAGAGCTGCCGGTGCTGCCACAGGGCTTTGGACAAGGTGAGGATGGCTGTTTTGAATATCTGGGGCTGCCATGGGAGACAGTGTGTCACAGACACATGAATGAAAAGTAGGTCAGCAGCAGGTAGCCGGTCTCTGTGGGCATTAACATGCTTGCATGTTTCTGGCAAATGCAGGAGATGAAAAAAAACCTGTTTTCATCCTTTCCTTTAATGTGTGCTGTGCAGGGAAGAAGGGATCTTCAGGGATAGTGGGCCTGATTCTTCTCTGGAGCAAATCTTTGTAGCTCCATTGATTTAGTTGGCACTTCAGTGATTCATAGTGATTGAGAATCCAGGCTGGAGTGTTTTGTATGCTTGTAAATAATTGAAGATCTTGTGAATACAATGACGTAAGGGATGATGGGAATAAAGCAGAGACTGAAAAAATTTAGGGTTTTGCAACAAGGCTTTTATGTGGAAACACATTGGCATCTTGGCTGCAAGGCGCTATGGTCGAGTGTGAGTTTCTTCATCGTAATTATAAGGTCTGGAACTGGAGAGCTGTTGAAACTGTGAGAAATGGCAAGCACATGTCAGATGGGGAGAGGGGAATTGGTGCCAGCTGTTTCTCTCTCCCTGCTGCCTGACTAGGTTTGATAAATATGCATTATTTTTTAATACTAAAAATGAGTCCTAGTTCTGGCAAGGTGCTAAGTTGACAAACCTGGAGATTAAAGCCCTTGTTATCCAGGGCGAAGCAGTGACAGCACAAGCTTCCCTCAGTCCTGATGCTGAGGGGCCTAGTGAACATCCAGCTACTTTGGTGAATGACAAAGGAAAGCCAAGTGATGTGAGCTGTGGCAATCTTATGGTGTGGACAGCAGCGTTCAGACTAAAGGCTCCTTTTACACATTGGTTACCAAATCCCTGTCTGTGAAAAATGGCTTTCAAGTGCAGGGATTGGTGGGAGCGGAGGTCAACCTGTCCATCCTCCCAGCCATGTCACAGATCAAGGGTTCTCAAAAATCCTCACCGAGTGGCTTGAACGTGAGGGTCTACCTCCACTGTCTTTCCTGTTTGCCACCACGTATTGCTTCTGTGGCTGCTCCAGCCACTGCTTGCAGGGAGGTGAGAGGTTAGGAAATTGTTTGATGCATTCAAACCCACCCACTTGTGTGATTCAAGGACAAAAAACAAACGAGCTGAGCTGGTGGCACGTGACCCAACGGCTGCCCTCGGATGCCAGGCAAGCATTCCTGTGAGCGTGGACGGGCGACTGCTGCTATAGGGGTGGGAACTGCAAGGTCTGGAGGCTTCCCAGAAGCTCCTCTGGGAGGATGTGAAGCTGTGAGCTGGAAGTGGGCCTGGAGATCGTGTATGAGATTCCTGGAGCTTTGTCATGCGTGAGCTAGTTGCATGGGGAGGGGACTGTGTCTGCATTGTATCGCCTCAAAAACCAGGAAGACTAAAATGCAAATGCTTAGAGGGACTTATTCTTCTTTCTAAAGATTAATGCCTGAGTTCCAGAAAGATTCACGTTTGGCTGGAGCCTGTGGGTTGTTCTTTTTGCCCATCACAGAGTAAAAATTAATGTCCCTAATGACACCTCCTGAGATCCTGAGTTAGGACTGAGATGGAGGCAGCTGTGGAACAGCAGGAGCTGCCACTGTCTTTGCTCTGCATATATGAACACAGACAACGGGCTTTGCCTGCCTGCAAGAGCAGCTGCCATTTTGTGTCTTGTTCCAGTTAGGCTGTGCTTAGCCTCTCAGGGAGGCTTTATATTTGTTCTTCTTTTCTTTGTTGCAGTCTTTAACTTGCAATAAAAGTCACTCGAACAAATGCCCATTTTGCTCTGGGTGTGGGACAACATAATAGTGGCTGCAGGTGCCCTCCGTTTCTTGGACCAGGGGCACAGCTTAACACCATAAGTCACTTTTATCCAGGGCTTGAGGGCTTGGACTTTTCTTTCTGTAGTATTTATCGGTTAAGTATTCGCTACACTGCAAATCCCCTTCTACCACAAGGTACTTTGCGTGCTGCCAGCTCTCTGCTCTGGGGCAGGGCCAGCCTGCGTAAGGGTGCTTGAGCTGTGGTTGCCACCTTTTGCTGCTCTCAGTCCTTGCCCAGGAGGGGCTCTGGCAGGAATGGAGTAGCAGGGAGTGTTTAAACCTTAATATCTCCAGGAACATCACCTAGAAAAGCACCCCAGAGAGCAAAAAGCTCGTAGGCAATCTCAGATGCTGGCCATGCGTGCTGCACATGGTGAAGAACGTGATTTGTTCCTCACCCTGGTTTCACATGAATGCAAGTGCTCTCACCCGAGATCTAGCTGGTGTTAGGTTTGGTTCAGACTTACCTGCCCCTTGGGGTCCTGCAGAGGTATCTAGCGCTGAAGTTTTTGTTTCACAAGCACCCACCAGGGAAACTAAATTTCAAAACAAGCCAGCCCTGAGCGATATTCCTGAAAGGACATCTAAAGCAAGCATTGAGCTCCCCGAGAAGCACTTTTTTTTCCTCTCTCTCTTTTTTTTTTTTTTTAATTGTAGTAGGACCTAAGGTGCAATGCTGCCCACTGCAAGAGTGAATGTGTTTCCAAGGAATGGAAAAGCTGGTCCCTGGGCCAGCAGCTTTGCAATCTAATTTAAATAAGTGAAAATGGAATTGGTTAACTAAATCATCCCCATGTCATTCCTCAAACTAGCAAAAACCTAACTTCTTTCTAGGGACCAGAGCAAAACAAAAGTGGGATTGCTACATCTGAAATGTTAGCATTAGGATACTGCCTTAGGGGGAAAAAGCAGTAGAAAAATGCTAAAATAACAGGAGCATCACAACTTTCAAACCCTCCCGTGTCACATGTCTTCATTTGCTTCATGCTTCCCAGAGGTCTGCCCTGGTTGTTGAGCTCCCCTCAGGCCGTGTCAGGCTCATGAAATTGTCATTGGCCTAATTTGGGTAGGGAAGTGGGAGCTGACAGTCTGGTGTGTGGACCCACACAACCTGTTACCCATCTCAACTCCTTGCTTTTGGCTGCTGCTTGTAGCCTGTCTTCAGCTAGACACTGAGCTTTTTGTGAGCAGGTCCTGTTTTTCCCAGAATGGCTGTGGTGGGAAGGTACTTCTGGAGATAATCTACTCCAACCCCCCTGCTCGGGCAGGGTCAACTAGAGCAGGTTGCCCAGTCGGGTTTTGAATATCTCCAAGGGTGGAGGCTCCACAGCCTCTCTGGGCACCCTGTTCTAGTGCTTTATCAGCCTTACAATTAAAAAAAAAAAATAAAAAATCTTATGTTTAAATGGAATTTTCTGTGTTTCAGTTTATGCCCCTTTCCTCTTGTCCCAATCCCTGGATACTGCTGAGAAGAGTCAGGCTCTTCTCTGCTCCCCCCCTCAGGTGTTTACACACACTGATAAGATGCCCCTGAGGGCTTTTGTGTAGGGGAGTAACTCAGCGTGGCCCTGCTCAGGACCCCTGGCATTACTACAGGAGAAATAAGAAAGAAATCTAGTGGCACGAGCTGGTTCCTCAGCCTGGTGAGATAATATTAATGGAGTACTGGATACCGGGAAGCCATTTCTGTTTGTCAGTGGGAGGCCCAGGTCATCCCCCGTCCTGTTCCTCAGCCACAGATAAACGCTGGCTGACAGCTGGTGTGGAAGGGGGTGTCCCATGCAGGCACAGGCTCCAGCGTGTGTCCCCCAGCCCCGGGTGCTGGTGGAGGTGGCAGGTGGAGCTGTTTGGCAGTACTGTGGGGTTTCTTGATGGGCCGGACTGCAGCTTGCGGTGTTTGCAAACCCTGGTGATGCACAGATGTATGTGTGTTGGAGAGGGAGCCTGAGGCTGGTCACTCTAGAAGAAAGGAGCAATTTCCCCACACTGGCAAGGGAAGAATGACAGGTAGGGAAACGGCTGGCAGATTACCGTGCACTTTAACCCTTTTCCCTGCCTTCTGTGCTCTTCAGGTTGATCTTTGCTTCATTTATAAGGAGCTCTTTTCTGAGTCCCTGTGAGCAACCCCAGATTATAGTCCCCACAGGAGAAGGGCAAGATGGTATCCTCACCCAGTTTGGCCTTGTCATGTTAAAGCATCAAGTTAAAACAGGAGTCAAACTGCAGGGATTGTTTTGGGTGGGCTGCTGCGAGGGCTGTGGGTTGCTAGAAAAGCCACAGGTCTGTCTCCGTGTGCCACTGCCACCTTCCAGGCTGCAGCAGCCCATTGGACATGGCTCGCTCGCTGCTGAGCACACTGGTGTGAAGGGTTGGAAGCTGCTGTAGAAAAGCAAAGCTGTTACTGAAATAGGCCCAAAATGCTCAAGTGGTGCCTTTTTCATACCTGCGTGTTTCAGAGGCACTTGTAAGAGTGCTATTAAAAAAAAAAAAAAAAAAAGGCAAGCAAGATTTCTAATCTATTATTCATCCAGCAAAAATCATTTCAGAGTAAAATAAAATATTTTCCTTCTCCATCTCATTCTTAATATACTCTCTTCTCCCTTTCTCTTTCCCTCCGCCTTCCCTCCACCCTGCAGGGCTCCAGGGAACAGTATGTATGAAATTATTTTGTAAAATCCAATAAAAATTTTAATCAGGTCAACATCATTACAGGAAAGGAAAGTGATGGAGCTTTCCTCATGCAGAAAAAAAACGTAAAGAAGAAAGCAACATAAACATGCAGCTGTAGAGACACACACACACACACACACCACACAGTACCTCTTCCTCTTCCTGTCTACATGGGGCAGTCTCTCAATTCAGCCGCACATGCCAAATGCAGTTATTCACTGCTGCAGCCAGAAGCATGCACGCAACGTGTCATGCATGCAACATGTCATGCACACAACCTCGCCCTCTTCCACGTATCCCAAACATATCGCAGAGTATGGAGATGAACCTGTGGAGACACATGCAAACTCCTGGCCTGTCACCCTGTAGGAGAAGATCTACCTCTAACTGTAAATCTTGTTCTGGTCTCGTGTTCTGGTCTCGAGCAGAAATTACCTCTAACACTGATGTTTTCTCTGTTATAGAGCCCTAGGCCCATATGTTAAGCCACGGTCTCTACATGGTGGTTAGCAAGGCAAAGGGAGCAGCTACTTTAGTGGCAGGTCCCCTTTTTAATCCTTGTCTCTGATTACTATGGAGGGGAATAAAAAGCCCTGGCGACACACGGTCATGCTCTGTGGATTTGCATAGTATATTAAGGCATGCTAAGATCTCATTCCTATCCTGACATTTACAGAAACTGCGGCTGGTGAGGCTCCTCTCCATCTTCCCTCTTTCAGATTAAATGTGAACTTCTAAATCTGCCCAGGGGGAGCGAGGGGAGGGCTGAGGAATATAACTGTCTCGCACCAACCTCGGCTCATTGCTGCCATCAGAAAGATGGAACCAGGCCAAATGATAGGAGTGATGGATCTGTCCATGCAGGTCAAACCCCCTGTGGGAGAGGAGCAGACATGCCAAGCCCTAGAAGTATGCTGTTGACTCAAGGGATTTGCAAAAGTCTCCAGGAACGAGGCAGTTGATGCTTGGAGTTGCATATTGTAGCCATCAAGTTCCTTGGGAAAGTACAGGAGGGGTCAGCTGCCTATCACACCTTTCCACATCATGGTCAAGGCAGTGACTGTAGGAAGCAATGCCCAGCTTTAGAGGTGAGCACAATACCCTGAGGAGTCCACCCAATTCAGTGAGAGAAATATCTCCTGAGAGCGACACATCTACTGGTGGAGATGCTCATCTCTGCGCAGTGAGGACTTCTTCCATAGACTTTCCTGTCCCACTTGAGGAAGCAGGGACTCATGAAGTAACCGCAGGTCCTTGTGCTTCTCTGACTGTGTTGGGACATAGAATTGTCCTGAAGGACTGGGGGCATTTTTGTTGCAATTCAGAGAAGCTGGTAATGGTGGCTTTGCCTCTTGGGGATGAGGGTGTTTTGGATCTTTGAACTGGGGACGGTTGAGGTTGAGGGGTGTTTGAACTTTCTGAGATGGTGGTGTCTGTAGGACTAGAGCAGGGATTGCCAAGCCTGGGAGGGGGAGTTGGACTAGATGATCTCCAGAGGTCCCTTCCAACCTCAACCATTCTGTGTGATTCTGTGCGAGAGTTGCCCTGCAAAACGTGACTGAAACCTACCATAGGCCAGGATGTGTCTATGGAGGTTGTATCCCCAGAGAATGTCAGTTGTTTAAGTTCTTGTGGTAAGGGCACCGACTTACACCAGGGTCAGGGGAGGGTGCCCCAAATCCTCACCTCAAGCATGTCCTTTCCTTTCCCTCTATAGTCACATTTTACTGCCTTCCCGCATCCTGGGCCAGGTAGGGATGACTCATGAGGGATAGTCCGTTTGGCAGTGAATCAGGCAGGACTCCAAAACGCCCCGTTGGTGCTGGTGCCCTTCTGCACAGTAGTGTCCGGTGAGCCTACAGGAGTGTTACTGGCTGTGGTGGGAACGTGCGGTGGGACCTGTGAGCTGGAGCCCTCTGGTCTCTGCTGGCAGATGGGCTAAAATAGGAGTTGAAACATTCAGTGCTTCTGGAAAGAAAAATAAACTCATAGGCAAGTGCCAAGTGCAGCAACCATTTTGGCATGTGAGTGCCTTCGAGGGGGAGGGGGTAACCATCCTGCGGTCAATGGGAATATCTATAAGTGGAAACGGCCCCAGCCCTTCTCCAGCCCAGGCTACGCACGTGCACACCCCTTCTCAGCCCACCTGGCAGTGTGTGGGCTGGGAAGGGGCCTGCAGACATTGAGGGCATGTGGTTGGGAGCACACAGAAGGCACCCTACACACGGTGCATGTGCTGGCACCTCTCATCCTCCCCATGATATTTCTTTGCCACCCTGTGAGTATATATGCACATACATCCTTCTACAGCTCTGACGTTTTTATCCTTTGGTTGGTGTGAAGGACTCAAAAATGCCCATTTTAGGGTTTTTTATATTTTGGGAGCCAGACTGAAAATTTCTTCATGGTCGGTGACAAGCAAGTTATGGGAAACAGATGAACAGTACTCCCAGGAATTTCTCTTGTTGCTGCCTGTGTTTAAAATCTAAAGTTAGAAAGAGAAGGGGAAAAAATAAAGTTTTGTAGGCTTGATTCCAGTCGGGTGCTATGACACACTGTCTGCAGCTCTCCCTGTATGGGCAAAGAGCTCGGATCACAGAACTGGGCACGGAAAGTTTTGGTGTGCGCAGATCTGGTTTCGAGCAAGTCCTCAGTATCCCACTGGAAAGCTAGGAGAAGGGGGTAGTCTTCCCTGGAGCCCAGAAAGAAAAGGCAAGTCCACGCAGAGGAGACCCGTGGTATACCCCAGCCAGGCCCACCCAGCTGTGTTTGTGGAGGAGACTGCTACTGTGACCTTGCCCCAGTGTGGGGCAGAGTGATTTGCTTCTAAGTAGCCTGATGGTGATGGAGGGCCTAGTGACCACCCTTAGCTACCACTGACGTCTGCAGCGGGGCTTGAACACCCAGCTGTGACCCTTCCCAGGGTCATAGATGTGGCTGTGTAGGTCCTAGAAGATTGTATGTGGACCACCTCATGTCCTTGCTGCTGGCTCTTTTCTCTGACCCGTGGGCTGCTGGCAGCAGGGCTGTGCCCTGTGTTGTCTGTAGGCAGAAGCCATGCCTGAACCTGGGAAGGGAAAGCTGCAGCTACTCATAATGGATGGCAAGAGGGACTGATTGCCCTCGTGGCAAATAAATTGTGTGGGTTGGGTGATATAATAGAGCACTTGACCTTTGCCCTGGTGATTTATTTTGTAATCAGTGCCCAGCGATTGATTTATGGGATAATCAATCTCTCCCTTCCCCTGGCCTTGGCAGCTTCGGCACCATGATCCTTGCTTCTGAGTGATGGCTCCAGGTTATAAACTGCACCCAAGGACCAGGCTGCCTACCCCTGCTCCCTTCCTCCTGTCATGCCCAGCTCAGGGAGGATGCGCTATTTACAGCCTTGTCTGCCCAATAAACGTTTATTAGGTAGCTCTCATTCCTCTTGCACGGGCAGTCCTCTCCACCTTGCCAATCTGCAGTGCTCCTGTCCTGACAACTGGCTTCCTGACACCTCAGTTTATAAGTCCTGCAACAAATTGTCCTGAATAAAAGGTTTTCATGCCTTGTGATGGATTCCCCTCACATAAATTGAGGCCATGAGCATCCTTGCTCTTCCCAGGGATGCTCTATGTCAGGAAGCTGTGGTCGGAGCAGTGAGGTTTGTGCAGGGACAGATCTCGTGCCCAGGAGATGCACCTCTCTGCTGCATGTTCATAGCGTGGCTGCCAGAGGGTTCACCAGCGCTTCAAAGGGCAACAAAGAGCTGCTCGGTAAGGTGGGAGTAATTTCCTCTCTAGCTGCAATATGCAATTCTTCATCTTTGTGGCTGTTATTTTCCTTCTTTCTCTTTTACTGACACCGCCTTTGTCTCTCTCCAGCAGTGTCCTGCCTGATGGCAGGATGCAAGCTGTAATGTGGATGGGTGAGGCGGGCGGAGGGAGAGGATGGTGGTATGCCTTGGGATGGGGCTGGCGAGGACAGGGAGGAGCTACACCCTCCTTTGGTGCTTGGTAAATCTGTTCTTGCTGGACCCTGGTTCCCCTGTGCTCCCAGAGAGGCTGGCAGGAGCCTTGCTGCTCTGATAGCTGCTGTGTCGCCAAGGCTGCCTGAGCAATCAATAGAGACCTTGGAAGGATCTCGTAAATATGTTACTGTAAGAGATGAAAAGACAACAAGTGAGCGAGTTCAAAATTTAGTGGCTCTCTGATGCAGAGCAGGTTCGTGCAGTCAGTAGTAGCCTGGGGAAGGTGTTACAGTGCTAATTACAGCCTGGTGTTTGGAAGGAGCCAGCAAGATACCAGCAAAGGAGGAAAGGTCTCATTATCGCCAGGCTTTACTGGGAGAGAGGCAGCAGCACCAGTCTTGAGTTTCTGAAGGCCCTAAAAAGACTGCCCTGACTTTAAAGGTATTATATTTGGGCCCATATTTCTATCAGAGGCCCATTCTAGCCATGCCCACCTACCAAGACATGCATGTCTCCTGCCCATCCATCACATGGATGACACCAGGTACCACATGATGGGCAACCACGGTGAAATGTTGGCACCACGAGAGCTGCCTTTTTTGATGGGGGCCCATGAGAGGGACTAAGGGGAGCTATGACAGAAGTAAATAGCTCTGAGCAGGAGGCTACTGGGCAACCTGGCCCGTAAGGTCCTTCTGGGGCCACCACTGTGTGTGTGAGACAGAGCTGGGCTGGGCTTCGCTCTCTGGGGATCGTTTCATATGATGTCAGCTCCTTTTCTTGGAGGTTGTTTAAATATCTCCCTCTTCCTTGTGGGAAGTCTTTCCTTGTATCTATTCTAAACTTGCCCTTCTCTCATTTAAGGCCATTCCTTCTGGTAATACATCATCCTTGGTCAGCCTTAAAGGTTGGCAAACCCTGAGGGAAGAAAGGAAAGAGTTATAATGTGTAAGGGACTAAAGGTTTGATTTGGATGCAACCGCATTTATTCAGCAGCAAATTACATCTTCAATCAAACCAATGCAAATCAGGCTCCCACTTCAGTCTGTTTGTTTGGACTTAGTGAGTGCAAGGGGATTCGTTATTTCTCGTTCTTCCTTCCATCCTGCAAAGTTTGAACGTGCAGGTACAGACTTGCGCACACTTGTCGCTTGTAACCCTTTCCCTGCCAAGATAGCATTCCATAGGGAATAGGTGCCTGGGGATCTCTGGGCTCAGGTAGCCCTTATTCCTCAGGAAAGCCCTGGGAAAAGAGCAGTTTCTGCCCAAGATGGTACCGTGCAAGGGAAGGGAAAAGTTACCTTGGAGCTGCAATTAGAGCTCTGTGAATAATTCAGTTTTTCAATGTGGTGCCTGAACTGGAACAGTTAAAAATGTCTCTGGGAGACTGACAATGATCCTTTCCCCTCACACACACCCCCAGGAAAAAACAAACCATGAAAATCCATTTCATTTGTTTGGGGTCATTTCACTTTGCTTCTTGTTTGTGCATGTTGGCTCACTTCCTAAATGAAAAGCATTTTGTTTCAAAAATGCCTAGCAAAAAGAAAACTGGATCTGAAATTTTCATTTTCACATTTTTTTTCTTCTTCCTGAAGTTATTCTCTGAATTTGACCTGTGCGTGTCTGGGTTGATATAAAACCTGCATCTGGGGGGAGAGAGGCTAAAGGGAAATCAATCATTTTGATGACCAGTTCCCCTAGCCTTAGTCCCAGCCTGGCCGACCCGCTTGCCCTGCGCCGTGGCCCTGCTCCCTGTGCAGCTCGCGCGGAAGTGGAGCCCGCTGGCTCTAGATGTGAAAGCGCCAATCTGATTTCCCCTAGGCAGAGGGAGGCTTCTTCCCTTGTAATCATCCTTTGGTTTTGGAATATCCGTGACAGTATTTGCTGAGAAGAGCCCACTTGTGTGTTTTTGTTTGATGTGCTCCAATGTGGCTAAGCGGCTGCTGAGCCAAGCCGGCGGCGTGCGCTGGTCTCCAGCACTCCCACGCCGCTGCCCGCTTACACGTGCTGATCGTCCAGCCCGGCCCTGACCCTGCAGAGGCTCATGCAGTCGCTTAATTTCATGCACTGTCGAATTCAATAAAATTTCTTGGGCGCTAAAGCTTAGGTGACCTTTGCAGGCTTTGCACTGCAGGTCGTAATCCCTTTGCAGCAGGAATTGTCTTTATGTGGTGTGTGCCTTGCATGGGGCTTTCGCTCCTGCTGGGAGCCTCCCGTTACCCCTGCCTAAGCCCAGTCTGGGTTTGCTGCACAGAGTGCTCTGAGCTCAAAACAGCTCACAGCACCTCCTGGAAATGGGAGGAAAAATTTCTGTGCTGAGGATAACGAGCAGCAAGTGCAGAGGAGGGGCACAGCGGGAATGCCTCTCTCCTAGAAAGTTGTTCTGAGCCCTGAATTTCAGTGCCACAAAACCCTTGGAGGATTTCGTACATGGCTCCAGGTTTTTTTTCTTTTAGCTCCTGAATTGGGTTAAAAAGCTTTGTCTTTATCTGTGGAGCCAAAATTCTGTATTATGTGATTTCTGAAACACTGCGACCACCATGTGTGAGGTGGCACCGTGTTTTTGAAATGATATATCCCTGGTAAGCCTCAGTCCAGCCTTGGGGTCCCAACACTGGGGGGGAAATTGATTCCACCTTATTTAAGGCTGCTCCACTTTGCTGTTGTCCATAGTACTTTCCAAAGGTCAGTGCCCTTTTTGCAGGGCAGGTGCTGCTGTTACGAAGCTTTCCAAGCCAGCTGGGTTAGGCTCTGCTCCTCCTGCCTCTCGCAGGCTCGGCCCCTGGGAGGCTCGGCAGAGCTTGCAGGTGGGACAGTGACTTTTCACTTGTACCGTGATTCCCTACCTCTCCCCTTCTCTCATCTTCCCCTTCCCCTCTTCTTTGGCCTTTCTTTTCCAGACAGGTCTGCTGAAAAATGTCTGTCTGAAGATCCTCTTCATTGCTCCAGCAAATATTTTGGGGGTGGGAGAAAGGGAAAGTGTCCCCAGAGTTTGTCCTCAGTTGCCTTCACCACCACCCATCTCCTACTGCTCTGGCCGGACTTGAATCTCAGCATGTATGTTTAAGCTCAGTGTGGTTAACTTAAGACTCTTGAAATGCCCAGTTCAGCATTGCCTGGGGGTGAAACAGCTCCCTCAACCACCACGTCCAGGCTGTGCCTTGGCCCGGCATGTTCCTTCTGCATAAAGTTGCTAAGGTGCAGTGAAAGCTCTCCTGCAGAGTGTCATCAGCTCATGGCTCAGTTCCTGCAGCATCCTTTCCTGAAGCCTTGACAAATGCAATCTTCACCCACTTCTCCCTGTGCAGAGCTCTGCTGCAGGGAGCATTTTCCTTGCCTGTCACTTTGCCTGTCACCTGTGCTTTCTCTGCTTTTGCCAGTTCCTGCTTCTCTGGTGCAGCAAACAGCAGTTACCTGTCTGCTCCGAGGCCTTTCACAGCTTTCTCTCCTACTAACCTCGCAGACCTGCTCAGCACGCCAGTTCTCACCCTCGGCTGGCCTCTGGGGACAGCTACTGCCAGCGTTCGGTGCATCTTCAAGCTCGCAGCTCTCCGCTTTCTCCCTGATGCCTCTCCCTTGCAGAGGGGCTCCTAGAAACACCCTGCAGGTAATCTGTCATCCTTCTCGCCTCCTTTGCCAGGGTCCGTCCCAAATTGGTGACGACAGCTGAAATTCAGGTGTGTGAAACACCCATCTATCAGGCAGTGACCCTGCTTTCTCCTTCTATTTCCTCTTGCCTTCTGCTTAGGTTGAAAATCTTTGGGGCAGGGCCTTTTTTTTTTTTTTTTTTTAGTAGCAATTGCCTAAAGAAATACAAGCTTAGGAGATCCTCCTGGCTCCGTACATGTGTGTCTGTCTCGCTGTCACACTGTTTGAAAGCAGGAGTGAGTTTCAGCTGAATTTGGCAGACTGGGTAGGGCTGTTACATTCCTCCAAGTTTTGTGAGAATGGGTGTCTGGCTCCCAGAGAGGCACCTCATCTGGCACCCGCGCAGAAAGGCTTGCTCTAGACTGGGTTCCCACAACATGGGGCTGTCCTGAGCCTGGAGCAGGAGTCTGGAGTGTGATGCTTTTGTTATTAATAGCAGTGACATTGAGATTAGGTGTATGAACCAGAGCAGGCTAGGCAGCTATAGGTTTCCCTTGTCCTGCCTGTCCCTGGAGGTCCTGCTGGCCTGTGCGTGCCTGCTGGGATGGTAGGGACCAAGGTCCATGCTCCTGGAGGTGCTCCCAGCCCGGAGGTGATGTGTGCCCAGGCGCCGGCTGCCCCTCTCTGCAGCCCCTCTGGAAATCCTGTTCTTTTTGAGGCTGGAAGCTTTTCATGAGGGACGCGATTCGCTATTGCAAATCGAGCCTGGCCCCAGCCAGCACCTGCCTGTGCTAACCCGGAGCATGGCTGGGGGCACGGCGATCCGGAGGAGCACCTGGAGCCCCCGTCTGAACTGCAGGCGCAGGGGGGAGATAAAAACACATCAGTGCCTTCATCTGCCCTGATGGATTTTTCCACCATATTTTATCAGCATTAATTTTTATTTATATGAGGTTAAAGTCAGTCCAATTTGGAAATCAACTTGTCTAAGGAGCTCCCCTCAGATGTTATTAGCCTCATGTAGTATTTCTATTCATTTTTGCTAATACTGTTCGCCAGGCTGGCTGCAGCGGTGGCTCCTGGAGACAGTAACCCTCTCTTTGCTGGGCGTCTGTGGCCATGGCCCCTGGGCTGGGGGCTCGGGCAGTGCTGGAGGGAGCCGGAGGGGCTGCTCCAGCCCTCAGCACCCGCTGCGCAGGGGGCGCTGAGAGGCCCCGGCACAGGGCTTTCCCAGGCTGGGTGAAGGGCTTTGGAGAGGCTGACGGGGACGGCTGTTGCTCTGGGTGTCCCGGTGCTGGGTAGAGGTGAGATGGCTCCAGCAGCGTTTGAGAGGGTGGCCAAAGGCTTGGGCCGGTTTGGACAGAGAGCGGTTAAAAAGCAATCAGGCTGTCCTAGTAATTAGAGAAATTCCTGGAAGGAAACAAAAAATCCATTGCGGGCTTTTAAATGAGAGATAGGATGCCTGACTCAGGAAGTCCTTCAGCCGCAGATCGCTGGTGGCTGGAAGGGCGTCCTGGGGAGGTATCACTGCACGCCTGGCCTGCTTTTACACCCGGCGCTACCCGCCGGACCGACTGCAGCCAGGATGGCAGCAGGGGATAAAGCTAAGGTGCAGGGTAGGCATCCGCCCCAAGCTCGAGGGAGAGTGGCTGCCAGCAGTGAAACCCTGCATCCCTGTGCCGTTGGCACAGCCAGCTTCTCCTGTAACGCCCCAGCAGCAATGGCACGGCTGCCCCGTCTCTCCCCTTCCTTTGATTATTTATTGAAGCAGTTTGATACTGGGTGACTGTAATTAAAAGAAGAAAAATACACACAATAAAATGGTTTTTAAAATGGCAACATGCTGGATGCAGTGAAGCAAGGAATGTATTAAATATTTATTGCCACTGGTCTGCTGGGGGGGGGGGGAAATTAAAATTATTTAGCCTGGGCAAAACATTTTAATTATTTAATTTGAGGGAAAACCTCCCCCACAGCCCTCCTTAATTCTAAGCCCCAGACAAATG
Source organism: Apteryx mantelli (assembly GCF_036417845.1). Taxonomy (NCBI): domain Eukaryota; kingdom Metazoa; phylum Chordata; class Aves; order Apterygiformes; family Apterygidae; genus Apteryx; species Apteryx mantelli. The sequence continues at coordinate 22,846,013 of NC_089992.1, forward strand.
GCGACATAATGAAGACTTGATTAAGATCTGCATGAGACAGGGGCCTGGAGAGTGGATCAAAGGATGAGGAGCCATGCGGTTGCAGTGCCAAACGCAAGGCTCCCGGTTCTGCCATGGCAGAGTCCATGTGTGTGATCCTGCACCTTGCAGGGTTAATTTTTCCTCTCTTGGGCCCTGGGTTGCCCCAGCATGATGCAGGGAGGCCCCTGGCAAAAGGAGGGAAGGGAGAGGAGAATCAGGGGCTGGTACAACTGAGCTTTTCCTCAGTTACCCCGTACCATCTCAGTTGCAAGTCCTGATGGGCTCGTCTGGGAAGCAGAAGACCCCAGGAGATCTAGCGGAGAGAGAAGTGATCAAAGGTGTTGAAGAGAAGGTTGGTTTGTGGTCTGGAAGCACCTGGCTGGAGAGAAGGCCACGGTACACAGGGGGTGTCCTTCATCTTGGAGATGAAGACCTAAGAAGATCCCTGACAGCTAAAGACATCTGAAGTTGAAAAAAGGTGCAGTGTTTGAGAAGCAAAGGGGAAGTTCATGCTTGGAAGCAGTTAGCCAGGAATGTGCTTCGCACACATGGGAGCCTGGGCTCTGTACAGGAATTGCTGGGTGCATTTGCTGTGTAGGAAATTGCATCAAATTACAGCAGCACCCCATCTGCAGGTGGAAATCTCTGCTTCTGCAAACTGTTCTGAAGTGCTTTGCTGGGGCAGGAGCTCTGGTGTTTTGGTCCCAGCCAGTTTCCCCAGCAGCCCAGCTCCATCCTGATGGCCCTGCTAGACCCACCTGGGAACCAACATTTATTTTGCGCATTGCACAGGATTTGGATTTCCCAACCAAGGTCAGGCCATTTTGCCAAGCGCTGCACTAATACAAGGATCATCCCAGAAAAATGATGCAACAGCTTTGAGAGTGACAGGCAGATCCAGGTAAAACTGGCAGAGTGGCAAAACTGAAGCTCTTGGATAAGAAGCCAGAGGGCATTTGAGCACTGGTGTCTCATGGCATTTATATGCTGTGGATGTGAGCCTTTATCCTGAGAGCCTCTGGGCTCCTCTGCAGAAAAGGCATGGGGGCAGGGGTCCTCTTGGCACATCCGCTTCAGACTGGAGCAAAGGATCCTCCAGCCACAGATCAAAGGTTTAGAAGGACGAAGTGTGGGTTCTGGCAGCAGCTGACTGTTTTCTGTGAGAGGAGGGGCTGCAAATTTTTCCCTTGTGTCTCCAGATTGTCAGTCTCCCATTATTAGCCCCCTGGAAACAGGCACTTGGACTGAAAGAGCCATCCCAGCCTTTGCTGTAACAATCAAAGCAGCTCAAGAATAAACATGGTTTGGCAAGAATAAACACAAATTGCAATGCTTGCTGTGAACAGTGATATCCAAGGGAGCAAACATCAAATGAAGGATTAGCTGTGTTTGCAAGGAGGCTCTTCTAGCAAGAGATTGAATAAGGTCTGTCTGCAGCCTGGAGCAAAGGGGCCACCAGGAGAACCTGCTTGCGCCATCAGGAGTTCTCCTGTTTGAAGTTTGCCGTTAAGGAGACAACAGTGTCTTTGGGCTTGTCTATCCTAGGGAAGGCTTCACGTCTCCAGGCAAGTCCCATATGACAAGAGGGTGTCAGGCACCACCCGAATGGTGCGGTCTGCCTGGGAAGAACAGGGAACAGAGCGAGGCCTGAGCCGTGCGGCAGGTCCGTGTGTTTGGCCAACCTTGGGGCTCCATTTCTGCATGCTGGTAGGAACCGCTCGGGGCAGGGTTTGTGTGGTGCCTCTTGCCCTGGCCTGGGCTGGTGGGCGATATCTCCTTTATAAAGAGACTTTGTAGTCTTGTTTTATTTTAAGGGAAGCACATGGGCTCCTTTAGGCAGTGCCTGGTTTTACTTTATGCAGCATATTGGCTGCCTGAGCCCTGAGGCTCTTTTCAGCTGCCTCCAGCCTGCAGCCGGTGTGGGCGAGCCCCACACCAGGGCGGGGGCGGCTGCCAGCAGAAACCCTGCACTCCTGCGCGGGCTGGGAGAGGGTCGCCTCCGCCAAACCTCAGTGGGAAGCTCTGCGGCACCAGAAAGCCCCGCGCTCTGCTCCTGGCAGCGATGCTGCCGGCCTTGGGGCACAAGTCCTGCGGGCGCCGCCCGAGGCCCGGAGCACGGAGCGCAAGCAAGCCCTCCTCCCCGGCCCTCGCGGGGAGACAGCCCGCGCCACATAAATCAAATTTGGAGGCACAGAGGTTCTATAAACAAGCTTATTTTCTGAAGCCAGGTCCCATTATGTTATCTGTCACTTTATTGGGGTTTCTGAGCCATTTATTTTTATGTATATACATCGGAGCTGGTGAGCCGGCGTTGGCCTGAGAGTATAAAGCTGACAAGACACGGCGGCGGCGTGTGAAAGCTGTCAGCAAAGCAGCCGCCTGTGAAATTAACACCCGGCGAGAGCGTCCCTGGTTATTTACGGGGATGTCTGGGCCGCGCCGCCGGAGCCGGGGGTGCCGGCACCCTGGGGTGCTGCCGCCGGGCGCCCACCCGCTGCCCGGCCCCGGCGGGACTGCTCCGACAGGGGCTGGTGGCGGCTCCCTCGTGGGGAGGGACACGATCGCGAGGCTGCTTGAAATTCGATTTTCTGCTCAAGGAAAATGTTAGGCTACTGAAATATATTTGTCATCAGCCAGAATCCGTATAAAAGGCCGAGTCTTCTCTGGGTGGAAGGGAATGAAAACAGTCATGAAGCACTTTGCTTTTGGATGTTGATCTTTTGGTAATTTTTTTTTTCTTAATTTTTTGTTTGTTTCTTTGTTTTTAAAATAGTCAGTTTTGGTACAAGAAGTTGTTCTGAAATAGAAAATGGGAATTTCTGTGTCTGAAAGCAGCAAAAAATAGGGTATTTAAAAGTTTTTGAAATTTGTTTCCTGTTCTTTTGCTTTGGAACAACATTTTGCCAGATTCAATAGTCTATAACACCTAAATGAATAATTGTTTCTGACATGGAAAAAAGTTCCAGGAAAAAAGTATTTCAATCAGCATTTTTTCTCCTCATTGAAATGTTTGGGGTGTCAGATAGTTTCGTGGGTCATTGAAAACCCTGAAGAATCCTGTGGGTTGTTATCAGAGTGATAGTACAAAACACAGGCCCTAACTTTGCCCTGTTCGGGTCTTGCTGCGGTCCTCTGGCTTCGTGCAGTGGACGTTGCTGCCACGGGCTGTGGGAGAGGAGTGTGTAAGGCCCCTGCGTTGCTTTGCGGGTGCAGCTGGAGAGCGTGACCGGCCGTGTTGGGCTCCTGCAGCCCCAGGACTTTTCCTAGACACCCCGCTGGCGTCTGAGCTCCCATTCTGCTGTGACCCGAAAGCTTGGCTCAGACCTGGTCCGAGCTCACCTAGCCATGGACAACTGCCCTTGCTGTTTGGTTAGACTCGGGAAGAGCGTGGGAGGGAGAGAGAAAACACTGGGACACATCTGTGGGTATGGGGGAGAGGGGGTTGTCCGGGTTCTGTTTGACAGGAATAAATACCTAAAAGTATAATGTAGGCTCCCACCCTGCCCTCATGCTTCCTAATGGCAGCAATGTGTCATCTTCTCAGAGCCACTCAAGCAAACGCATCTGGAGCAGCAGCGGCGTCTCATGGTGCCTGTCAGAGAGCTGAAGACCATGGCTTAGATGGTGGCGTTTCTCCTCCTCAAAGCAGCAAGCCCTGACCCATCAGTGGGAAGTTTCCCAGTACTGCTCTGCTGCTGGCTTTGAAAGTGAATGGTGGTATTTGAATCCTCTGCTTGTTCTCTGATTTTTGTGAGGAACAAATTTCCCTCCCTGGTTTCACTTGCAGTCTCTCTCCTCAGCACATCGCATGTAAAGGCGAAGCCCTGTGTCCCCAGCCTGTTGCAAAAAGGCCCTTTTCTCCTGTCTCCTCTCCCGTGAGTGAAAACAGGCAGCTCTGCCTGATTGATCTGCTGTCTTCCAGCCTGGATCATTCCTCTGCAGGTCTGTCTCTCACCTGCCTGGGCGCTGCTAAATCTTCCCTAGAAGGAATAGCTATTTGTCAAGTGAAATAGGAAGGCTTGAGTCTCACGTTCCCCAGGGCCATTTAGCAGGGCTCTGGCTGCTCTCGGACACTTGCTTTTCTGTCGCTGGAGTGGTATGAGGGAGAATTAAGCTCATGAAACTTTCCTGGAAAGAGAGCTGCCTTCATCCTGCCTGAGAGTCCTTGTGGGGGGGCATCGAACACTCTGTGTCCCCCAGCCTGGGAAGGTGTAACGCGCCCAGGTTTAACCACCGTGGAGCAACGCCTGTGGTCCCCGCGCTGTCGCCTCGTTCCTTTGTGTCTCTCTGCACCAAGCCACTTATTGACGAGGAGTGTAATTGTGCTGCATCATGTCTAATTGGTTTGCTCCGTCGCTCTCCATTTGCTTTCCCTGCCTGCCTGCCGCTCCCCACCCCTGCTGCAGCGCGCCGAGCGGTGAGCATGATCAGGGCACCAGGCCACCGTCCTGATTGTTGGAGGAAAAAAAGGCACCCAACTTCCTTCTTTCTTCTCCTAAATCCAAATGACAAGAAACAGAGGAAAACAATTTTGCAAACCCTTGGCAGAGGGCCAGCTCTGATAAAGAGCCGTAATTAATCTCCCCAGCTTTATTAGAATATCATTACAATTAACTCAGCAATCTTCTGTTGATCAAAGCCATTGTTCCCCAGAGCAGAGGAAGGCAGCACGTGCCTGTGAGCCTGGACTGAACAGGCTTTAAAGCATCTAGAGCTGGGTCATTTGTGCAAACCAAGCAGCAGCCCTTCCATGGCTCCTGTGTGGCAGGACAGGAGAGCAGGAGAGCTGTGCTGCCCACAGGATGTGGCCAGCAGACCTGTGTCCTCATCCCAGCTGCAGAGCCTCTGGGAGCTTTGATTCTCTCAGCTCCTCTTTTCTTGCTGGATTGCATGGCCCAGAGCCCTTGGAGGCACCTACGTACGTCTCATTCCTTATGTAGATGCTTTTGGGTCCAGACTCTTAAGCAACAGGTTTATTCCTTTGTATGCTCTTTGCATGCCTGCTGCTTAGTCTCAGCTGGAGATATGGTGACTGCTGCAATAATACAGCTAACAACAGCATAGCGGGTAAAGAAACCAGGGGAAACATTTGTGGAAACCACATTTTAAAGAAAGGAGAGTTGTCAAAATGAAGCTATGTAAGTTCTACAGTTAAATAGCCCAAGATGTGTGCTATTGAAAAGCAGAGAAAATGAGCACAGTCAAACTACCCCTTCCCTCCTTTTCAAACTGTTCTCTTAATATCAGGTTTTTATCTGTAATTTAAGCCCATGATTAGTTTTATCAAAAAGATAGTATGGAGACAGAGATCTTAAAAATGATTAGGTGTGTTGTGTTTGAAAGATAAGAGCAGCTACAGTTGCACAGCAAGATAAAGACATATCTGTTTGCTTCTTTGAGCCTCCATCTGTGAGGGCCTCGCGCCAAAAGGAATCTCCGGGTTTTACACAGATGTAAACCCACCCCAGTCTTTTGGAGGAGATCTCGCTCTCCTTTGAAGCTGCTGGCACTGGATCCCGTTAGAAACGTCACTAGGCAAGATGGTTTGCTTGAACTGATTTCATGAGGCCCTTCTTCTCATGTGCACTTGGAGAGGGATAACCCCAGGTACCAGTACCAGCTGGGGGGTGATCAGCTGGAAAGCAGCTTTGCAAAGAAGGACCTGGGGATCCTGGTGGACACCAAGCTGAACATGAGCCAGCAATGTGCTCTCATGGCAAAGAAGAGTGATGGTATCCTGGGACTGCATTAGGCAGAGCGTTGCCAGCAGGTCAAGGGAGGTGACCGTTCCTCTCTGCTCAGCTCTGGTGAGGCCACATGTGGAGTGCTGTGTCCAGTGCTGGGTTCCCCAGTACAAGAGAGACATGGAGCTGCTGGAGCGAGTGCAGCGAAGGGCTGCTAAGATGATTAAGAGACTGGAGCCTCTCTCATACGAGGAGAGGCCAAGAGAGCTGGGACTGTTTAGCCTGGAGAAGAGAAGGCTTTGGGGAGTCCTAGCAATGTGTATAAATATCTGAAGGGAGGGTATAAAGAAGATGGAGCCAGACTCTTCTCAGTGGTGCTCAGTGACAGGACAGGAGACAATGGGCACAAACTGAAACACAGGAAATTTTATCTGAACGTAAGAAAGCACTTCATCACTGTGAGGGTGGTTGAATGCTGGAACAGGTTGCCCAGAGAGGTTGTGATGTCTCCATCCTTGGAGATATTCAAAAGCTGTCTGGACAGGGTGCTGGGCAATCTCTTCTAGGTGGCCCTGCTTGAGTAGGAATTGGACCAGACGATCTGTAGAGGTGCCTTCCAACCTCAGCGATTCTGTGATTCCTCCTCATCACTCCATTTTGCTCTTTGGAAAATACTCTCAACTTTGGATATCACTGGGGTCCTGACAACACAGACTTACTGACAGCTCGGGATGCGGGGACCTGAAGATACTTTGGTCATGGAGACACTTTGCTGTTTTGCCTCAAGAGCACCCCACCAAAGGGGCTTGATATGGAGGAGGTTGAAGAGGCTGCATCCTGTTTCCCATCTGTTCCTGCCTCTTTCTGCATGGTAAAATTTTCCTGTCAGGCTGCAGCAATACCCAGGGAGTCTTCTGCTCTCTGGTACTTCATATAAAACCAAGGAGGGACTTACCTATTTGCTCCAGAGCAAACAACCTGCACCTGCCTTTGTTTTCAGCCCTGAATTTCAGGATCCTATGTAAGAGCAGGATGACGCTCAGAGGTTTTATCCCTAGAATGGCTCTGTCTGCCACAAAGGGCTTGTATTCCACCAGCAGACAGAGTAAATGTGAAAATGTGCCATTCAATTACACAAAGAAAGAGAAGTGCAGGACTTTAAAAAGCTTTGGATCTCTCCTCCCAAGCGGTGGCTTCAGACCAGGCTACAATGGGCGGGCAAGCTGTAATGGGAAAGGCAATGCTAAGCAAGGGAGAGCACACCTGGGAGGCTATGCTGCAGAGAGCTCCATCCCATCCCCATGCACAGCTCAGCTGCTGATGCTGCGAGCCTGGCTTGGGCTGCTGACACTGATTTTTTTTTTCTTTTGGAAAGCAGTGAGAACATTGGAATATTCATTTCTTGAAAGCAAAATGCATCAAGACACAGTTGCCTGATGTAGTCACCGCAGGTAGAAACCAGAAGAGATGGTTGGACCTGGTTCAGTTCTCTTTTGACTGCTGCATGATCAGGCATAAATACCTGCAAGTGAGGGGAGCTGCCCCTGCTCATGCCAGCGGACATCAGGCCTGTCTCAGCACGTGTGTTGCCATCTGCAAAGCCTTATAAGTCTACCTGAGAAGGGTTTGTTAAATGGAGGCATTTGAAGCCCTCACTCTTACTCTTTGTCCTCAATTCTCATCTGTTTGAATTGTCATCACTCGTGAGCCCTGGAAAAAAGAAAAGAGAAAGAAAGGGAAGGTCCAATTTTGGGTCTAATCAACCTTGGTAATGTCCCTTTAAACAGCCACCTAGGAAAAACGAGCAGCTGCTTCAATTCATTAGCTCGGTGCAGATATACTGATACCGCACAGCTAGGCTGCCGTGCTGGCCGTGCTTCCTTTACCTGGTCTCTGCAAATCTTTAACCCCTGAGCGGCAGAACAAGAAGGCAGGACTGTGTCTGCAGTGTGGGTTTCCTGTGCACAGCGAGGGGCGTACTAGAGACGTTTCCCAGCTACACTAAGGATGTGCACTGCTGAGGAGAGTGTGGTGCCCGAGCTCCTTGTCCAAGAGTGCCGGCAGCAGTAGGGTGTCAGCACAGCCAAGGTGGGCAGCAGGCTGGAAGGTAGGTGGCTAAGAAATGCAGAGGACAGGTTGCCCTGAGCAGAGCCGCCTCCACGCATGAGAGCCACAGGTGCAGACCTGCAGTGGCAGGAAGCTACCTCCAACATTTTCAATGGATGGGGCCCCCTGCAGCCAGCTGTGTCCCTTGAGCACATCCTGGCAGTGGGAGGACCTCTGCCACCAGAGCAGCTTCACACCCATCTCTCCTACCTCCCCTACACTTGAGCATCCTCGTTGCCTTTGGGTGTTGATTTTGGTGCTGGTGAGGGGAGGGAGAGCTGTGTGTGCCTCCTGTTGAAATTGTTATCCTGTTCAGCAAAGGATATGTGATTGACTGGTCCTGAGCCAGGAGGAAAAGAGAGCCTCGAGCTCTAATCTAGTGGCTGGGGCTGACAAGAAGGCAGGATCCCTGGGGTTATCACCCCAGGATTGGTTATGTATTTTATGCTATGGTTTCTAAAGTAATGTGTGGGAACAGCTTTCTGTGACAGGTCTTATCTTCTCTGGTTGTGTTAGATGTGCTTGAGGAGTGTGTCCCAAACGGAGACCTTCATGGAATACAGGTGGAACAATGCAGGGATAAAAGTGATCAAACGCAATTCACTGACAGCTGGTGAAAACCAAGCACAGTGAATAATTTGAGGGTGGCACGCACTGCTACGATGACTGCTGCAGGCCAAGGGTATGAGTAGATTAAAAAATGCAATCAAACGACTTCATGGAAGAAAGGTTCGTTAAGGACTAATAAGAAAATGGTGCAGTGATACTCTGTGGTGCAGGAACTCTCCAACCTTGGCTTGCCTGAGGCTGGGAGGGATTACGCAGAAGGAATATTACTGTGCACTCACCCAGTGCTTCCCCTCTGCCCTAGGACCTTCTGTGGCCATGACTGGGGACAGACTCCTGGGGGACGTGACGCTGGCGCTGGCTCTCTACAACCGTTTTCAGGGTGCAGAACTTCCCCACTCCCCAAGCCCTCTTACAGTGGAAGGATGAAGTTTCTCATCTTCCCCAGGCCTGTGTTCCTGGGTATGGCATGGGAACCTCCTGTGGGTTGTGGACACCCGGACCTTCACTTCTCCGGACCACTGAGGAGGAACGGTAACTGGATTAGGATTGGGTCCACTTTCTCCAGCCCCTGCTGTAGCACAGGTTGGCTGTGGCACAGCCTCCAGTGCAGAAGCAGATACATTCACCTGGCAGTCTGCATCAGGGACCTTAGCTGCTGAAATGGTTTCCTCAGGTTTGAGGATAGACCGTCCTTCAGGACACCTTTCCCTGCTGCCCTTCCCTGCACGTTCTATGGCTGTGGATCTGGGCAGATGATCTGAACCACTAAAAAGCCCTAAGAAGGAGAGAAAAAAAAAAAAAGAAAAGCAAACCTATAATGCCATAAAACCTGTGATGGCACGGAGTTGTGGTTTCATATATGGTGCTGTAGTCTCCATGAGGTTCTTTGCTGGTCTGTCCCTAAGACAAGAACTTGTCCTTTCCCATGGCAAGGGGAAGCCTCCAGACTTTGGGACTGTCAATCTGGCATCTTCCTGGTGCATTCAGATTCTTCCCTATGCCCTCCTGTAGCAAATATTTGCTGAGTGCACTGAGAAAAGCAAAAGCTGCGTCTGTCCGTGGGCTCCAGGGAGGCTCCGTGTCCTCAGAAGCAGGTCACAGGCAGCTGTGGAGGAAGGGAGGGTATTGGCAGCAAAGGGATGAGTTATTCCAATTTCCTGGAGAGGGAGAGCAGGTCCCACCTTGGCGGCAGCACTCCTCGTGATGGGGAAGTGCTGAAGGGGTGGGCTGAGGACAGTAGGCTCTGAGTGGATGCCATGTCTGGGCTTTGAGCCCATGAAGGAGCTGTTGCTGAGTCCCAAGGACCTGGTGCCATGTGCCGTTGTCACACACGAACCCTGGCCAGGCTCAGAGGAAGCAGGAGTTGGGCTGGGGGGTCTCCTCTGAAGGACCTCACCACCCCGTGTCCTGGCCTCAGGTACTGCCCCACCACAAACAGATGGGGATGTTAGTCATGCTTCTGGCTCTGCTGTCTCAGGTCTCTGAGTGAGATACAGGAGCTGAGTGTCAGGTTGTTATTAAATATCATTAATAAGTGACAAAACTGTGTAGAGCACTTCAGGTGCAGACAATGGCCGGAGGAAGCATCGCTTGCAGCACCGGGGAGAGACGAGCAAGTGATGAAGGTCAGAGATGCATTGTTCAGTGCTTCCTCTTTCTCCCTCTCTCCTGGCCATCACCTCGAGGAGATAGGAGGGGATGGATGTTCCCTCTGGGGGAAATGCAGGTTTCTGAGCAACCCCTAGGTGTCTCAGGGAGTCTTTAACACAGCAGAGCAGGGGGTCCCCAGATTGACATTGAGCGCAAAGAGGACCTGTGCAGCCCCTGGACCTCCCTGCTCTGATGTTGATCTACTTTTGAGGGGCTCCTGTATGGAGCGGGACAGAATGCCATCCCATCATGGTAGAAAGGCTCTCTGAGCAACCTCTCTACTCTGTGGAGGCAACCGGAAAAGAAATTTTGCAACCAAAATGTTTTTCTTGCTAAATAGGTTTCATGCTTGGTGCTAGCTTTCCCCTGCAACTCTGCATGAGAAAGCTGGAGTTGAAGGAGGGCTGAGAAGGCAGCGTTCAAACCATCAGCCCCAGCATGTCTGGGAAAGCTGCCCAGTTGCTTAGGTGCCGTGGACAGGAGCACAGCTCTGTGGAAAATCTGGCTTCAGTGATGGGGACATGAGCTATAGGAAACAGAAAGCAATCGTGTAAATGGAGGATGGAGGTAGGTAAACCTCTGGTGAACGTGCCCAGGGAGCGGAGGGCTGGAAAGTCATGTAATCATCTGCTTGAAGCAATAGCAGGTCATCAGCAGCGCAGAGAGATGCTTCCTCGTGTTTGTTTAGGGCGAGATGCCCTAGTTTCATGCTTTCAGTGGAGTCCCTAATTATTCCTCAGTCTTTGTAGTGAGCTAATTAGTTTAGCAGCACTCAAGCCTGGGGAACGCTGAAAGGCTTGGGAAGCGCAAGCTGGAGTGACGAGGAGGAGAGAGCTGGTGGAAGATGGTGGGCTGATGAACAGGAATGGCTGGGAACAGGGCAGGACTTGGAGAGCTGATGGATAATGGCTGGGGAAGGATGATGGAGGAGGGAAGAGCCGTGATCTGGTGTCAGGCAAGGTGCTCAGGTGTAATGATACGGGGAGCGGTGATGAAGTGGCAGGCAGTAATTGCAGGGGGGATGCCAAGGTGGAGCGAGGTGGGAAGGGAGCAAGAAGGCTGGTCCGTGGGAAAGCAGCCACAGAGCACGGCACGGGCCTGGCAGCTCGTCGGGGCAGGTGGGATCCTGCTTTCTGCCCAGGGACCGCGTGGCGCGGAGCTGTGGCCGGGCACGGCAGCCATGCAGAGGGCATGGCCCCAAGCCCCGGCAGCGAGGGGAGAGCATGGCACGGGCGCTGCAATGCTGGCCAGCCCCGCTGCAGCCGAGGAGGTGCTTGCTGGGGCAGCTCCTTGTCCTGGGGCACCGCTGACTTCTGGCCTGCGGGACATGCAGTGTTTTCTGACTGTCCCACCTCTTTTCTAGCTTAGCAGTGACACCGGGGACCTGCAGAGAGGCCGGTCCCTGAACCTGGTCCCCGGCACTTGCCTTTCCATCCCATCAGCACTGATTCTTGCGGCGAGGGCTGCTGTGGGTAAGTACCCCCACCATAACTGATGTGTCCTCGCGTAGTCCGCCATGCTCCTGCACGCACAGTCTGCTCTAACCGGTCTCCGTGTGTGTCGGGGTGCCGCACTGCTTTCCGATGCTCTCTAGGCTGCTCAGGGTTGTGGCCCGAAGCCCGTGCTTCCTCGGCCTGGCCCGCGAGCCCGGGAGCCGGCGCTCTCGTTTCTATCCTCGCTGTCGATGTGGAGTTCCCAGTGGCCATGGAGCGCCGCATGGGTCAGCTCTGAAGTGCCCAGATGGCCGTGGATTTATTGCGGTATTATCCTACTAGTGCCGCAAATGGTGTCATCTGTCTTCTAAACTTTGCACTTTATTTCAGGGAGAGAATTCAGTATATCCAGGCAATATGCTATAGTTTTAGCATATGATAAAGCCCTGCTGGGAAGTGTAGTTTTATTGATTTTGTTATTAAAGTGCCATTGGAATAAATCTGCTCATTTGAATGAAGTGTAACTGGCACGGGATGAAATCTTGGGAAGGGCCGGAGCTGCCCTCTGCCTGGTCCTGGGGAGCTGAGACGGAGCTGCTGGTCCCTGCTCGCTGCGGTAGGATCCCCCCTGCCCTCCGCAGCCACTGGAGCCCCCTGGGAAACTCAGTTTGGAAACCTCGGGAGGGGAACAAGCTGTGGCCCGTTATGGTGGCAGGGGGTACCGTATTTTAGTCGAGTTTGATATTGCTTCCCTGGTCCTTTGCTCAGGTAAGTACATTGTTTTAAGGGGAATTGAGGAAAAATCTCTTTCACAGGGCAGTATTTCTTTAGTGCCACCAGTAATGGAGGGGGATTGGGAAATGAACCATTGCCTGTTATATCAGGGCCTAACTGCACAGCCCATGCTTTCCAGTTAAAATTTGATTGCTTGGAATCCTGAGGATTATGGAAAATAAGAAAAATGCCTAGTAAAATTTATGGGTTTTACTCACAACATGATAGAATTGCAGTAAATCTGTCATAACCATGCAGATATGGACCCAGAAAAAGAGAGGAAAGCGAGAGGCCCGCTTTCTCCAGGAGCAGCGAGGGCTGGGAGGCCGGAGGTGCCGCGTGTGCCCAAGGCAGGGCTGCAAGAACGGCGGCAGGGCTGCTCCCGCGGCATCGCCTCCGGGCTCTGCCTGCCCCTCCGGCGCCGAGGGCTGCCGTGGGTCGTCCCGCCCGGGCTGCGAGAAATGCTGCGCCAGCACAGCGGGAGATGGTGCGCGCACAAAGATGATTTTCTTTCTCCCTCTTCTTTTGAAGCGACCGGTTTCGCAGGGCTCGTTTTGGCCCCAGGTTTATGCAGGTGCATGTTTGCAGGATGCGGGGGGAGACGGGGAAGGAAAGGACGAAAGGAGGCAGCAGCACGGCAAAGAGAAATTTCCCCCCTCCGTTCTGTGTCATTTTGCTGCTTGCTGCGGCGGGAGCAGGATGGGACCCTGTCGGAGGAGGGGGGCGGAGAGCCGAGGGAAGGATGTGTGCGGAAAGAGGGGACTGCGGGAACCGCCGGCGGCATGGCGGGGGAGCGCAGAGCACCTGGCAGAGAGAAATGGCAGGAGAGCCGGAGGAGCACAGGCAGCAGAAAGTTAAAAAGAAGAAGAAGAAAAAAAAGGCGATAAGGGAGAAAAAGGGCGAGAGTAAAAAATTGACTCTGAAGCCGAGATAAGAGAGGGAGGGTGGTTAGCGAGAGAAGGAATAAAATTAAGTGTGATAAGACCCGATAGAAATGGGAAAAGGCAGCAAACCAGCCGGGCCGTGGCGGAGGGGAGGCGTTGGGGCCGCCGAGGGGCTGCCCCGGGCCGGGCGCAGGCACCCGGCGATCGGGGGAGCCGAGGGCCGGTGTGACCCCCCTGCTTCGCTCCCCTCCTGCCCCGCGTAGGCAAGGGCACTGGTCTTAAACCTGCCCCACCGTGGGGATCCCCGTGGGGCTGCCCGTCTTGGGAGCCGGGGAAGCAGAGCACAATTTATAAGCAGCCTCCCCCCCGGACCCCAAAACACGCCTTTCCCTGGCTCTTTGCCTCAGCCTGGGTCTTGTCACCCCATTAACCTGTTTATACAGTGTTTTGCATTTATCCTTGTTCCGATGGACCAGCTAAAAAAATGGTGTCTGGCTCTGCCCCACGTTTCCTTGATGAGCAATGCTGGAATCCAGCCCCCTGCTCACTCACCCCTGATTAAACTGCAATAAAAACACACTGTAAATTTCAGCAAAGGAGAGAAAGAGAGTTTATTCTTTTTTTTCTCCATCTTTACAGCCATGAAAATTGCTGAGCTGAGATGCTGGCCACTCTGCGAGGTTTTTCTTCTGCTCCATCCATCTGCTTTAATCACATGGTGACTTAAAAAAAAAAAAACAAAAAACTATCCAGTTCACAAAGCATCGAAGATTAAAAAAAATCGGTGTGGAGGATAAACTGTGCAGCAGCAGCAGCAGCGCTGCCGAGTAGCGGGCGAAGTCGCTAACGAGGGCTCCGAGCTGGGGCCGCAGCGCCGGGCAGGGAGGCAGCGGGCCGGGCGCGTGGGGCAGCCGGGCGCGTGGGCGGCCCGCGTGGGTTCGCAGGGGCGATGTGGGTGCTGTGCGTTCCCCGAAATGGTTTAGGTTCGCGCACCGGTTCCCCGGCAGGGGCTGGCAGGCGCAGCTCCTGCCTCCGCTGGCAGCTCGCGCTGGGGAAGGGCAGCGCGGCGACGGGGTTGAGGGCTGCGAGAAATGCTGCGCCAGCACAGCCGGAGACGGTACGCGGACAAAGATGATTTTCTTTCTCCCTCTTCTTTTGAAGCTTCTTTTTAACAGTGAAGGACTCCTGCCTCCCTTTGATTGCTGGGACACGCATGCAGCAAATACCTTGTTGGACTTGGTTATTATTTTTTTTTTTTAAATCTGTGTGTGTTGAATTAGCTCTTTTAATTACGGCATTAAAAAGGATAACTGGAGTCAATTAAAAAGCTCTTTCAGATCAGTAGTGTTAATAGCTGTCCGGGAACATGGAGACCCCCCCCCCTTTCTGCCGCCTGATGAGCGGCTGATTGAATTATTGTCAGTCCTGGCAACAAAGCTTAAATAGAGATTTCTACACCTAATGCGCAAGGCTCTCGGCATCCCTCTCGGCAGGGCTCAGGCCATGTCCCAGCCTGGCCCAGCTCCCCTCCGCGCCCGAGGCGGAGCTGCTGCCAGCGGGCGCCGGGTGCCAGGCTCGCGGGCGTCAGCGCCGCGGCACGGGCTGGGCCGCCGGCCTTCCCCTGAGCTGGGGCCTCGTTTTGTGCATCGTTACTTGTGGTTTAATATCAAGCCCACTGAAAAAGATGGTTGCAGACAGTGGGGGCAGGAGAAATCAGGAAAGAAGCATTTTGCTTTGGCTCTTTTTAAAAGAAAAAAGCAAAAGGCTTTAAAAAAATGCTTTGGTTTCAAAGGTGTACAAACAGGAAAGATGGTTAGAAATGAGAAGCTAACAAATCAAAGCCCATGAAACCCACTGTGGAGAAAGAAACGCAAAATATGTTGTTTCAAGATGAATGCAAAGCTGAAACCAGCAAAAAATACTGCCCTCCCAGCAAACACAGATGTTTTAGCTTGATTTTCTAGATTGGCACATTGCTGGAAGAAAAGAAAATCCATTCCTCTCCTGTTCGCGCTCCAGGTTCCTGTCTCTTATTTTTTATTACGTTGCAGTGACTTTGATCCCTGAGGACTCCTTAAGCGTGCTGCAACTGAAGCACGTGAATCTCCGCTCCTCCACTCCGGTGAGCGAGGGGGCCCAGAGACGCGGGGCAGCGTCCCGCGCGTGTCCCCCGGGCGCAGGGGAGCGCTCGGCCGCGCTTCACAGCCACGTGCTGAGCGACCGGAGCTGGCAACAGCCCTGCAGCCGCGGCCGCTGGGCTCGCTCCGGATCCGAGGCCGTCGCCTGGACCTGTTTCTTGGAGCGCCTCCTGCAGCAGCCCCTGGGCCGGCACCTGGCAGTGCGCTGGTCCACTGCAGGGCTGGTCCCCATGGGGCGGGAATCAGAGGTTTGGGGGGTTTTGGTAACTCCTGATTTATTTGGGGGCATGATGTCACCTCTCTGGGGCCGGGTGACCCCAGGACCTGTTGGCTGGAGTCCCTGGTCCCCAGGGTGCCAGGCAGAAGATGCTGCCCATGGGAGGAAGCTCCCAGCCCAGCACCAGTCTTTGGTGCTGCCTTGGCAGGAAAAACCCTTCCGGAGATGTCCAGTGAGCCAAAAAGCTGCCTGCGGCCTGGCCCCAGCCACGCGCTGGCCCCTGCCCCAGTGGCCGTGGGTTCCCATCCCCTTGGACGCGGGAACCGCGTGGCGGTGCCCTATTGCTGCTGCTGCTGCCGGGCCTGCACCAAGGGAATCGCTGCCGTTCCCGTCAGGAGAACTGCCTTTTAATTAAATTCTTCTGGAGGCTGGGATATTGGCAAAGCCCAACTGGGGAAGGGCTGAGCCTGTTTGATGAAGCTTCGCTTGCTTTCAAAGCTTAACTTGAAACATCGCATTCCCCATCGCTCCCCGTCTCTTAATTTCGCTCGCTCCCTCTGCGCGTGCCCTCCTGACTTGCTCCTTTTAATTCATTTGCTGTACAAAGCCTTTACGCCAATGCTTTTTTTTTTCAGAGCATGTGCTGTAGCCTCGCTGCTCTGGTCACCGGGAAGGACTGTTGTTCCCAAGGACCAGTGGCGGCCGAGACGCCACGGTGATGGGTGCGCTGGGGCTGGCACTGCGGGGCAGACAGCGAGATGACAGCCTGCACCACCTCCCCGCTGCAGCCCCGTGCCTGCTCCCTCTCACTCGGCTCTGCGCGTGAGTATTCATATATGTATTTATTTTTCCAGACAAGGTTTCTTGCAAGCCAGATTGCCTCGGAGGTGCCGGAGGGTGCTTAGAGGCTGGCTGCCAGTGGTCGGGACGAAAGGCGCAGTGAGAGGCATTGCAAGCAGGCAGGGTGGGTGCTGAGGGTGCCTGGATGCTGCGGGGGGTGGCCTGGGGCTCCGCGAGACACCGAGCGCTGCTGCCACCGGCGCAGGGAGGGCATCGCTCTAACGGCCCCGCAGCGTCTGTCAGCCCTGGGCACGGGGAGCCGCTTTCTCGCTGCGGGCACCACCACCCGCAGAGCCCAGTGCCAGAGGAGGCTCGTCCCCTGTGAACGAGGAGACGCGGTGCTGCTGCTCACGATGGGTGCCGCGGCGTCCTCGCCTCCCGCACGGGGAGCCCCGCTCCCGGGACGCCTGGGGCGAAGCCTGGCACGGCCGGCTCGCAGCCTGTGGGCACAACATGCTGGTACCTGCCCCTGGGCTGCCCCGTGGTGGGGCTTCACATCCTTCTCACCTTGCGGAGGGCAGGAGACCGGCAAACACGGCTAATTACTGCTTACGTGGGCACATCAGAGCTGCTGCTCGGCCTCCCCAGGGCTTGCAGGGCTGAGCTGGCCAGAGAGAAAGGTGTTAAAGGGAATTGGCTATAAAAACACAACCGGTCGTCAGGAAAAAAAGTCAAACTCCTCTCGGTGCTGTGCAGGGCCTCACCTGTCCCCGTGGAAGGTGCCTTTTCTGAGCCCTTTGCGTCAGTGGGCGAAAATGCCTCCGAGGCGAGAGCATCAGGAAGGGGAGAGCCCAAGCGCTAACCAGGGATACAGAACCGGACAGATCAAGAAGTCAAGATTTTGCATTCCAACTATCTATAGGAAATAGGGTTTTTTTATTATTTCAAGTTTTCATAAAAATCCATAATTATTGAAATCAGTTACAGAAGAAAGTTCGTAACTTTTTATTGATTTTATTTCTTTTCT
The DNA here is from genome assembly GCF_036417845.1 of Apteryx mantelli. NCBI lineage: Eukaryota > Metazoa > Chordata > Aves > Apterygiformes > Apterygidae > Apteryx > Apteryx mantelli. The sequence goes on from NC_089992.1 coordinate 22,863,297, forward strand.
CTTTCTTTTTCTTTTTCCCCCCTCTGTTGTTTTTCCCTCTTAGAGTTATATCTGACACCAGAGTCCATCAGACAAAGTCCTTACAAACATGGGAGTCCTGAAGACATCAGCTGAATGTTTTCCTGGTATAAAGAGGAGGAGGAGGAGGAAAAAGAGGTGGTGACGGTGCAGGTGCGGTGGGTTTGGAGAGGGGTGAAGGGTGTGGTGGAAGGAGAGAGGTCGGTATGTTTGTAGCAATGTTTGTTTTTTTAATTATTTTTTATTTGTTCATTTGTTCTTTTTTTAAAAAAAAAATTATTATTTGCAAATTGTTGCCTGGTTAAATCATTTTCATGTTGAACTTGCGTGGTGCATCGGCAGAGCTGATGCCCGCGTCAGACTTGCGTGGCACGTACTCAATTTCAATGTTGTGCTTGGTGTTGCCTTTCCCCCGGCTCCATAGGAAGAGGAGCACCAGACAGAAGAGCACGACGCCCAGGAAGGAAATGAAGCCCATGGTGGTGGCAATGATGAGAGTCTTGATGTCAAAGGGGAAAGGCACGGTGGCACGCGTGCTGTTGGCATCGCTCTCGTTGGGCTGATTGGAGATGAACGCGAAGGTCTTGTTGGGCTGGTGGGGCCAGTCTGGGGAGTAGCTGCGCACGTGCAGGTGGGCCAGCATGGTGTCGTTGCCACCTGCGTTGCTGGCAATGCATAGGTAGGTGCCGTTGTCCTGGATCTGGGCGTAGCGCACCTCCAGCGTGCCATCAGGGAAGACAGTGAGCCGCCCGTTGGTTTTGGTAGAGATGAGGTGCTTCCGGGGAGAGAGCCACATGATGGTGGGAGGTGGGTCCCCATCTGCCCGACAGACAAAATGGACCGTGTGGCCTTCGTCCACAAAGATCTGCTGAGGTTTGCGGTCCCGTATCCGTGCTCGGCGGCAGGTGAAATAGTTGGGCAGGAGGACATCAGGGAAATCTTTGAACTCCTTGCCCTGGACAAACTCGGGGGTGGAGCAGGTGGGCTGCTGCTTGTTGAAGTTCAACCTCCATCGCCGCCGGAAAACCCAGAGCAGCCGACAGTCGCAGGCTAAGGGGTTGTTGTCGAGGATGAGCGTCTCTAGGTTCCCCACCGAATGGAAGGCTGACTCCTCCAGGGTGGTCAGCAAATTCCCCGACACGTTCAGGATGCGCAGGTAATTGAGGCCGCGGAAGGCAAAGGGCTCGACCATGGTGAGCTGACCTCCCACCAGCTGAATCTCCTGCAGCCTGAGCAGGTCATGGAGCATGGAGCCCTCAATGGTGACGATGGGGTTGTAGGACAGATTCAGGAACCGGAGGTAAACTAAGTGCCTCACTGACACATACGGGATGGACGTCAGGTTGCAGTGGGTGATGGACAAGGAGGTCAGGTTCAGCCCATAGAGGCAGTTGGATGTCATGGTATCCAGGTAGGGCCAGTGTGAGATCTCAAGGACCTTGAGCCTGTATAACCTCTTGAACGAGTAATCCCGGATGGCGTTGATGTTCAGGTGGCGCAGCCGCAGCACAATCAAGCCATGCAGGTGAGACAGGGCCTCCGTGGGGATGGAGGTCAGGTTGCATTTCTCAAGGGTCAGCTGCTCCAGGCTGTTGAGGCCGCTGAAGGCCCGGTGGGAGATGTAGACAAGGTCGTTGTCCCCGACCTCCAAAGACTTCAGGTTGTACAAGTCCTGGAACATGTAATCTAGGAGGATCACAATTTTGTTCTCACTAATATCTAGCTTGGTAAGGTTGCTGAGTCCAGTAAACACCCCCAAAGGGATCAGCTTGAGTCTGTTACTCCTGAGCCCCAGTGTCCTGAGGTTGAAGAGGTTGTTGAAAGCCCCAGGTTCAATGGCACTGATAATGTTCTCATTTAGCTCCAGCTCCTCCAGGTGAGGGTAGTTGGCAAATTCATCCTGGTTGAGCGTCTTGATGCGGTTCTTGCCCAAGTCCAGCAGCCTGGTCTCAGTCGGGATCCCCTCTGGGACGACCATGAATCGCTTCCGGTGACACAGCACGGAGCGCTCCTGGGCAGAGCACTCGCAGCGCGGCGGGCAGCCCGTGGCGGAGCCGGACAGGATGGATCCCAGCATCAGGAGGAGAATAGGCTGCCAGCAGGCCAGGATTGGGCTGCGCATACTCGCCTCCCCCGCTATCATCCTATCTCTCACCTGCAGGTAACACGGTGCGGGAGGGGGAGAGAAAACAAAGGAGGACATGAGCGACCGACAGGCACAACCATGGCACGAGGCACTCTGCCGCGAGCATGCCGCTAGGTTTACTGTCCTGGCAGAGCTGACATTAACACACAGTGGGCAAGATCGGACCTCTCTAGGCACTTAACCCCAATATTTCAATACACACAGCAAACACTCCCCACCACAGGACATGCACAGGTTCGTGTGTGGTCTGTACGCTGTGGGGAGGCCTTTGGAGAAGAGATGACTGCTTGGCCCGGCACAGAGCATCAGCTCACGCTTTGGCTCAGCCCTCCTAGCTGTTTGCAGGGCTTGGGCTCATCCACCTTTTCCAGGCTCACCTGGTCACTGAGCAAAGGAAGGGGCCTGGTTAACAGGGGACCATCCCTGAGCTGTGGGACTGCTGTCCCCTGGCTTCCCCACTGGTTTGGAGGACTTCAACCCTGCAAACAGAAGGGGACTAAATGGTCCATGTCACCCTTCGCCAGCAGGTGGGAGCTGCTGCTCTTGGTTATTGAATGTGCCTTGAGATGGGCCATGGGCATAGCAGGGGGCCAGCTCTGCCTCATTTAGACTGACAGGGGCCTGCCAGGAAAACTGAGGCATCAAGACATGTGGTTCAATGGTTGAATCAAGAATAAAAGCTGTGTTTGGGGGCAGAGCGATGAGCTTTGCTGACAGGGGTGGAACAGGGGCCCTTCGCCCAGCGCTCTCCCGGGTCTTGGTGTCACAGGCCGGCTGCACGCTCCCTTTCTGTCCCCCAAAACATTTGAGGGCTACAGATGACCCAGGCGAACACCGTGGACCCCTTCGGAGAGGGAGGCCAACCTCCTCTGCCTGCGTGAGGAGGCCAAAGGCACAGCGTGGGGAGCTGGGATGAGGAGCTCCTCGTTTGCCAGCAGAAATCCAGCCTTTTGGCTAAAACTCTGTCTCCTCCTCCCCTCCATGCCCCAATTTTTGACTTGGTGATTGAACGTGCTCAGATTTGAGTGAAAAGCCTTGAGGAAGCTGTGTCAGACAGAGCGCGCTTCCTCGGCTTCTTAAAAAAAACCACCACTAAACACATCTATCTACATCCTATTTTAAGCTCTTGAAATTATTCAGTTCCCTGTAGATGGAGCCTGAATATAAAGGCTGCTTTGCAAATGCAGAGGAGCGGACTGCGGGACCGGCCTGGCGGACAGACCGAGGAGGCTGCGGAGCCCCTGCCCGGCTCGGCCGGCAGCGGGTGCTGCTGAGCGGGAGGCAGCAGCCACCGGCTCCGCGGGGCCGGGGCTCTTCCTCCGCGCGCTCGTGCCAGGCGGCCCCCAGCATCCCCGGCTCGGGAGCATCTGGGTTTCGGCGCCTGCCCCATGGTTCCCAGTCGTACAGGCACCTGGACTCGCGCGTGCCGCGTGCCAGGCCCTCTCAGCCGGCGCTGGCGTTGGGGAGCAGAGCCGCGAGCCGCTTGGGAGCTGCTGGGAAGGATCCCTGGGGGGCTGTGACCTCCGAGGAAAAAAAGTAAGAAAATACGGCAGCCGCCATCTCTTTGCTTCTGGGATCCCCAGCAAAAGCATTTGACAAGCTCTCGTCCCCTTCTGCTTTTTGTGGCCTCTCGTTGCAGAGCGGGGAAGACCATGGGCAGCTACAGCGTCCAGAAGAAACCCCAAGCCCCGGCTTGGACATTCACCCTCAACGGCACAGTCTGCAAAGCAGCGGGGACCGGGCGGGCGGACGGGAGAGCGCAGAGCTGGCCCTGCCCAGCAGGTGCCGGGGAGCCGCTGGCCGCGGTCCGGGAGCCCCGCCGGGCACGCGGAGCCGCCGGCCGCGGCGGGCGAGCGCAGCCTGGGAGCGGAGCCGCCGCCGGCTCTATGAAGTTATTCACGGCGAGTTATGGCCTGGCGAAGGCCGCTTGTGCCTCCGGACCATAAACAACCCCATCACAGCGGCAAGCGGACGCAAAAGCTCCTGTCACGCTGCTTCTGTTGCATTTATTTTCTGTGGTGTTCGAGCTGTTACGAGGGATCAAATCATATTAATATTGCATATTGGATGTATAGCTGCTCCGGACTGTGTTTATATCTATTGTAATGTGTACGCTCTGCATTGCTTCCACTAATGCTATTTATGGCTATCGCTGAATATACTCAATACATTACTTTCATTGGTTCAGTTTATATCCATCATTATATATCCTGTGCATTACTTTCCCTGCTCTAGCACTATTTATGGGTCTGTTACAGATTTTCTGTATTACTTTCATTGCTTCTGTTTATATTCCTCATTTCATATAGATATGTGGCCCAAGTATAAATTTTGTTCCAAAAAAATTATTCAAAAAAATTTTTTTTGCAAGGCGCAAGGATGAAAGATGAGGTACTGGCCATAAAAACATCCTCCGCCACCACCTCCGCAACCGCGAGGCCTCGGCACCGCGCGGCCCTGGGGCCTGGCTCGCTCGGGTGTGAGCTGCGGGCGTCCCACAGAAACCCTCCGGCGGTTTCATCCCGGTTCCCCGTCCGTCTCCAGCGGCCTTTCCCGCGCACCCCCGCGGCAGGGCTGCGCGCTGCGGGGGGCCCAGGGGCGGCGCTTTTGGGGCGATTCCTGCGCGTCTCGGCCAGCAGACGGGTCCCTCTCGGTGGACGTGATCCAGCACCCCTGAGTCCGGCAGAAACGTTTCCAGTGGCTTCGCCTGGGCCCGGGCCAGGCTGCAACGAGCCGTGCGCCGGGTATTTACAATCCGTCACCTCCCGCGTTGTCGCCTGGGTACTGCCGACCGCGCTGGGCAGCACGGGAAATGCCGGCTGGCCTGCGGCTCCCGGTGTGGCGCTTCCCAGCTGGGCTCTCATGGGCCCGCCAGGGTCCCGGCGCTGGAGACGTGGCAGATGCGAAGGCCTCCTCCTCCTCCTCCTGCTCCTGCTCCTGCTCCTGCTCCTGCTCCTGCCCTGCTGCGCAGGTGGTGCTCCTGTGCCCAGACCCGCTTGCAAACACACGCTGGCTCCGAGCAGCCTCCCTTGGCCAGTATTTCTCAGAAAGCAATTCCCACTCCTCACGGCCATGCTGAGAAAGCCATCAAAGCAAGCAAAACACCGCATGCAAAACAAAATGTGGTCTAAGGGGCTTAATTATCCCAGACTGAAAAGCCTTCAGCTCATTAGACTGACAGGCAGCAGCCTTATTTGGATGTGCTCTTTGCGGAAACGTCCCACTCTGCCCCTGCGTGCGACTACGCGCCAGTGCCGATGGGCGCGGGATGGGCGCCGAGGGCCAAGTCCTGCCCGGCGCCTCCCTGTGCACGCTCCCGCGTCAGCCTGGGCCTCCGCAGGGCCAAATCCTGCCTCTGCGCCAGCAGCGAGGGCATTGCACCTGCAGTAAATCTGGCCCTGTGCTGCCATGTGGCCTTGCAAGAGCCCTGTCCTAGTCTCGCCTGCCGTTCTGTTTTTCCCAGCTTTCTATTCCCGGGAAAGCCTGCGGCAGCACACTCAAGTCCAGCCCGCTGTCGGACAGACCCCAGCGAGGGGCTAGACCGCAGCCGGCATAAATCAGCGTAGCTCCGGGTCCGCTCCGGCTGATTTACATCAGCTCAGGAACGGGTCCTAAGTCTCGCAGCACGATGGTCCGTCTGGTTAGGTCTAAGTATATGCGGCACGCCAGAGTTGCTACATCTGCCAGCCTGGGCCTGCGAGCGACTGCACGGCCTTGGCCGTGAGAAACAACGGCCAAACCTGCGTGCAGAAACGAAGGCTTCGTTGGCCAAGAGGTAAACGATAAGCCAACAGATGATAAATGAACAACGCAAAATCTGCATGTCATTAGAGCCCAGACAAGCCCACTTGCATAGAATTAAAGTCTAGACACGCCTCACGTGTTATTAGGTCTCAGCTAAATTTAAATCCACAATAAATACAATCCCTGACAAAAACATCAGTAATCTTAATAGCCAGAGTCACATAAGAGCTTTGAGAGAAAGACAATGAATAAGCTGAAAATTCAGGGCTAAGATGAGCTTTAAATCACGTCTGTTTCCCATTTACCTCTGGACACTTCAGAGAGGAACAGATATGCCTCAAGGTGCAGTGGCTATCAAGAGGCGCCCTTCCAAAAATGACTGAAATCATGATCCGAGGTCAACAACCAAACCCCAGTTTTGGCAACTATTACACATGTCCCCACCATGGCTGGATTTCCTTAGCGTCAGCAAACCATCTCAGCCCCCAGTTGCAGATGTCCATGTGTTGGTCCTTCTGCTGCAAGAAGCCACCACGTTTTGGCAGGACATGGGCTTGTCCCTGCCAGCTGGGCCAGACGGGGCTGCAGGCAGCGCCCAAGCGGGCTTGGGCACCTTCATTAGGGCAATCTTAGGGAAAGGGCTTGGTGTCCCCAGGCCAGAGAAGCCGGTGGCTGCTCTGGGGGACTTGGAGCCTGTAGGAAGCTGGGAGGTGGCGGAGACAAAGTGCCACTGGGGGCTTTGCAACATTCGATGCCTCCCAAATTTGCTCCAAAAGGGACCATGAAACCTGCCCGACACTTGATTGCCCAAGTGCCTCCAGGTGCCCCAGCGTGTGCTGCCCGCCAGGATCAGGCCAGGTGGCTGAGTTGCCCAGGCCGGGCACCGGGAGGGAGAGATGTGGCCCTAACATGGCTCTCATTTGTTACATTAAAAAAAAAAAGGACAGATGAGAAAGGAGCAGCTGCTGGATTTACTGATGTTAGACAAAGATGACAGTGTGAACCAACAAAAAAAACCTCATGCCCACAGACACGGCATTGAGTGCCCCCATCCTCTCCAGCCTGCCGCCTCGGTACGGGGCCCCAAGGCGCAGCGCCCTCCTCCAAGGCAGGCGGCCAAAATCAGTAAGAGAGGAGCAGATGGGAGCGCCTGGCCGCGCTGCCTCCGTGCTAAATCCAGCAGGACCTGCTGGTTTTCCCCGGCTGGGCTCAGAGCTGCGGCAGGGAAGCTGCTGGTCCAGGCCTGAGCCTGCAACCGCAGCCCCGGGCCGGCCCGGAGCGCTGCCTGTCACGGCGTGAGCGGGGATCACCCCAGCATGCGAGAACAGCCCTGCTCCCCGCCAAACTGGCCCTGGCCCTGGCCCCGGCCCCAGCCCCAGCCCCAGCCCCGGCGGGCGCCCGGCTGGGCATGTGGGTTTGCTGCGTGGACAGCGAGCGCTCGGCAGCTTCTGCCGGCCGACAGCAAGCAAACAGCAAAATCCCCGCGTCAGCTAAACCCCCACCTGGCATTCATAAATTACAGAGCAGGCGACGGTCACCCTTGAACCAGATGCTTTTGAGAGCCTCTACGACAACGGGCAATTTAGGGCAAAGCCAGCCAAATCCCCGGGGCCCCGCTGTGCTTTGGTGGCTCAGCCAGGCCGGGGAGGAGGAGCGCAGCACCCGACCTGGCCCCGGACCCCCAGGAGCAGCCCTGGCGGGTGTCCCCAGCCCCGTGCTGTGGTGGGTCCCCAGCACCCCGGCTGCGTGGGGCTGCGGGTCAGCCCCGGGCTCACCACTGGCCCCGGCTCGCCGGTGTTGCACAAAACCTCCATGGCGTGGTATTCGGAGTCAGTGCTCTCGTCTCCTCCAAGCTGCTCTGGCTAAATCAAATTTTATTGAACTTGACTACATTTTAGAGATAAAGACTCCAGGTTTACAAATAAATATTTAACAACCTTTCCTGCTGCTAAAAGAGTTGCTTATCCAGACCCCGGGCTCTGCACTAAGTGTTCCTGTAGCTATCTGCAAAGCAGCAAAACAAAGGCAGAAGCTTTAATTTGCCAGACACGTTCGTGCCTATTTCCTCCTCGCTCCATCATTCCCTCCGCGTCCAACATGCATTTGTGGGCCCTGGTTCTTTGTCTTGCTCTCTCTCGCTCGCTCTTTCTCTCCCTCCCTGACCTGCTCCTCCCTCCTCCTCTTTTCCCACGCAAGCTCCGAAGCCCAGAAGTCAGCAATAGCTGCCGGGCTCCCCAGGGCACACGGGGGACAGCTGGGCGAGAGGGCCCAGGGCATGTAGCATGGAGGAAGCCCGTTCCCTTGTGGTGGCCGGGCCCTTCGCCGCTCCCTCAGCCCCGCTCTCGCGCCCCAGGCAGGGGCGGCGCTAGCCCAATCCTGCTCCAAGCGCTGCTGTTCGAGGCGGAGGTGGTCAGAGGTTTCCTTTGCCTCTGGTCTCCTCTTTTGTCCTTCAAGTGTTGCTGCCGATTCCCGCTGCTATTGCTGCGCAGCTCTTCCCTGCACCACGCTGCTTCACGTAAGGGAAAAGAACCCAAAATGCGAGATGCTAAAGTAAGCCCTGTGCACGCTGCAGACTTGCTGCAGGGAATAAGGACTGGACAACGGGAGGCACAGCGCTGCTCCGTGGCTCAACCAGCAGCCAGAGCCGCTGGGCTTGGGCACTCCTTGGGTTAGTGACCTGAGAGCCTGCCTTGCTCCCTATGGTTCTGGTTTGCCCCTTCCCTTCGCTCTGTGTTTTAGGCTGTCAGGGCCCTTTTTAGCCTGCGCAGCACCATGAGAGTGTCTTGGCGGCTCATGGAAATCCACCATCTTCCATAGGGCCTTCATTAACAGCTGGGCTGTTAACGAAGGGCGTGAAACCCGGCTGCTGCAGTGCAAAGGGTTGGTCTTCCTTGGGGTCCTGTGTCCTGTCCTGGTCTCCCTGGCTTGAAACCCTCCAGAAGCAGCATGAGGGGAGTTGAGAAGGGTGGAGAAAATGGTTAGTGGCTCAAAAGGGTTCCTTGAGGAGCGAGAGCCAGCCACAAGTGGCTGGGGTCACGGGCTCCCTCTCATCCATGCGCTTGCACAATTATCCAGCGGGGAAATTTTGTTCTGGCTGCTGAAGTTTTTGCTGCTGTGAGGCGGGAGCCTGAAATAGGTGCGCCGCAACCTGATCCGCCGTGGCAGTTGCTCTGAGGCTGGAGAAGAGCACTGAGACATATCTGAGATGCAAATCCCCTTCCGGCACTCTGAGCCTGGCTGGCACCAGACACCCCGCTGTTCTCGCCCCGCGGCAGCACCGCCGCGCAAGCACGACCTTCTCGTGGCCCCGGGCTCTGCCATGCAGTATGCTGCGCCCCACTGTGTCACGCTGGTTAAGTCGGGGAAGCATCAAGCCAAATGACGCAGGAGAGCAGAGTAAAAGGGGAGGGAAGGTGGCGTGGAGCAGGGCGCTGAGGTGGGCTGTGGGACCAGCAAGTTGGAAGAGATGCTTTGGGTGGTCGTCTGCTGGTTTAGCTCCGGGCTGCTCCCTGTTGGGGAACCCCAGCTGTGAATCTGTTCACCTCCATGAAGGGATGGATGTGAGGAGTGGGGAGATGAGCAATGATGGCCCAGAGCCAACCTTGGGAGAGGTTTGCAGCCCCGGAGGGCAGGGGCAAGTTCTAGGTTCAGGGAGGTGGGATGGAGACCTCGGCCGTCTCTGCAGGATGCTGAAGCTCAGAGCTTTTTGCTGAGGCCACTTGTCTCTGTGCTAGTGCTGCTTGCCCTCCACACACTTTTGCTCCCTCATTTTTAAAGGCTTTTCGCTCTCTTTCTGGCTGCACATGCTTCAGTGACCCATCAGCAAAGAAAACATCCTGACAAGTGATCAATAAGTAATTGCAAAGGCAGCTGTGGGTGCCTCAGGTGTAAAGCCCTGAGATAGCAAGAGATAAATGAGAACTGTAAGGGTGCAGAGCACCGTGGAGCTGGGCGCTGAGCCAGCCCTGCTCCCCTACGCATTGAGCGAGGGGCCTGCGATGCGGGCTGGCCCCCACTGCCCAAGCGAGCGTCATTTGTCAGTTTGACATTTTCCATGTCAGGCAAGTGGGAAGAGGTTGGGAGTTTTTCTGCTTTCAAAGACAAAGAGCAGGAGAGCTTGGTTCACTGGGGGAACATCTCCCAACGGTTGGTCTAGAGGCTCCATCACTTGAGTCACCTCAGACAAGGTCAGCAGGAGACCAGGAGGGGGATGTCTTCCTGGGACGGGCTGGAAAGGACATGGACCAGCTGGTTGAGTAGGGTTTTTCTCCTTTTTTCTCCAGCACGTCTCCCTGGGACTCCTGGGACTGGGTCACCTGGACATTTTAGTGGGCACTCGAGTGCTGAGAAGTGCTGTGGAGAAGAGGCATGGCTGCAGCCCAGGCTTCAGCACAGCATGAGGGGCTCTGTAAATGTTTCTCTCCCCAGTCTGCAGCTGTGCAAGAAGGATGGAAAAAACCTCAGCCTTCTCTAAGGGCTATGGAAACATTTGCACCGAGGAGGTGAAAGAAAGGTCAAAAGAGTGTCTTCTGGGAGAGCTGCCAGGATCAAGATGGCGTTGCAGAGGCATACTCCACGCTCGGCCCAATGTGCCCACAGCCAGCCGGGCATCTCGCAGTGAGGCCTTTCCTGAGGCAGCTCCCGCAAACATCCCTTCTGGGGAGCGCGGTGAACCTGCAGCTGCCAGAGCCCCAGCCATGGTCCCGTTCCTGCAGACACTGAAGAAAACTGCCTTCTTCTCCCGGCACAGCCCACTTGCGGCTGGGAACCATCCTTTCTCTTTGCACTTGAGGGAAGATTTGCTTCCTGAGCTAGGAAAGGGTTATCTGGAGCAACGCACCCTCGCTCTGCACCGCGGCGCTCGTGGGGGACCAGGTCGGTGCAACCAGCTCATGGTTTGGCTTTCCCGTGGGCAGGGGCTCCGGCAGCACCTGGGCTGCTCCTCCTGAGCATCCCGGGAGAGCTGCAGGCAGCAGGCGCGGGAGTTGCCGGCGGGACTCCCCCATGCACTCATTCATGGTCGCTTCGGCCTCGAGGCCTGGGAGCAGCCAGGATGCCGATGGCCTTGCAGGAGCGGGGTGATGGAGCCGCTTGCTGAGGCGCGTCGGGCTGGGCGCTGCCGCACGGACCGGCAGCTCCGCGCGTGGCTCCGCCGCGGGCCGGGCACAGCCGGGCCGGCTCAGCCCGCTATCACGTTTCTGCTGAATCAGCCGGAGCGCAGCGGTAGGGCGCGCGTGCCAGGTCCCTGCTCTTGTGTCAGCGGCAGGACAACACCTGATCTGGCACGAACGTGGCTGCTACAAAGTCACCCCGCTGCCAGCGCGCGTTTCCTCCGAGTCGGGTGCAGCTGGCACGTCCGTACGCTGCAGCCTGGCAGGGGTGGCCGCGGGCGACTGGGGCCAGCCGCCGCCGGGGGACAACCGCCTTCCTCTCGAGCTGTCCGCCGCCGCCAAAGCATTTCCGACACCACCGCATCCCCGGAAGCAGTGCCTGGCGCCGGGCTGGGGCGGCCGCCAGCCCTCCGGCGGCTCTGGGACGCGAACCCCGTGACAGCCCCGGTCTCGGCCACCGTGTCACCCCACTTGCTGCTGGCTCGCTGAGGCCGAAACCCCGGCTCCACGCGCCGCGCAGCCACGGCAAGCGGGGGCCGGCGAGCGCATCCTCCGGCTCCGGCAGGACGGCATGACGTTGCTTGCAAAGACCATGGGCACGTTTCTCATGTTGAATGTAAAAGGTCAGACTGTACTTGTGGCACCGCTTCTGTTCCCACACCACGCTCCCGAGCAGCGCAATACCCTGTTAATTCTGGAAAAGCACAAGGACTATCCGGAGCACTGCATCCTCCCTGGAAACCCACCTCCAGGATAATAGTGCCAGGACTTGAGAGACCATAAACTCAGCAGCTTTGCTGACTCCAGGGAAACCTGCTGATTTACCTCTGCTTAGGACCGGCCTGGATATTTTTATACTACCTAAAATAGGCAGCCTCATAAGCCTTCGCACAACGGCAGCGCCGCAACTGCCGAGCAGCGCGGAGAAGACGGCTTTGGGATAACCCAGCAGCAGTGCTGGCTGCGCGGCGCCAGCCAAGGAGCCGGGCACCCCGTGGCCGCCAGGAAGCACGGCCCCGGCTGGCGGGACGCGGCGCCCCGTGGCACCCCGCGGCCCGGCTGCCGAGGCGAGGGCGGCTCGGGGCGCCGGTGTCGGAGCGCGGGGCGGACCCTGCCCCAGTAGCTGCACCGCTGCATTTCCAAGCGCTGCCGGAGACGAAAGGCCCCAGCGCTCTCCATCTATCTCCTCTCAGGACTCTCTCCCGCCAGCCAGATCTCTATCTCTCTCCCCGATATTATTAAGTTTAGTTCGCGTAATAACAAAAATACTGCCGCAGGAATTTGCAGAAAGAGAGAAGCAGAGAAAAAAAGGAAGCAGAAGAAAGCATGAGCGATGGAGAATGCGGGGAGAGAGATTCCTCTTCCCAGCCTGGCTTTCTTTGTGCCGGTTTTACATGTATATTCTTTTTTTCTTTCCCCCTTTCTCGCTTGTTTGATTTTTTGCATTATTTATGGCTTGTCTTCAGGGCCTGTATTTCTTGTTATTGTTTCATTCAACAATAAAATAGATTAGATAAAAACAAACTGCGCTGAGCCCTGGCTGAGCCTGCCTGTCCTTCAGCCGGCAGCACCCACGGTGCCCGGGCAGAGCGGGACGTGGGGATGTGCAGCCGTGCCGTGCCGGGGCGCGTGGGCTCATGCCACCACCTCACCTGCCCTTTGCAGCCCCAAACCTCCTGCACGGGGAGGCAGCGCTTGATTTTTTTTTTGGAATTCCTGTTTTTTTTGGGGGCACTTCCATTGCAAAGGACAACCAGGCTGAGGACGAGCCAGTTTAACGAACGGCAGCGCCGAGAGCAGCCCAAGGACGGGGGTTCCTGGAGCAAACCGCGCCTCCAGCCAAGCGCCGGCGCGCGGCCGCCGTGGCACGCAGCGCTGGGGCACAGCACGGCACAGCACGGCACGGCGGGGAATCACGGCTGTCATCGCGACGTGTGCGGCGAGGAGCCTTCCCCGGCCCGGCGTGGGCAGCGAGGTGGCCCCAGCTCGCCGTGCAAGGGGGGGGGGGGGGGGGGGGGGGGGTTCCACGTGCTGCAGCGTGCCGAGGCCGGGCGAGCCCAGCGCGGAGGAGGCAGAGCCTCCGCGAGCGCTCAGACTTCGCGAGTCACCTCCGGGTTGTCTCCAAGGTCTCAATGAGTTGTTCCCCATTTCACACGTGACATCTCCAGTCTAAACAATGAGCTGAAAGAATAGATCACGTCAAAATATTTCTGCTTCTCCCTCCTACGAGAATTCCCCATTGGAGACCAATCCAATTAAGGTGCTGGTTACAAAATTAACCATAATTACAAGAGAGATATTTAATGTTTTGCATTCTGATGAAGAAACAGAATGGAAATTAAAAAAATTATATATTATATATATATATATATGGGTCCTACCAAGATGTCAAAGAGCAACGCAGGCGAGGCCGGGAGGAGGAGGCGACGGCGGAGGCCGGGAAAGGGCTGGTGGCGGGGGAGCGAGGGGACGTGCCGAGCGGAGAAGGGCCAGCGCCGCAGCCGACGGTGCAGCCGGGGGACCCAGCCAGCCCCAAAGGGGCAGCGCCGGCCGAGGCCGAGCCCCGCGGGAGGCGCAGGGGCGGTGGGGTGTCGCTCGCGGCGGCGTGCCTAGCTAAGGAAGCGCGTGTGCCGGGGAGAGGCTGTGCCCCCTTCTCTGCCGGGCAGCGGCAGGCTCCCACCCCGCGCGGGCGCCGAGCCCGCGGCCGGCCGCTCTCCCCGCAGCGGTGCGAGGCACCCGCCCGGCGTGAGCCGCCACGCCACACCGCGCGCGGGATCTCCCTGCCGCTGGCTTCCCCGGCCCCTGCCATGCCAGCGGCACTGGGACACCTGGGCCTGTTCCCAAGCCTGGGAGAGCCTTTCCCAGCTAGGCATGGCCCTCTCCCACGCTCCTGCGCTCCACGGGGGTCTCCGAAAGCCTGCGGAAGTTGAATATCGGGGATCGCTAGGACAGGACCAGAGAAACGAGGAGAAGGCATCTGCCCAGGTGGCCCCTGCATGTGTGACCCTGCGCACAGCCCTGGCTCCCGCATCGCCGACAGCCTGGAGCAGAGCAGAGGAGGGTAACAAGACAGTCCGTGGTGGAAACGGCTTCGGCACGAGGGACAGCGGCAGGAACTAGAACCCTGGGAAGAGAGATGTTTATGGTGGGACGAACGAGCGATGGTCGTGAAACCCTAATGGGGGCTGGAGATGTCGGGTGGGGATAGAAGTGCTGAGGGGCACCCAAAGGACTGGTGGCAGGTTCAACCCAAGCATGGGGACGTCCCTCCACACGTGCAGCGAAGCCCTTGCTGCAGGATGCTGCGGGCTCCACGAAGCTAACTAACTAACCGGCTTATAAAGGCAGACAAAAAAAATTATGGAAGAAAACGCACAGGGCTGCAAACAGAAAACTATACCCTGCAAAGCAGTACGTTTCCAGGAGCGTGTCCCAGGGGAGGGTCACCATATATGTCCCTGTTCTCCCACGCCTCCCAGCACCTACACTCCTGGGCAGACAGGACAGTGGCCAGGCAGCCGGCGACCCGACTCGCCGTGGCTCTGCTGACGGGTGCAGTGGCCTGAGGACAGGCACTGCAGGGCCCCAGGAGCTCTGCGGCCGCTGCGCTCCTCCAGCTCTGCTGCCCAGCTCCTGACCCCTCCCGTACCAACCCCCCATGTCCTTGCTTGTCCTTTGCCTCCTCCCATTCCTGCCTGATTTCAGGTAGTACTGAGACTTCTTTATCTATCTTCTGTGCTTTAGTAATGAGCTTCCCCCATCCCTGCACTTGAGGACCCATAATATAAAGGTAGGGCAAAGCCAAAGCAAATGAGTGTCCCAGTTTTACTGCCTCTTCCAGAGAGCGGATGTGCAGTGACTATTTTTCCCTGCCCAAGCTGTGCTCTGACATTAAGGTGGAAATTTCTGAGCATGCATCTTCTCCTGAAATCCATGGCCAGGGTAGCTAAATCCCCCCAAAGGCTTGGAAAGCCCCAGCTTGCAAGCACCAAAGCGTCCTAGTGCCATTGCTGGGCTGAACCAGGGGAGAGGATGAAACCCAGCTGAGCGCCCCTGCACGAGACCAGAAGCGCTGCTGCCCAGCCCGTTCCCACGTGCGGCTAAGAGCCTTTGGGAAAGAGCTGCTGTTCCGATGGGTTTCGGGGCTGTGTGTGGGAGGTGATGGAGGCTCAGGTGACAGCAGGGCCATGAAGATGAAAGAGGGTGGCCTGGCTCACCCAGGAGCCAGCTGAGATCGCTGACAGGTCCTGGGAGGTGGGAATGACCTGTCCCTTGAGCATGGGCCATCCCTCCGCTCAGCCACGAATGCCCAGAAGAGCCGGCCGTGAGCTGGGCCTCTGCTAGAGCCGGTCCTGCCACCCACCCCTCCCTCTGCTCTCGCGCCTTCCTGAGCCAGCTGGCATGACCTGCGCCTCATCCCGCTGCTCTGCGTGATGGATGAGGCTTCGCGCTCCCCGCCTGCGCTAAAGAGGAGACAAGGCGCTCTGTGGCATTTATTAGCATTTATTCAATTGCCCAGGTCAAGCCAACAATTAACACCGCCTGCTCAGACACGGCCACCTTGGCGCAATCTGTCTTCCTCCTCACTCGCTGCGCTGAGGGGGGAAGCGAGGGGAGCAGAGGCCACGTGGAGCCTGGCTGATGGAGATAAAGGGGCTGATCCATCATCCCGGCGCCCTGGGCCGAGCCGGCCTGGCTCCGGTGCAGCAGGGTGGGCGAGCGGGCTGAGGGGCGCAGAGGGGAGACGCTCCCCGCCTTGCCGGCAGCCAGCCCCGTCGTGCCCCCGGGCTCCTGGCGCTGGCACGCACCGGCGGACGCCCGTGCGAGGGGCCCAGGGAGAGGCAAAGGCCTCGGAGGTTGCAAAATCAACCTGCTGCAAGCTGGGAAACGCAGGCGCCCTGGGTTCAGGCCCAGGGCACAGGCACCGCGTGCCCGGCTGGAATTACGTGCCCCTGGCAGCATCCCTCCTGCAGTGCGCAGGGCAAGGCAGGAGCCCCCCGCAAGCCACTGGCCTGGGGTTTATTCGCCTTTTGCTTTCTCCCGCCCTGGCCTCAGGCTGTGTCGATCGCTTGTTTCTCAGCCTTGGAGCAGAACGATTCATTTCTGCCCCGGCTCATCGCTGAGGCAGCTGCTGCTGCTTTGCCCTGGCGCTCCAGGACGTCGGCCGAATTCCCAGCCCGGCCGCAAGGGAAGGTGCAGAGAGGGGAACGGAGCCACGCGCTCGGGCTGAACAGTGTGACCAGGTCCCCACTGCCCTGTCTCTGCGCCCAGCAGCTCTCCAGGGTGCCCTGGCCCACCACGTCCCACCAGCCCTGCACCCCCGCCCAGCCCCTTGCACCCATCTGCTCCCTAGGAGCCCTACAAGAGACAACGCTGGTGAGAAAGGACCCTGCTTGAGCAGGGACGTCTATTCAAGGCCTGAGCTAGAAAAAGGCCCAGCAGAGGTGCAGGGAAACCCCACGCGCGCAGGGGGACGCAGAGTCAGAGCGCCAGCCAAACTGGGTGTTAGGTAGGCACCTCCCAGCCAGGGGCACGGGGAGCACGGACGTGAGGCCAAGGCATGGCAAGCTCTCTCCAGGCAGCCATTCCCCTCTGCAAGCTCCAATTTTTCCTTCCCCACATGGAGAGAGAGAGAGGGGGAAAAAAACTGAACTGGAATAAAATTGAGGCCGTGGCCTTCAGTTGTATTTCTCCCTTTGTTTTTCTTGGGTTGTTCGATTTGAGTTCAGCATTTACAGCCCTCCTCTCTCCTCCCGGCCTTCCCCACTACCTGACGAGCTATTCTGGCTCTTTTCCCACCAAAAGCCATTTCTGCTCATGCCAGAATAAACCCTGCTCCCTTTGCTTCGCGGGATTTAGCAGCTAAGGGAGGAGACGCGCTGACTCGGTGCATTCGATGTGTTTGAGTGCCAGGTAAACACACTCCCTCCGTAGGGAAGGGGACGCTGCCTTTGGACAAATTGGGGAGCTCAGCCGTCAAAGCACGGCTCACGGGGCTGCCCCGCGCCCGGCTCAGCCGCTGCCGGGAGCCTCGGGCATCTCCGCCGACCTGCTCCTGCCGGCCCCCCCAGCACAGCCGCGGCTTTGCTTGTGTTTGGGCTGCTCCAGAAAATGGCTGTGTAGCGTGTGAGCACCAGAGCGCTCTGCGATGCCGCCTGCCTCCCGTCTGTCCCCCGGCCTCTGTCCTGCCCGCACCCAGGGACCGTCCCGCTCAGGAGCAGCGTGCAAAGTGCCGGGGCAGCACGGACGGGGCAGATCGTTTAAACTCTGATGCCAGACACTAATTTTAATCACAAGCTGAAGACGACAAAGTTAACACTGGCTTCGCACCCGGGTCCACGCAGGTGGACTTGTCTCCTTGTCTTAAGAACTCACCCAGCTCCATCTGTTGCCTGCACAACTCATTTTAATGACTAGGAAATCCTAAGTTATATTTCCTGTATTATTAATGCTTTCCTCTCTCCCTCCCCACTGCTCTTTTTCAGCCGGACAAGGCAGCTGGCTCCTGTGACAAGTGACAAGGCCAAGCTAGAGGGGACACACACGCACACCCCTCCACACCGCACATCGCCAGGAGGAGCCAACGCGTCCAAACCCTACGCTCAGCTCAGGCGCTGGCCAGAGGGTCGGGTCAGGTCCCGGCCTGCGGAGGAGTTGCAGCCGGCCGGCCGTGCCGCTCCGGACCACGCTGTGCCAGCTCTCCCTGGTGTGACGTGCCGCTGGCCGAGGCAGGCTCGCCGCTACGCAAGGTGAGCTGGAGAAGCAAGACATCCCTAGTCCCTACCACCAGGACCCGCCGGCGCAGTCGCGGGCCATGGGGCAACAGCCTGGGCATCGCCGCAGTGACCCAGCTGCCAAAGGGGGGTTGAGCAGCAGGATGTAGGGGGCCTCTCTTGGGGTCACAAGCCTGGAGCTTCTCAGAAATTCCCCTTTTCTCCCTCTCTCGGAGAGAAGCCGGCCCCATTCCTGTGCCAGAGGTCGAGAGGAGCATTTCCTGAGGACACCCTGTCAGCCTGGTGAGACCTGCTCCATCTGACCATGCTTCCCCCATGCTCCCAGCTCCCCTCTGCAGCTGGGTGGGAGAAATGGGGGAACGGGGGGCTGCGGCTCCCCTGCCTCTTTCCTCCACCGCATCTGCTGTTCTTCCAGCCATGGGGCAGGTACAAGGGAAGGACAGCCCGGAGAGGTGGAGCGCAGGGGAAGACGCCCTGCCCTGGAGCAGCTCTGCTTTGCTGCTCCACTCTCCTCTCAGCTGAGAGCCCAGCAGACCTTGGCCATCTCCTGCCGTGCCTGGGGCTGGTTCACTTCCAGAGGCAGGGCAGGACCTCTCCGAAGAGAAATGCTCTCTATCTGCCAGGCTGAGGAGCACCGGAGGCTCTGCCGAGCATAAGCTCTGCTCCAGGATGCCCTGACAGCTACTTAATACAGGCAAAGGCAAACCCTGCCTCTTGGCTCCCATGCGCTCGCTGCCTTCAGCATTAATGGTCTCTTCTCATCCTCTCCCCACTCAGCCCAGATGCTCACGTCTCCCTGTGAACCTTCCTTCCCTGTACACAGTGCTCAAACCAGAGACCATCCACAGCCCATCCAGGGCACAGCACCTCTCGCCCAGGAGACATATGGGGACACCGAACTCACACTAGCTTGTACCACGTACGGAGGTTCAACACGAGCCAATGGCTTAGACAACAGGTACCCTCAGTGCTAACCGTGATGTAGCCACCAGCCCACGCTCAAGCAAACTCCCCAGGGGCCACAAGCCGAGCGGGAGCAGGCAGGCTGGCGGGGCTCGGCTGTCCTGCGGGCAGCGGTTCCCACCCTGGCGGCTCCCACGTCGGTATCTGCAAAAGGTGGCACGGGAAAGCCCATTTCCATGCGCTCTACAGCAGTTTCCCCGCCTGAAGTTTCTCAAAGGCAGTGGTGGAGTCGCACTTTCCACCCAGACATTTACAGAGATCTCCGCACTGCAAACACGCGTTCCCCAGGCTCACGGAGATGGGGCCTAGCCCCCGACCCAGACAGAGGTGTCACCCCTGGAGCTGTTACAGCAACCCCCATCCAACAACT